>NC_133657.1:198372266-198745675 GCF_009905375.1 Apium graveolens | reverse complement strand
TTTTGTTATGGATGTTAAATACCTATTTGGTTGGTGGATGTCTACTAACTATCGGTTATGAGATGAAAGTACAACGTTGAGATTTTATTGGAATTGGAGATACGACGATAAGAATATAAAAGGCATTAAAAGATATACAAAAACAGTTTTAATCAATGGAGTTTATGGATTTGAGATTGAAGTCGGGTTTTCAATTGATAACACGGGTCGCCCAGGAACTCACCCGCATTCGAGTTGAACACTGCCGTAAATCAGGTTTTCCATAAATCGGTAGGTGAGCTACTGGTTTTTGGTCGAGCTCCTGTTATCACAAAACGAGGAACAGTCTGGTTTTGACTGGTTTTTCAGCCAAAAACGCTCATCAACAGTCCAGTATCTCAATTAAAACAATAATAGCAACAAACAACCCGGAATTTAAAGATTTCGCCAAGAACTTGAACAAACCGGCGACAAATCAACGTCGACAATTACTCAACGAAACTTAACAAACTTGATACCAAAATAAAGCTAGTTATATATGTAATCGATTCATATCATCTAAAACTATCAATCAACCTAGAGTAATCCAAAAAATTAAAATATACGTCAAGAAAACTCTAACTTGGGGGAACTCTTTCAGTACTCGAACATTAATTATAGATACATAAATCCACTGGAATTAAGTAAATAAAGCTACGGGTAACCTTATAATCAACGAACAATCAATCAAAACGAAAACCCCAAAAATTGACGAATTTAATAATAACTCGTAATAATTTGAAAATTTACCGAATCTAAAAACAGATTCTGGAATATGGTAGAGCTTGTTTTAAGCTTCGGTTTGACTATTCATGGCTTGAATTTGGACCTCGAAATCATCCCCTAAATTATCTTTGATTCTCGAGAACGAGAGGTGGGATGGGACTAAAAATGTCATATTTAAATATAAAACAGTTCGATAACAATTTGTAAATATATAATGTTTATTTTTAAAATATTAAGAATAAAAGTATCTTTGTCATGATATTTTTAAAATAATTTTTAACCGTATAAATTATTTTATACAACATTTATAAGAAAATGGTTTGTAAATGGAATAATAAGTATAAAAATAATTCTAAAATACATACTCCTAAAAATAAACCCAACTACAATTGTTTAAAAATTCAAAGAAATATTCTAAAGATTATAAACCAAATTTTAGAATCTTAGCATAATCCAATAATTTTATAAAAATATTTAGAGGCATTAAAACTCTATTATTCACTTAATAATTCATAAAAAAACAATCAATTTAAACAGGACCAAGAACGCAGAAACATGTACAAGCCACGTAAGCACGTAATCACCATATACACATAATTTCATATCCAAGAGTCGAGTAACACATATTTTTCAATAATCATATATTTTATTATAATAATACATGCGTCACAAAATAGTTGAAAAATATTATTTTTGAATATTTTTGAAATGAAACTTGCTAATAGGTGAATCCGAATAAAATACTAAATATTATTTTAACGTGGTTTAATTATCCATTCGATCACTAAAATTTTAAACAAACACAAATACTAATAAAACGATCGACTTTTAAATAAACAATTTCTAAATAGTAAAAGCAAATAAATACTTTCACAATAATAACGTGGATCGATACACAACTATCAATTAAAACATTTAGATATTTAATTACACGAACTCATTAAACGGAAATAAAATATCTACAATTTTATTCCTTTCAAATCGAAAAATAACGTAAACAAATTCAAAGAATATTAATAATAATTCTGAAAAATACGGGACATTACAATAATAATGAGTTACAGATAAATATTCATATTAATTATACAATAATCAATAGATTTTAATAAATAAATGATGAGATGAAGTAAATATTAATATAATCTAAATGACTTACACCAAATATATGTATTTATTATAAAATCTATACTACATTATAATAGACGAAATAATAAAAATTGGGTTGGTCGGTTGGTTGGTTGGTCATTCTAATTCTAATTGATATTGAAGTCTATTTCCTCTACCAAATTAAATTATAATTCATATTAAACTTTGTATTACTATATGTGATATTAAAGTTAAATCTCCTACAAATTTAAATTTTGATTCATATTGATATATTGATGTCTATAGTTATTTTAATTGATACATAAGTCAACTTTTTCTACTAATTTAATTTTTATTAAATTATTTTATATAACAATATTTACTATAACAAACAATTTAATTATTATACAGTTATTATAGATATCTATATCTACACTATCAAAAGTTAAAATGTTAAAATATAATTCGGCTAGCTAAAACAAAATTAAATATATTATTTGTCTAAGTTAAAACAAAATTATCATATAGAGTCGGGCTTAAAATTTTTTAAAATCAAACTAAAAATAATTACTTGGATTTTGTCGCTATAATTAGTCTTGGACTAAAATATTATAATGTAAACTATTACGAGACTAAACATAATTTATATATTATTGATCCAAACAAAAACCTAACTTTTAATTAAAATATAAATATTTTTTTGTGAAAATACGTAGAAATATCAATAACAGTATATCTTTCAATAAGTATCATTGTCTGTTTCAAATATATTTTACCAAAAAATATATGAACATATACGAGTATTAATATTTTTATAATGAAATCATATCATTTAAAAAATTTAAATGAGCAAATTTAAGATTTCAATTCAAATAAAATTATATAATATTTAAAAATATCTGTGTAGTTTGATTGGTCGATATGTCAATTCTAATTAAATTATATCGAAGTTAAATTACTCTACCAATTTCATTTCTAATTCATATGAAATCCTCTATTATATTAATTGATATTTAAGTTAACTTCTTATACCAATATAAATTTTATTTCATATTAATCTATATATAATTTTAATTGATATTGAAATTAACTTACTCTCCAAATATAATTTTCATTTAATTAAATTTTAAAATAAATTTTATTATAACAATCAATTTAATTAATATTTAATTAAACTATAAAATAAATATTAATATATATTAGATATTATAAAAATCTATATCTAAACAGTCACAAGATAATTATGCCTAGTGATAAAACAAAATAATTTGTACTTTTCATATAAAATTATATTATTGATTCGATATATAAAAAAATTCAAAACAAACTGAATATAATTAGCTTTTATTTGGTTAATATTAATATGCATCGACCTACGACAAAATAATAAATACTCCTCATCCAGCTAAAAAACTATATTGAACTGAGTTTAAACAAATAACATAAACTATTCATTTAAGCTAAAATAATATTATACAATTAATTCAAGCTAAAAAAATTAAATCAAAATATATGTCTAACTAAAACAACATCATATATAATATTTATATGGGTTAAAACAAAATTATCTTACTAATTAGGGCTTAAAAATTATAATCAAACTAAAACTAATTAGTTAAATTTGGTCATATAACAGGCTTGGGTTAAAACACAATAATGTAAAATATTTATCATGGCCTTCGTTAAAATACATTAATATTAAATATTGATTCGGGATAAAACATAATAATGTAAACTCTTCATCTAGAATAAAACTAACATAAAACTAATCATAATTTGTATACTATTGACCTCAACGAAACTTAACTTTAAATTAAATCAAAATATTTTTTGTGAACACACGTCGAAATATTAATAAACCTATACCGTTTATTTAATTATATAATATTTTTAAAATACCTCTAATTAAAAAAATCTTGAGCGCATACATGTATCAATATATTTATCATAAAATCATATTATTTAAAAAAAGTAAGTGTACAAATTAAAGCATTCAAATCAAATTAATTTTTTTACAAAAACATATATATACACAGGTTTAAAGCTAGTATATAAATATGACTTAGATATAAATATGCATATTAATGATGTGCTAATTGAGAGAATAAGTGTAAAATAAATTTTATATAGGTATAATTATTTTGAGAGTATTTATTAAATAGTAATAAAAGTATAAATGATTTAATTTGTTATATAATAATGAATTAGAATAAATACAATCATTAAATATGTAATAATTATTGAGTACTAATGGTTGAAATGAATATTTTGTCGATATTAATTTGAATATGTATGATTAAATTTGCTCATTAAACCCATATGTTGTTGTAATATATATATATATATATATATATATATATATATATATGGAGAGACCCATATTAGACGTATAACTGATTGTGTGATGAATACAAAGTGAGAGACATATTAATACTTATAAATCTAAGTCAAAATAGAGCGCAGAACATATCGTACAACTTTATAAATAGAGTTTCTTCAAATTAAAAAATTTATTACTTTTAAATATAAATAAAAAATATAATGCTTATGTGAAAAAATATATGAATATTTGATTTGCAAGTTGTATTATATCTTTTTATTTAGGTTTAAAAGTAGTACACTTCATAATAATTTTAAGTACTACACTCGATTTATAAAATTTTATTTTTTTCAAATAATATTTTATTCTGTAAATTGTATTATATTTTTTATTTATGTTTAAAAGTATTATATTTTAAAATTTTAAGTACTACATTCTATTCATAAAATTCTACAATATGTTCTGCACTTTTTTTAATATATTTTTTTATATAATATTTTATTTTGCATGTTGCATTATATTTTTTTATTTAGGTTTAAAATATTACATTTTATATTTGAAGTACTACACTCTATTTATAAAGGTCTGCACTCTATTATTTTAATATTTTCTTTTTCACATAATATTTTATTCTGCAAGTTACACTATATTTTTTATTTAGGTTTAAAAATACTAAATATTTATTTATGCATAGAGTGAGTACTTCAAATTATAAAATGTAGTACTTTTAAATCTAAACAAAAAAAATATAATGCAACATGTAGAATAAAATATTACGTTAAAAAATATATTAAAAAGAGTGCAGAACATATTGTAAAACTTGATAAATAGTACTTAAAATTATAAAATATAATACTTTTATACCTAAATAAAAATTATAATTTAACTTGAAGAATAAAATATTATGTGAAAAAATAAATTAAAAAAATGAAAGTGAGAACATATTATAGAATTTTATAAATAGAGTGAAGTACTTAAAATTACAAAGTGTAGTAATTCAAACCTAAATAAAAAAATATAATGCAACTTTCAAATCAAATATTATGTGAAAAATATATTAGAAAAAATAGAGTGAAAAACATATTGTATATTTTTTTAATAAATAAAGTGTAGTAATTTAAAATCTAAATAAAAAATATGATTTAAATGCAAAACACATATTATGTGAAAAATATATTCAAAGATAGATTTGTAGAGCATAACTTAGTCTAATATAAATTATAGTGTTAATATGCTTGATGTGGATTAAATGGAAAAAAAAGTATTTGTACATAAATAAAAATGCAGTACTTTTAAATCTAAATAAAAAAATATAATACAACTTGCTAAATAAAATATTATGTGAAAAAAATATTAAAAAAATAGAGTGCAAAACATATCGTAGAACTTTATAAATAGAATAAAGTGTATTTAAAATTATAAAATATATTACTTTTAAACGTAAATAAATAAATATAATGCAACTTGTAAAATAAAATATAATGTGGAGAATATATTTTAAAAATAGAGTGCATAACGTAATATAGTGTAGTACTTTAAAATTTAAATTAAAATGTATAATATAAAATAAACAAATACTATATGAAAATTATATTAAAAAATAAAATTCCAATACATAATTTAGCCTAAATTTATGTGGAATAATGAAGAAAAAACTACTTAGATGTATGTAAAGTACTACGTGCACTTAATTTTAAATTTTATTTTATACACATATAATGTAATCTGAAACCTTCAATTCTACCCATGCCTATAAACGGGACTCTAGGTCTCCAAATAAAAACGGACTCCACAGAACTTTTGTGTATATATATATATATATATATATATATATATATATATAATATTACGCAATAACCTTGGCTCACACGTATTGCAAGTACGTCAATTAACGTACACTAAATCTACTGGAACGATTTTTCGTGCACGATGAGCTGAAAATGGAAATTATATTATCGATGATTTTTGTAATGGTCAAGATAGCCAGTCGAAACCCCGAATCCGCAATGATGTATTAATAAATCTCTCTTATCTCTATTTAATATTAATATTATATATATCATGATCTATTGTACTAAATTTACTAATTACTAATTAAATAATTCAGCACATGCCAATGAAAAAAAATGAAGTGAAACTAAGAAAATTTTGGTGTCAGGTTTTGCAATATAAGCTCACGAGTATGATAAACATGGGGGCGTGCTTTACGATTATTTAAACTTCGTAAGCAGAATTAGCGTGTACAATAACATAACAAAAAATACTAGAGAGAAATCGTATTAAAATGAACTACAATGAAATTTTCCAGAATTACGATTGAGAAAGCGATTCGAGTAAAATACGAGCTAGTTATAATATTTATCTTGATTGTCATCAAGTTGAGAATGTTTTTTCCTTGAAAGATGCTTTCATCTGCATCAAGAAGAAAGACAATCCTCAATATCTTAAGATGTCTAAGTTCATGACGTGTCTCCAAAGAATTGACGGGACATATAATAACTGTGGTGGTGGTGGTAAAAAAAGAGGAAAATATAAATTTTCTTTGAGTTTGATGTTCTTTAAGCCGTGTATTAGCTTATATTTATCATTACAGTAATAATCATAATGTTTTCATTTATTGTTTAAAATGATTGATCAAGCTGAAACCTTTTTTTTGAGTAAATTTTAAAAAACTTATCTCATAAACCTCATTGTTTATATTATAGTTTTAAAATGAAATTAAAATTTAACTAATCATCAGTGATTGGACCAAATATATTGAGGACCAAACTCATTCAATTCGTGTGAATACTTAGATATTTGCTCAAACGTCAAGTATATATAGGCAATTTAGATAAATTTTTGAACTTCAATGACATAACAAATAGGATTAAACTTTTAAATGATATAAATATAAATTCATGCACTATACCGTGCGACGAATGTGCAATATTTGTGCATAACAATTACAATCCATGTTTGAAGTAGGATAATATATATGAAGTATGTATGATATACTTGAATATAATCATAAGACCATGTTTGTTAAATACTTAGAGTTTATAATGTTATCAATTTTACATTATCCAATATATTTTTTACAACATATAAATAACTCGTTCTTGATTATTTATTTATAAATAAAATTATGTAATATCTCAAATATAGTTAATACAAGTTGATTAACTATCAGTGCGTATAATTTATATGTAAAATGTAATAAATTTGCATAATGTTTCTAATTTAACTCAATAAATGAATGATATATTTTCTTGTATATGGGATATAATTGTATAAGTACGAGTAGCACAATTGATATTTGTTTATATACAAAAGAATATCCAATATTGCATATAAAGTAAAACTAATATGACTGTTAATTTAAGTTAACTTTAACAATAAAATGTTAGTTTTTAAAAGGTATGTGTTAAGATAGATGTCATATTATTGTCAAATTATAATTTATTAAAAAAATTGATTTGATCTATCTAATTTTTAACCCATTGAAAAAACTATTGAGATAATTGATCATTCTTAATTTCATAACATAATACTTTTTCATATCACACGACACCAATACACCCTAGTTAAGTCGTTCAACTTCAATAATCCCACCTTGATGTAATATATAACATCTCTTTCATTTTCTCATTCCCTATGAATGATAAATCAACAAAAATATACACCATTTTGAATATCTCGATAAATTACATCAATTATCTAATCGTGAAGAAAATGGACTTAGGTCCACCCTCGGTAATAATTTTTGCATTTAAAAAAAATATTGAGTATTTTATGATATAGTCTCAGTACACGTCATTACTCCCAAGTACATATATTGAATTACGCTCAAATACGCGACATTATTATGTTTTATAGAATTATATATATTACATCATTATAAACAATAACATGTGCTTTATGTAAGATTGTGAAGACATGTGAAAGTCTTCATGACATTCTTTATATTTATGCACGAGACAAATAAGATAAATTAGATAAATTGTTTTACCTGTCAACCTTCGATGCATGAATTAAATTGATGGCATACAACTCCGCATTCAATACATTCTCAGAGTTTAAAAAAATGGCTTCATACTTTTGTAACATGAAATCAATTTTTTAAACACTCTAAAATATATATTAATTTTTAAACATATATTTTTTAAATTCAATACATAGATATCTAATAAATAATTAAGTCATTATTATATATTGTGTTTGGTCTTATATTTTAAATTATTTTTTAAAAATTAATATATATATAAATATATTATATATTGTTTTTCTTTTAAAAACAACTCATAATATTATACCTAAAGTTTAATTAAATCTTATATAAACAATCTAGGGCGATAGCCCAAAATGTCACATTCCCAATTTTCATGACCCTATCTGCTCCATTTCAGAATTTTGACCCCGAATACCTCAAAAAACGATATTTCGGGCTCTGTAACAAGTGATGTGACATTTCGTTTACCCTATCTGCCCCTTATGCGGCAATTAGTGTGAGGCATTAGGTGAGCTATGGCAGACCATGTGCAGCATCATTACTAATACTTTACACAAAGCAGCGCATCAGGAGTTATTTTTTAAATAAATGTAATGTGACACCCGATTTACAGCATCTTGGGGGCATGTGAGGGCCAATGATCTTGAAATTGGGGTATTTTGGTATTTATCTTAACAATCTAAGATGATATATATATATATATATATATATAATTTATGAGTATTAATCTACTTATTTTTACGAACATAACTCGACTAATTATTTATTTTATACAAATACAATTTAAGTGTAAAAGTACTTTCATATTTGGAAAGGAAAGTGCCGGTTATTTATATCACGGCAACACAAAACGTTATTACTCTAACGTATTCAATTGGGCCCAAATAGACATCTCTCTGTCTCCCTTTGTCACTCCTTGCGCTTTTAGGATGCATAGAGTGTCCCACTTATTGACTTTTTATGTCCGACCATGTCTTTCAATACGTGTTTTATCTATGTCGCAGATATCACGTGTACAGAACGTAAGTTGCTCTAAAATAACAAGAAAATTAAATATATATAAATAAAAAAGCTTGATGATTTTAAGTACTTAATCACGTAAATTAGGTGAGTACAAATAGTTTTTTTTAATGTAGATGCACGAGGGGTATTATTGTAAATATAAACTTTATTTTAAAAACTACAACTCTGCCATTAAAAATACAAAACGTACTCAGATAAGTACGTAGTTAGTGGCATTTTTCTCATAAATAAATCTTTATATAAGCTTAGTATGGTAAATTATAAAGGAGATGGATAAAAATAGGGTTTTATTATAATAAGATTTATTCTCAATTACAATAGAAAAGGGATTTATATAGTTAATAACCAAACATAATAAAGGAAAATATTGTACATTATTCAAAAGCTTGAGTTATGCATTCAAAACAACCAAAAGTGCGTGAGGTATATAATTCACATAATTTATGTTTTTTTCGCAAAACTTATGCATTATTTTTAAAATTACATCAAAGTCCTGATTTTAAAAAAATTGATTACTTAACATAATATCATTATTATGATTTTATAAGATTTGATGTTGGAGTTCATCCAAGTTTCAAAATTTTTGATTATATTTTAAATATTGGCATTATATTTTGGCGGGCCCAATAAAATAAAACGAGATTACACTGAATAAATGAAACTAGCATAAAAGTCTGTGCACGGGTCTTTATATATATTGAGATATTATCTCGAATGAATTTGCTTCTATATATAAATATCATAATGTAGTCTCATATAATATGATATTGCTTCCGTGGAGAAATTGATGAAGCCTTAGAGGTGCTCAAAATCATGAGGAAAAATGGTATATTGCCCAATTCTCGTACCTAAAATATTTTGATAATGATAAATGGTTGTTGTAAAAAGATGAAAGTGGACTGAAGCAATTAGTCTGCTTAAACAAATGCATTAAAATCAAAAAGTATTATGTCCAATTAAAACAAATTATTATGATATAAATTGTATATGTCCCGACTCAGACTGTTCGTTTTAAACCTGAGCCCAAACAAAAGTTTCTGAAAAGATATATCCTATGAACATTAACACTAACACACTAATATCTCTCAAAGTAAATCATTAATAAAAAAAACTACGTCAATTTTCGGTAAACTCGGTTGTAGTTTAGTCCAAACTAAATTACTCCGTTGTAGTTTGATCGCTTAATTTCTCTAATTTTATATTTTTAATATATTTTTCAAATAAAAAACAGTCTACTAATTCTTAATATATAAAAACATTGATAATATCTTATATTTTTTATATCAAAAATATTGAAATTGATTTTTACTGTAAATGAATGATAAATTTAAAATATGTATCATATTATAATGTAAAAAGATTGATCAATAAATTTACTGATTAATTTTATAATTTTTATAATTTTTAAATACTGTTTTTACAAAAAATTATTTAATAAAATATATATATAAAAAATATATACCTCTACAAAAATAAATAAAAAGGAGGCACGTGAATAATATAAACCAACATTTTATTTACTCAAAAATTAAAGTAATAAAAAGAGAATTTGATAAAAAGAGAGGATGTGGTTTATCTAATAAAAATTTTAAATAAACTTGAGAAGTTATGTTGTACAATGGTGATATGAAGTTTTTGAGCATAAAGTTTGGGTTTTCATTTAGATTCAACAATATACCTATTTTTAACAAAAAATATGTGAGGAATGAAATTTTTAAAAAAATTCAACATAATAAGGCAAAATTGTAATTTTTTTGCTATTAATAGTGCTCAATTTTCCCCTCGTTCTCTTTTTAATATATAAAAGGATATACAACTATAAGTTAAACTAAGGAAACTAAGAAAATAAAGTTACATAAATAATATAGCATAACATTTTATGTACACAAAAATTAAAATTATAAAAAAAGATTATAATAGAAAGAGATGATGTACTTTATCTAATAAGATTTTTAATTTGGACTCAATGAGATATGTAGAAATTGGTAGTGATATGTACTTTCAGAATAGAAGGTCAGGGTTCGAATCTTGGTGTGCACTCAAGTTCCTGTCCAACTAAAACAAATTATTATGATATAAATTGTATATGTCCCGATTCAGACTTTTCGTTTTAAAGCTGAACCAAAACAAAAGTTTCTAAAAAGATATATATTATGAGCATTAAAACTAACACGCTAATATCTCTCAAAGTAAATCATTAATAAAAAAACTACGTCAATTTTTGATAAACTTGGTAGTAGTTTGGTCCAAACTAAATTACTCAGTTGTAGTTTGATCGCTTAAATTCTCTAATTTTATATTGTTAGTATATTTTTTAAATAAAAAACAGTCTACTAATTCTTAATATATAAAAACATTGATAATATCTTATATTTTTTTGTATCAAATCATATTGAAAATGATTTTTAATGTAAATGAATGATAAATTAAAAATATTTATCATATTATAATGTAAAAGGATTGATCAATAAATTTACTGATTAATTTTATAATTTTTATAAATTTTAAATACTGTTTTTTACAAAAAAAATATTTAATAATATATATATATAATATATATCTCTACAAAACTAAATAAAAAGGAGGCACGTAAATAATATAAACCAACATTTTATTTACTCAAAAATTAAAGTAATAAAAAGAGAATTTGATAAAAAGAGAGGATGTGATTTATCTAATAAGAATTTTAAATAAACTTGAGAAGTTATGTTGCACAATGGTAGTGATATGAAGTTTTTGAGCAGAAAGTTTGGGGTTCGGTTTAGATTCAGCAATATATCTATTTTTAACAAAAATTATGTGAGGAATGAAATTTTTAAAAAATTTCAACATAAAAGGGCAAAATTGTAATTCTATTGTTATTAAAAGGGCTCAATTTTCCCCTAGTCCTCTTTTAATATATAGAAGGATATACAATTATAAGTTAAACCAAGGAAACTAAGAAAATAGAGTTACATAAATAATATAAAATAATATTTTATTTACTCAAAAGTTAAAATAATAAAAAAAGATTATAATAGAAAGAGATTATGTACTTTATCTAATAAGATTTTTAATAAGGATTCAATGAGATATGTAGCATAGTGGTAGTGATATGTACTTTCAGATAGAAGGTGAGGGTTCAAATTTTGGTGGGCACACAACTTCTTTTTATCTTTAGTTTAAATTTCGCTCGTCAAAATCGAGTAAACGTGTTTTTGGATCTACACTCTACTATTATAAGCGAACTATGGTTTCGTTTGATTAATATTTTTCTAAAAAATATGTTAACATCTTCCAAAATAAAATTTAAATAAATAGTATAGTTTAATTAAAAAAAATAAATCAGGTATCCAATTTAACTATAATTCTATGAATTATTATCCAATTTAAGTTCTAATTGCACTCAACTTTTCTTTTTAACTCTTTCGTAGTCAACCAACTACTTCCAAAATTAATTTTAGTAATTCAAATTATAATATAATAAAATAAGTAATAAACAAGAAAATATTAAAAAAAAACTTAGCAAATCCACGTACTGTTATTCAAAACTTCCACTTTTCTATAGGCTCACTAGAATGACTTTTTAAAATTTTAACTATATAAGTTTTGGATCCTTCAATAATATAATACAAACAAAAATAATACGTAAAAATTTTAACTTCATTGATCTCAATTTAATATATAATTATTTTTATAATTTAATTTTAAAAATAAAAATTATAAATATTATATTTAGTTCGTGCATCGCACATGTGATACGCTAGTAAGATATAATGATGATATGAGATATAATTCTAATAAATTCACTTCCTAACATTTAGCAATTTTAGAATAACGGGTTGTTTAAGAAAAATTCATTTTTTTCTTTTTCTTTCGGAACACAAATCTATACTATATTATTATAAGCAAAACATGGTTTCGTTTGGTCGGTTGGTTAACGCTTTCTTAAAATGTATGTGAACACATTCCAAAAATAAATTATGTATCCGATATAACTAGAAACTCTATAAATTATTATTCAACCTAATTTCTAATTATACTCAACTTCTTTCTTAGCTTTTTTATAAGAAACCAAACACTTCCAGAATTATTTTTAATAATTCATATTATAATGTAACAAAATAATTAATAAATCAAGAATTATTAAAAAAATACCAAATCAACATACACCGTTGTTATTCAATATTTCAAGCGACCTATATATACTGTAGTATAAGGACTTTTTAATATTTTATCTATCTAAATTTTGAATTTTTCAATAATATAATACATATAAAATAATACGTAAATATTTTAATTTCGTTAATCTGAATAATATATAATTATGGTATTTTATAATTTATTTTTATAAAATAATAAAATTACAAATATTATAATCAATCCGTGCATCGCACGGGGGTTATAGGATAGTATAACATATAACAGTAATAACCTATTGTATAATTTCTTTCTGTATTTAAATTAAGTCCCATCGTATAATTTCTTTTAGTATTTTTTTGAGGGGATTTCTTTTAGTATTTAAATTATGTGAATCCGAGCATGTGCATAAGAATATTTATTTTTAACAATAAAGTATGTAATCACAACAAATAGGACTATGCGGCTAATGTGAACGCGTGAGATTTGAAAACATTTGAGTTTGTCTAGAATCTGCGGGCTGCTACATCTGCTAGTTACAACAAACCCATGGAGGCGAACATGTACGAGATAGAGACACCAAAGCCCAATTAGCCGTCTTTTTTAGGTTCCTTTCCCATCCAACTACCTCTATTAATCTATTTTTTGTTTATTTGTTATTCTAGCAGTTAACTTGTTTACCGTGTTATAAAAATCGGTCTAGGCGGCGCTTTCGACTCGTACCTAGGTGGTGATTTAGATCATTTTTCAAAAAATCGGATCAAAATCGGGATTAGACGGATTATGCGGTCAAAAATCGGTCCTAGGCGGTCTAGGCAGAAAATAATTAAAAAATATATTTTTTAATATAAAATATTGGTAAATAACAAGTAAAGTTTTATAATATAAAAAATAACTACATCCACTACTTCTCTACACTATAACCACTTTATATATACAATATTAATCAATTCCACTACTTTAGTTCATTATTTTATCATTTTTCCTAAACTCCGTGCCCAACCCAAATATAAACAGAGGGACGGAGGGAGTATATGCGAAGAAAAACAAAATAATAATAATAAAATAAAAAGTTGGATAACAGGCTTCGGCTATTATTACATACAGGCTACAAGCCTATAAAAAGAAAATACACTCTGCTGCCCACAAAACAAAAATAATTGACCACTTACTTTAAACTCGTACAAACTACTTTAATTAGTTAAATTAGTGACATAGGGCGGCGGCTGCTGTTGCTGTTACTTAATCTTCCCATCATTTTCCTATATATTCACACAAATTTAACAACCATACTACCTCCACAATTAACACAGCATTTACATATTTTACATGGCACCTAAAGAAAGAATGGCACCTCTTACGACAAAACCTAGCACAACCCTAAAACAACCACATTTCCGCGGCGTACGAAAGCGGCCTTGGGGCCGATACGCCGCGGAGATTCGAGACCCGAATAAAAAGAATCGTGTATGGTTAGGTACATTTGATACAGCCGAGGAAGCTGCTATGGCATATGACGCCGCGGCGCGAAGTTTCCGCGGCGGGAATGCGAAAACTAATTTTCCAAGACCTGAAGAAATTTTCGATATCAATTATACCCTAACAGAAGCATGTACCAACTTTTATTCGACAAAAAATTATGTGCATGGTAGTATGAGTCAGAGCAGTACTAATGAATCGTCGTGTCAGGAAGCTTTGAAACTCACTTTAGGACTTGCCGGAGATTCACTGGTCAACGGCGGGATGCATAAAGTCAACGGAGGTTCGCAGAGTGATTCTGAGGAGTCTTCGGTTGTTACTGACTTGAAGTTGAGTGCCAGAGAGTATGATTTTGATTTGAACGTTCTTCCGGCGCCGGAATGTTACTGACCGGAATTTGAATGGCTGTCTTTACCGTGAAGCTATAGTAATATTTATGAATTATAGGGGCAGTAGTGTTTTTATTCTTACATCAGCGATTTCTCCGGCGGTATTGACTGAATGGGGTATTTTTGGGGCTGGTTCCATTTCCGGTGATCGGAGATTGTCAGTTTTTTGGTGTATGATGTAATTTTTTTAGATGCTATATTATGAACGAAAATTTATTCTAAAGTAGTTTTTCTGTGACAAATAGTATTCTAAAATTTTTCGATTTAATTCGATTATTGATTGTTTAAATTTTTAAAATCTGATTATTTCTTACAAAATTTCCTTTTTTGGTATATATAATTATTTATTAAAATTAAAATACGATATTAATTTAAATCTAAATAATTATAAAAAATATGATAGAATAAATATATTTTTTTAAAAAAATAATAAATATAATTATAATAATATATTAAATATAATTTAATCTTATAAAACATCATATTTTACCCTTTCAATTAATCCCCGATATTTAATTAATCTCAAATCGATAACTCGACCGATTTTTCCCGATTCCTAATTTTTACAAAATATTGTGATAGGCTAATAATTTTTATTTGATTTGCGAAGAACTTTTCATTTCAAGTGATATTTAATATAAAACCTTTTTTTCCTAATGGTACAACTATATTTAAAAATTGAAATGAAATTTTGTTTTGTATTTTTAAGCGATTTGTCAAAATTTTACGAAACTTAAATTTAACAATCCAAATACTGTAAGTTTAAACGAAACTCCCAATTGAACTAGAGTATTACCTCGACGCGATTACTAAAATTTGTCCGCGAGCCGTAAATAAACACAGATCCTCTTGCAATATACTGGACATTTCAATCTTGTTCCAAAGTCATGCGTTTTAGTTTATCATGGTAACCCATCCATTTCGTGGGTGAGTGAATAATGTATGAATACAAACTACAACAAAAGCCTACTAGCTCGAAATTTTTACACTTCATGTGCTTTACGACAAGTTTTTTGATTGACGAATACTATTTTATATATGCACAACGGTTTTTTAGCTTATGTATATAAAAAATTTCAGAAAACATTAACTATGATATTGGAGTGAACTATGTCAAGTCTGCTAATATATTGAAGTCATTTATTCTTGGAAGTAGTTGAAGACGGACCCAGTAAACCAGAAATTGACATAATAACTCATTTGAAAGTTTGAACTTATTTGAAATTCTAAATTTAATCAAATAAAGTATTTGAAATGTTGAATTTAGATTTTATTTAAAACTAGAATAATAGGTCGTGCGAGTTACGGGCTATTTTTTAGCAATATCAAAATACGGTATTTATAATTTTTGAAATATTAGCTTTTTGCGGTAAAAATATAAAATACGTAATCCGTAATAATTTAATTAAAGTGTACAAAAAACAGCAAAGAAAGTACTTTAAACTCAATGATTATTTAGACGCTTTAGTAATGGTTTATTGTTTTACAATTATTATTCTTCTTTTTCAGATTTGGTAATTCTGCTGAAAACATATATTTTTATTGTCAGTGATCTCTTAGACGAATATTTTGTTGTGTATTATAATTTGCTTAGTTCCATTATATACGAGTACAAGGTGTTGAAAATATATTGCATACGAAGTAGAATATGTTTCGGTCTAATCTCAAATATTTCATGTTGAAGTGTGAGCATAATATTTTTAAATCCTTTGCGATAATGTTTATTTAGCAAATATTGACATATATACTATTTATCCATGTGACATGTACTTTAGAATATGTCATTATGCGTGATAGTGTTGGTGTGAGGCTATATATTATTTTTTAGTATAAAAACTAATGTAACGTTACACTACGCCATAGATTGGATTCTGCAACCGTTCGCACTGGGGTTGCAAACAAAAGTGTAATAATAGCCTTCTAAACCCATATCTATCGCAACCCTTTTTTTTTTGATGTTGCGGTATAGTCAAAATGTGTTACCAAATTAAATGACATATTTTATTTACATAATTATTTACATAGAAATGAGTTAATAATTGAAATATATATTTTATTTATTTATTAAAGTTAATAATAATGAGAAATAATTTATAATATATTTATCAGTTGAAAGTTTTATAACTTAACATGTCACTGGTGGAGTGATTTACAATATATATTGTTGAATTTATTTAATTTTTTATAGTTAAGTGTTAAAAAAAATATTTATTAAAAGAAAAAAGAATTTAATAATTTAAATTTGAAAAAAAAAAGTTGTGCCGGGTGTTTATTTTAAATAAAATTTGGGTCGAGATTTGAGATGGGGGCAGGGTTGAAAATTAAGTTGCGGACCGATATTAATGAAATATTTTACATCAATTTTACTAGAATCGATGTTAAATTAGTTTATACACATCGGTTGTTATTAAAACCGATGTCTCAATTACTTTTTTTAAAAATAAAATAACAGGTTCCCATACTTTTCCCTACTTTGAAACACTTGCCCCTTTAATTTTTCATTTCCCCCGACTTTCTCCCTCTTTTTTCAGTACTCTCTCCCCCGCCTCTCTCACCCCTCTTTCTCTCTCTCCCTGCTCTCTCAAAACCCACCCTCAAAGACCCACATACAAATCCACAAGCCCTAGCTTTTTTCTTCACACTAAAACCTTAGATTGAATAGAGTTGGTCAATTTTCAATTAGGCGAAACCCTAATTTCTGTTAATTGCAATTAGTTGGAATCAAAGTTGATCTGGTAATTGTCTCAAATTATAGCTCTGTTCATGTGCAATTTGTAAGTTCTTTTCAAATTTATTAGTCTTAGGCACTTCTACTAACTCTTTTTTCTTTAGCAGTTTTCGTTTTCCGAAAGAGGTCCAGGATTTGGTCTTCAGGACTTTGTTATGGCAAATGTGACTCTGAGGTACATTTATAATATAGTTATATGTGTTGATTTTATCGCAGTGTATGTATAATGCCTTGGTAATTTGTATGCCTTCGACTTCATCACATTTTAGGATAGGTCTTTGTTAGGTCACACACACACACACTGTAGAGGGGGTGAATACAGTGTATAGTACACTCAAATCGAACTTTAAGAACTTAAGTAACAGAAAACAAACTGTATTGAAATAATAAACTCTGTTACAGTATGGAACTGTTACCTCTCAGTGATGAACAAATATCACGAGAGCTGCTAGGGTTATATAGAATAATAACTTCGATAATGATAACACTTATAGTGTAAACCCTATGCCTGTGTTTATATACTACACAGTTACAAGATAATCGCTAATTGATATGGAATATAATTCTGCTTCCTAAAATATATCAATCAGATATCTTTTCTTCCAAGTATTCCATTCTTCACGGAATTCCTTCTTCATGCATATCTCTTCTTATGTTTATCTCGATCTTCTTTCCTTTAATCAACTACTGTCCTTATCTGATTGTCCTTCAGCACTTAAGTTCTGATATCTATCTTCTGATGATTATCTCCTGATAATATAAGTACTGATATCCTTAAGTCCTGACTTCCAGTATAAGTACTGATCAACAGTTAAGTACTGATTTATCCTGTTCACGTAAGATCTGAAAGCTAAACATAAAACATATTAGCCATGACATTATCAAATATATCTAACAATCTCCCCCAACTTTTAAATTAACAAAATATACAAGTTTAACAGATATTTGATGATGTCAAAAACATTAAGTACAAATGCATGAGAAATAGACTAGATAACTACAACTTACAGTCCTTAAAGTTTTTACCAATTTCAACTTCTGATAACAACTTCAATCTGTATAAATATCATAATTTAAGCAGTTGTAGATCTTCGACTTGGCTTCTTCATTTTCTGATCTCTCTGATGTCAGGAGTTGTTCTGAGATAGTTCTTTAACAAACATTTCTCAGCATATCTTAGTTCATCAATCATTCTCCTTTTAACACCTTTAAGCTCTGCAGTATCTTCACCAGTTTGAAAGATTGCAGCTCTGAGATCATTAATCTTTGCTTTTCTTAACTCCTGATCTAGTCTTATGACATAAGCTTTGTCAGATTCAAGATTGAATTCAAGTCCCTTAATACCAAGATACGTTCTGGTCTGTGCAGTATTAGGCTTCATATCAACAATATCACCATTGTGATCTCTGTACTTTGGAACATATATGTTGTCAGACTTAACAGAATAAAGCCTTTTCTGTCTCTGAATTTGTTCTTTTAAGTAGTTTGCAGCAGTCTCTGTTATTCTGTCATCCACTTGAAGTAAGAAAAGTACATGCTCCAATTCTTCAAAATACTTCAAAGGAATGACATTTTGTCTTATATGATAAACCCTACCATCTGTCATGAAATACAACATGATGTATTCTTTCAAGTAGGTATGGTAAACTGTGACGCCCTCCAAACCCGGGGTCTAGATTTGGGGGTCACTCGCCAATAAACTAAAATAAAATAATCACAGCGGAATAATATATTAAATACGACCCCTTTACCCGCACTGGATCGATCACAGGTTATAGTATGGAACAGGCACTACTACAAATCAAGTGTTATTACAAACCATAGTCTAATTAGTTTTACAACTTATTCAAATTTTATTACAAACCTCTAGACTAATTAAGTATCCCAAACTGTCTACCTGGAAACACACCAACTATTTACAAACACATAACCTCTGGTCAGACCTGGAACTTAAGCTTGCCCTGGCCTAGCTGAAAGAATCAAGATAAGAAACAAGTATGAGCGAAAGAAATGCTCAGCAAGTAGTAAATAGCTTATGATTTGGAATAACAACAGTATATCTGATGAACAAAACCAACTACAATAACTGAACAGTATCAAAACTGATATAAATTTGATAATAAACAACATTCGCAATATATTATGTTTTGGGATTGGAATCCTCGAACGACGGTGTGTTGCCGCCGGTGATCAGCCGCGGAGCAACACCGGTATGACGAAGCATATCCAACTAAACAAAAGGTACCCAAGGCACATATCGGCCTAGCAAGGTGTTATATCCTGTATAACACATAGCTCACACTGGACCGCCGCCACGGCCTCTTACGCAACCATCCAACCCATAAAACCATTTTCCGTCAAAGGAGCCGAATCAAATGACATCCTTAACCACATAACTCCCCATTTCTCATGGTCCGAAGTTTTCTCAACAACCAATGGCGAAATAACCAGAACAATTAGTTATTCGCTAGTCTCAATTCAAAGCTTCACTGTATAGAGTAAGTTATAGCGAAATGTAAAAATATTTAACTATTCTGAACTTAGAATAGTAGAGAAATTAAAAGGATAAATTTAGAGTCAATAACACTTGAATGGTATGTGAACATATAAATATTTGCATAATAAGATTCAAAATAAACGTCACTGGAACAATAAGTGAAGTTAGGGTACTTGCCTGGTATGCTCAATAACCTCTTACTTTAACTCTGTTTCTAACTGCTGGCTACTATCTCCGTCTAACACTTGACTGCGCTCCTTGCTACTCGATTCTATAAACAAAAGGACTATCTTAATTGACAGAACTAAACTCAATCGACGTAACTATACGTCTTGACATCTACCCGATCGTTTATAACTAGCATGGCATTTTAAAATTATAACAGATAGCATGTAACACGTAATCATGGCATTTATATAACACGTACTCACATATTTTATGTAACACATAAGTCAAATCATTAAAAAAATACGTCTCAGTGCATTCAGAATGAAAATTAGGTCAATATTAGCATTTACCGATCAAATACCGACTTAAACTGATACACAAATCAAATGACATTGCAATATAAAAGAAATTAGGTCTCAAAAGTATTTTTATTGGAAGCGCAATATTTTTCTGAGTCTGTACACGTTCGTTTCGTATTAAACGGACGAACGGTTTAATTGTTATGAATAAAATAAGGAATAAATAGATTTAAATCAATTAATAATAATATTAATTGATTTTTAAATACCAAAATATAATTTTTAAAACCTTAAAATAATTTTTAGAAATTATTTGAATTAATTATAAATAATTTACATTTATTTAACTACTTATAAATAAAATTAATTGATTAATTTGTTTTTAATCAATTAATTAAATTCATAAATAATTAACTAAAATGAATTATATATAATTAAATCAAATTGGATTTTTAAAAATAATAAAATAAAATAGTTTTATGAATTTAAAACAATTAAGAAAATAATTTTTAGAATTTATAATTAATAAGTAAATGATTTTTGAAATTAAAAGAAATCATCTGAAAAATTTAAACTGAATTTTTAATTAAAATAAAAGAAAATTTAGTAGAAACAGTTTCTACAATTTGTTCTGAAACGGAAAAGATCAGAGGGCGGTAAGGTCGGGGAAAACGACCGGATTTCTGCCGGACCTCGGCCGGAATCTGGGCTTTATCCCAGAAACCGGTGAGCTCCGCCGGAATCCGGTTCGTCGCCGGCGAGCCCATAACAGGCCAAAACCATGCCGGTTGCCTCCGTTTTTGACCCCTAACCGTTCCAAATCAGTTCTACAGTCCAGACAACACAGCATCAACCTCAAATCAACAACGGAAATGAATCCCGGCCAAAATCCGAACTCAACTCCGGCGAACGACCGGAAAATACGAGTTCCAATCAAATCAAACCCAAAATTGAAGATTCTGGTACCAAAATAAAGCCTAGATTACTTAAAAACTATTCTAACCATCAAAAATCATCAAGAACCTCAAAATTAATCAAATATTCGAAATCAAAAACTCAAATAAAACAAGAACTCGTTGGAATCATTCCGAGGATCAAACAATGCAAATAAATACTGAAATCGACTCTAATGATCATCCTAAAGCTAATTATAACCTTCAAAACAATAAATAATCATCCAAAATGAAAATCGAATTTCAAGAACATAAATCAAAAATCGATTTTGCAATATACCCCACCTCAGATTCTGAAAATGGTATCAATAGATAGAGCTCGTAATAAGGATCGTTTTGGTGTGCAGAGCTTTCAATTTGGTTCCCAGAATCAATCAAAAACAGTGATTCAAGTTTGTGCAGAGAATTTCACCCCCAAAGCTGTTCTTGGTGTTGTATGAATTTCTGATTTTTTTTTTTATAAAATAAAAATAAATAAATAAACAGTTCAGCTATTTATATTAAATCTGAAATTATATCCCCAAAATAAATTAAGGGTGTTTTTATCCCTAAATTACAATAATTAGGGCCCCAAAATAATAATTACGGGGAATAATTTTAAAAATGATAAAATACAAAATTAATGTCAAAATTCCCCAAAAATTGTGAATAATTCAAAAATACAAAGATACGGGGTATTTGAAATACGAATAATTTTATAAAAATGAAAACGCGGATTTTGTGGGGTTTGACGTCCCGGTGGGGTCCCGGTTCGTTGATTTTTGAAAAACGGAAACGATCCCTAAATTACCAGAAAATCCCGAAAATACATAAAATACATTGAAACGTGCATAAAATCAAATAAAACAGGTATCTTAATAAAGACACTAATAATTACGCGTCCCGTTTGCAGATAAGTTCATATAATTGCAATTTAAACATATTTTTAATCAATCGAAAAAAAATTTCTGGCCCGCACAGAAACACACATAACAGTTATAACATCTCATATCATAGCAACAATTACTTTAAATTTATAAAACACACAATATTTATTTATTTAACATATAATATTCACATAATTTTTTTTTCCGGATATTACATCCTTCCCCCCTTAACAGGATTCTGTCCTCAGAATCAGTCTAGGAAAATAAATGAGGATACTTGGATCGCATTTCGCTTTCCAACTCCCAGGTCGACTCTTCAACCTTGGAATTCCTCCACAAGACTCGCACTAAAGATACAGACTTATTCCTAAGCACTCTTTCTTTCTTATCTAAAATCTGCACTGGTTGCTCAACAAAAGATAAATCTGACTGGATCTCGATCGGCTCGTATTCAATCACATGATTCGAATCAGACAAATAACGTTTCAACATTGACACGTGGAACACGTTGTGAATATGCTGCATGTGAGGTGGTAACGCTAATTCGTAAGCAACCTTTCCCACACGCTTCAAAATCTCAAAAGGGCCAACATAACGCGGACTCAGCTTTCCTTTCTTTCCAAATCTTGATAAACCTTTCCAAGGAGAAACTTTTAATAACACTGCCTCTCCAACTTCAAATTCCATATCTTTTCTGGTAGGATCAGCATATTTGCGTTGACGATCTTGAGCTGCTGTTAATCTTTTCCGAATGAGTTCTATTTTCTCCTTCGTCTGTTGGATCAATTCTGGACCCAAAATCTTTCTTTCACCAACTTCTTCCCAACATATTGGAGATCTGCATCTTCTACCGTACAAAGCTTCGTAAGGCGGCATTCCAATACTGGCATGATAGCTGTTGTTGTAGGAGAATTCAACTAATGGCAAATGCTCGTCCCAACTACCTTCAAAATCTAGTGCACATACCCTTAACATATCTTCAATAGTCTGAATCGTCCTTTCACTTTGACCGTCTGTCTGCGGATGATACGCGGTACTCATGTTCAGCTTCGTTCCGAGACAATCTTGAAAACTTCTCCAAAATCTTGAATTAAATCGAGGATCTCTGTCTGAAACTATGGATACTGGAATTCCGTGTCTTGTCACAATTTCTTTAAGATATAACCGTACCAATTTATCCATTGAGAATCTCTCGTTGATAGGAAGAAAATGCGCTGACTTCGTCAATCTGTCGATAATAACCCAAATAGCATCATGATTCGCCCTGGTCCTCGGTAATCCAACTACGAAATCCATCGCTATATGCTCCCATTTCCATTCTGGAATGTCCAATGGTTGTATCAGTCCACTGGGCCTTTGATATTCCGCTTTGACTCGCTGGCAAGTGTAACACTTACTTACCCATTCTGCAATTTCCTTCTTCATGCTTGGCCACCAAAAGTTTTCTCTTAAGTCTCTATACATCTTCGTACTCCCGGGATGAATTGAGTATCTAGAGTTGTGAGCGTCTCGAAGAATTTCATCTTTCAGCTCGGCTATGTTGGGTATCCATATTCTGGAAGAAAATCTTAATATCCCTTTATCATCCTTTTGACTCCCTATTTCTTCTCCTGTCAAACTGTCTCGTTCATGGCTCATTACTTCTTCCTGACATCTTCTTATTTTCTCTAATAATTCTGGTTGAAAAGACATTGCACACAACACCTCTGTAGACATACTTGGAATACTAACCTCTATTTTCAGCTTCTCAAATTCCCTGATTAATTCCTCGGATGAAGTTATCATGTTCAACCTTTCTTTTCTGCTCAGCGCGTCGGCCACCACATTTGCTTTACCTGGATGATAATTAATAGTACAGTCATAATCCTTGATTAGTTCTAGCCATCTCCTCTGCCTCATGTTCAATTCCTTCTAGGTAAAGATATACTTCAAACTCTTGTGGTCCGTGTAGATCTCGCACTTTTCCCCATAAAGATAATGCCTCCAAATCTTCAATGCAAATACTATAGCTGCCAATTCCAGATCATGCGTTGGATACTTCTCTTCGTGTGGTTTCAACTGTCTTGAAGCGTAGGCTATCACCTTGTCATGCTGCATCAAAACACATCCCAGTCCTTTGTACGATGCGTCACTATAAATTACAAAATTTCCTTGATCATCTGACAAGACTAGCACTGGAGAAGATACTAATCTATTCTTTAATTCCTGGAAACTTTCTTCGCATTTCTTATCCCATTCAAATTTCTGATTCTTCCTGGTGAGCTTTGTCAATGGCGTAGCTATCTTCGCAAAATCTTGCACGAATCTTCTATAGTAACCTGCCAGTCCCATGAAACTTCTTACTTCCGTTGGTGTTTTTGGCCTCTCCCAGTTGATTACGGCTTCAATCTTTGCTGGATCCACTTCCACTCCTTTATTACTAATCACGTGCCCAAGAAATCGTACTTCTTTTAACCAAAATTCACACTTGGAAAACTTTGCGTATAACTTCTCATGTCGCAGTATCTCCAGAATTATCCTCAAATGCTCTACATGCTCCTCTTCTGTTTTGGAATAGATCAAGATGTCTTCTATAAACACGATCACGAATTTATCCAAATACTTCTTAAATACTCGATTCATTAGATCCATGAAAGCTGCTGGTGCGTTGGTTAATCCAAATGCCATCACTAGAAACTCATAATGCCCATATCTGGTTCTAAATGCGGTCTTCGGAATGTCTTCAGGCTTGATCTTTAGTTGATGATATCCGGATCTTAAATCAATCTTAGAAAACCATACAGCGCCTCTCAATTGGTCAAACAAATCATCGATCCTTGGTAACGGATACTTGTTCTTAATGGTTAGCTTATTCAGTTCTCGATAGTCGATACACAACCGCATACTCCCATCCTTCTTTTTGACAAACAGTACTGGTGCGCCCCATGGGGATACACTGGGTCTTATCACTCCTTTCTCTAAAAGATCTTGCAGCTGAGTTGCCAATTCTTTCATCTCCACTGGTGCCATCCGGTACGGGGCTTTAGAAACTGGTTCTGTTCCGGGTGCTAGATCAATCGCAAATTCAATTTCTCTGTCGGGAGGTAATCCTGGTAGATCGTCTGGGAAAACATCTGAAAATTCGTTGACAACTGGAATCGCTTCTAGTGCTGGAACTTCTTTACTGGTGTCTACCACATGGGCCAAATATGCTTCACAATTCTGACGCAATAACTTCTTCACTTGAGTGATCGTTAAGAACTTCTTCTCTTGTTTATTCCCCCGAAATATCACTTTCTTCTTACTATCCAAAGTTTGAAGTCTTACTTTCCTATTCTTATAATCAATCTGAGCATTATTTTCTGACAACCAATCCATTCCTAAAATAACATCAAATTCTACCAACTTAAAAGGTATTAAGTCGGCATAGAAATGATGTCCTCCTACCTCAATATTACACTTCGGGCACACTCGGTCGACGGAAACTTGATCCTTATTAGCTAATTCTATTATTAATGCTTGTTCTAACAACTTAACTTCACAATGCAGTTTATTGACAAAATCTTGAGAAATAAATGATCTTGTAGCTCCAGAATCAAATAAAACTTTAGCATCTATGGAGTTGACTGGAAGCGTACCTGCCACCACGTCTGAACTCTGAACAGCATCCTTCATAGTCATATTGAATGTCCTAGCCTTTGGCTGGTCCTTTGTTGGTGGTCCTTCAATCCTTGGCACATTAGCAGTTGGTTCAATTGTCTGGCAGTCCCTGGAAATATGCCCCATCTTTCCACATTTAAAGCATACTGTCCCTGATCTCTGAGCTGTAGTCTGACTTCGACACTCATTAGCATAGTGTCCCTTCTGATTGCACTTATAACACAACACATTAGCCTTACAAATCCCAAAATGCCTTCTACCACAAAATTTGCACTCTGACGCAGGTGGACGATTGGGTCTCTGCTGATTTGAATTCTGAAAACGGTTGCCTTGTCCTCCATTTCCTGATTGTGGTCTCTTGAATCCCACATTCCTATTACCCTGAAATCCTGGCCTTTTGTTGAAATGGCCCTGAAAATTACTTGACTGCTGACCTCCCTCTGAGGTTTCCATTTTCCTTTTCTTCCCATCATTTCCTTTCTGAGACATATCACTCCTACTCTCAATCACCATTGCCTTCTGAACCATTGCCACATATGAAGTCAACTCAAACATGGCCACTCTGTTCTGAATCCAAAACTTCAATCCCTGTTCAAATCTTCTGGCTTTCTTTTCATCTGTATCAACCTGGTCTGGCACGAACCTTGCTAACTCAGTAAACTTAGCCTCGTACTCAGCCACAGTAAGATCACCCTGGTTCAGATTCAAGAACTTAATCTCCATTTGATTCTTCATATACCTCGGGAAATACTTTTCCAGGAACAACTCTGTGAATCTCTCCCAAGTTATAAACTCACCTCCTTCCAATGCTCGCGTGGATTCCCACCAATAGTTCGCCTCACCCTTCAAAAAGTATCTTGCAAACTTGGTCTTCTGCTCAGTTCCTGCTCCGACTAATTCAAAAGCCTTTTCCATTTCCTTGAGCCATGCATTGGCTTCCACAGGATCAGCACTTCCCTTGAACTCAGGTGGCTTCACTGCTTGAAACTGCTTAAAAGTCACTGCAGGTGGTGCTGCTGCTTGCTGCTGTTGTTGCTGTTGTTGCTGCTGCGTAAGATGTAACATCTGCTGCTGCATCAGTCCCAACATCTGGATAATCGCTGGATCTGTACGACTCTCGGTACTACCCTCTCCTGAATTATTCCTTCTCTTTGGTGCCATTATTCTGGTAAGAAACAAGCAACATATATAATAATCTGTCAAGCATTGTGTCAAATATGTAGCAATTCCTTAGCATATCAAAATTCGCAAATAGTATCTCTTCCTTGAATATCATAAACTTGCTACCATATTAACACAAGCGACATGATTATCACATAATCCTGCTTATTATCTTAAGAATAATAACACAAAGAAAATTTACTCCGAATTATCCAACCCTTTTAAATCCTTGCTTTCATCTTAACTAAACCAACAAAATAGCAGGGCAATGACACAAGGCCTAAAGCTAAACGCAAAACAGGAAACCTAAACAACTTAACTATAACCCAGCCCAATATCCTAAATTTACTCCTATAAAAGCTAAATTACACGCGCCTATCTTATGTGATCTTCCTATGACTCATCTATGACAATCCTACGCCTGTTTCAGTGACCATAACCTGTAGCTCTGATACCAACCTGTGACGCCCTCCAAACCCGGGGTCTAGATTTGGGGGTCACTCGCCAATAAACTAAAATAAAATAATCACAGCGGAATAATATATTAAATACGACCCCTTTACCCGCACTGGATCGATCACAGGTTATAGTATGGAACAGGCACTACTACAAATCAAGTGTTATTACAAACCATAGTCTAATTAGTTTTACAACTTATTCAAATTTTATTACAAACCTCTAGACTAATTAAGTATCCCAAACTGTCTACCTGGAAACACACCAACTATTTACAAACACATAACCTCTGGTCAGACCTGGAACTTAAGCTTGCCCTGGCCTAGCTGAAAGAATCAAGATAAGAAACAAGTATGAGCGAAAGAAATGCTCAGCAAGTAGTAAATAGCTTATGATTTGGAATAACAACAGTATATCTGATGAACAAAACCAACTACAATAACTGAACAGTATCAAAACTGATATAAATTTGATAATAAACAACATTCGCAATATATTATGTTTTGGGATTGGAATCCTCGAACGACGGTGTGTTGCCGCCGGTGATCAGCCGCGGAGCAACACCGGTATGCCGAAGCATATCCAACTAAACAAAAGGTACCCAAGGCACATATCGGCCTAGCAAGGTGTTATATCCTGTATAACACATAGCTCACACTGGACCGCCGCCACGGCCTCTTACGCAACCATCCAACCCATAAAACCATTTTCCGTCAAAGGAGCCGAATCAAATGACATCCTTAACCACATAACTCCCCATTTCTCATGGTCCGAAGTTTTCTCAACAACCAATGGCGAAATAACCAGAACAATTAGTTATTCGCTAGTCTCAATTCAAAGCTTCACTGTATAGAGTAAGTTATAGCGAAATGTAAAAATATTTAACTATTCTGAACTTAGAATAGTAGAGAAATTAAAAGGATAAATTTAGAGTCAATAACACTTGAATGGTATGTGAACATATAAATATTTGCATAATAAGATTCAAAATAAACGTCACTGGAACAATAAGTGAAGTTAGGGTACTTGCCTGGTATGCTCAATAACCTCTTACTTTAACTCTGTTTCTAACTGCTGGCTACTATCTCCGTCTAACACTTGACTGCGCTCCTTGCTACTCGATTCTATAAACAAAAGGACTATCTTAATTGACAGAACTAAACTCAATCGACGTAACTATACGTCTTGACATCTACCCGATCGTTTATAACTAGCATGGCATTTTAAAATTATAACAGATAGCATGTAACACGTAATCATGGCATTTATATAACACGTACTCACATATTTTATGTAACACATAAGTCAAATCATTAAAAAAATACGTCTCAGTGCATTCAGAATGAAAATTAGGTCAATATTAGCATTTACCGATCAAATACCGACTTAAACTGATACACAAATCAAATGACATTGCAATATAAAAGAAATTAGGTCTCAAAAGTATTTTTATTGGAAGCGCAATATTTTTCTGAGTCTGTACACGTTCGTTTCGTATTAAACGGACGAACGGTTTAATTGTTATGAATAAAATAAGGAATAAATAGATTTAAATCAATTAATAATAATATTAATTGATTTTTAAATACCAAAATATAATTTTTAAAACCTTAAAATAATTTTTAGAAATTATTTGAATTAATTATAAATAATTTACATTTATTTAACTACTTATAAATAAAATTAATTGATTAATTTGTTTTTAATCAATTAATTAAATTCATAAATAATTAACTAAAATGAATTATATATAATTAAATCAAATTGGATTTTTAAAAATAATAAAATAAAATAGTTTTATGAATTTAAAACAATTAAGAAAATAATTTTTAGAATTTATAATTAATAAGTAAATGATTTTTGAAATTAAAAGAAATCATCTGAAAAATTTAAACTGAATTTTGAATTAAAATAAAAGAAAATTTAGTAGAAACAGTTTCTACAATTTGTTCTGAAACAGAAAAGATCAGAGGGCGGTAAGGTCGGGGAAAACGACCGGATTTCTGCCGGACCTCGGCCGGAATCTGGGCTTTATCCCAGAAACCGGTGAGCTCCGCCGGAATCCGGTTCGTCGCCGGCGAGCCCATAACAGGCCAAAACCATGCCGGTTGCCTCCGTTTTTGACCCCTAACCGTTCCAAATCAGTTCTACAGTCCAGACAACACAGCATCAACCTCAAATCAACAACAGAAATGAATCCCGGCCAAAATCCGAACTCAACTCCGGCGAACGACCGGAAAATACGAGTTCCAATCAAATCAAACCCAAAATTGAAGATTCTGGTACCAAAATAAAGCCTAGATTACTTAAAAACTATTCTAACCATCAAAAATCATCAAGAACCTCAAAATTAATCAAATATTCGAAATCAAAAACTCAAATAAAACAAGAACTCGTTGGAATCATTCCGAGGATCAAACAATGCAAATAAATACTGAAATCGACTCTAATGATCATCCTAAAGCTAATTATAACCTTAAAAACAATAAATAATCATCCAAAATGAAAATCGAATTTCAAGAACATAAATCAAAAATCGATTTTGCAATATACCCCACCTCAGATTCTGAAAATGGTATCAATAGATAGAGCTCGTAATAAGGATCGTTTTGGTGTGCAGAGCTTTCGATTTGGTTCCCAGAATCAATCAAAAACAGTGATTCAAGTTTGTGCAGAGAATTTCACCCCCAAAGCTGTTCTTGGTGTTGTATGAATTTCTGATTTTTTTTTTTATAAAATAAAAATAAATAAATAAATAGTTCAGCTATTTATATTAAATCTGAAATTATATCCCCAAAATAAATTAAGGGTGTTTTTATCCCTAAATTACAATAATTAGGGCCCCAAAATAATAATTACGGGGAATAATTTTAAAAATGATAAAATACAAAATTAATGTCAAAATTCCCCAAAAATTGCGAATAATTCAAAAATACAAAGATACGGGGTATTTGAAATACGAATAATTTTATAAAAATGAAAACGCGGATTTTGTGGGGTTTGACGTCCCGGTGGGGTCCCGGTTCGTTGATTTTTGAAAAACGGAAACGATCCCTAAATTACCAGAAAATCCCGAAAACACATAAAATACATTGAAACGTGCATAAAATCAAATAAAACAGGTATCTTAATAAAGACACTAATAATTACGCGTCCCGTTTGCAGATAAGTTCATATAATTGCAATTTAAACATATTTTTAATCAATCGAAAAAAAATTTCTGGCCCGCACAGAAACACACATAACAGTTATAACATCTCATATCATAGCAACAATTACTTTAAATTTATAAAACACACAATATTTATTTATTTAACATATAATATTCACATAATTTTTTTTTTCCGGATATTACATAAACCATCTGTACAGATTCCAGTTGATTCAATCTCTCAGGAGTTGCTCCAATAGCTGGTTCACTCAAGGAAGTTGGATCATTGGTAGTGTTGTGTACTCTTCTTTCATCAGCACTTCCCAATCCAGTTTTATCTCTAGCTTCCTTTCCAGTAACTACTCTTGCTTCAAAACCACTTGCAGTAGTCTTCAAAGATTGAGTCTGTTTTGCTTTAGTGAATCCTGGTAGGAGTGTTTTAGATCTATTTTCTGATATCAAGTTAACTTGAGCACTTTCAGAGGTTACTTGCTTCTTATGAATATCAGAACTTACAATTTCTTGACTCTGAACAACTTGAGCCATGTCAGAGGTTGTTTAAAGAACTTTTCTTGTAGTCAAAGCAAGATCATCTTTTCCATCAGTAATTTCTTCTTCCTCAGGAGGTACATAAGGCTTGATAGGTTCACCAACCTTTTCTTTACCCTTGGATCTTGGATCTATCTGTGGTTGTGATCTAGCCAAAGTTGCTTCAGTATGTATCCTTTCTTTGATCACAATGCCTTTACGTTTTGGAAGTAACTTTTTACCAGAAGCTTCAAATTTAGATGTGACTTTCTCTGATTTAAGTCTGGCTTCTTCTTCCTTTAAACTTTCCAAGTCCATCCCTGGATTTTCTTGAAGAAATAACTGTCTTGACATTTCCTCATCAAGATCTAGAAGTTTATCACAACTTATCCTTTTACCAGCAGCAGAACTTATTCTTTTCCCAGTATCAGAACTTGTTCTGTGACTAGCTTGTCTTGATGTAAACCTTCTACCTTGACTATGACCACTACCCATTCCAGAGGTTCCTTGGTCATCTTTTCCATCATCCTTTCCTTGCAGTGTCTTGTTGGTTTTGCATTTGGACTTAATTACCTTCTCCCCCTTTTTGGCATCAGCAGGTAATAAAAGAGAGATAAGTAGTTCCACTGAGGTCTGGATTTCAGTAAGTTGCGATTGCTGAGAAGCTTGATTTGTCAGAATTTGATCAATCTGAGCTTGTTGCTTCTCTTGAGTTTTCTCAATATAAGCAACCCTGTCAATGGTAGGTTGGAAGAACTTTTTCTTATCAATTTTCCAAACTTGTTCCTGTTTGATAAAGTTCTCCTGAATCTTGTGTAGCTCTGCATGAGTATTGGAATGAAGACCTTGTAGATGTTTAGTACTCAATGCAGTGACTCTAAGCTGGGTTTTAAAATCATCAGAATTTAACATTTCATCAGCTTTAGTCAAGTGCTCAGCAAGATGTAAAGCATTTGGAACACATGAAACTGAGTTTCATTCCTTAGTCCACTCCTGACCTGCAGGAGTTTCACTCCAAGGTACTGGTGCATCCCTGATAACAAACTCCTTTACCAGTTCAGACTTAGGAAGAGTCGGTGGAGGAGTATGTCCTGAAGGACCTGCTTCATCAGCATCTACAGTTGTAGCAGCTTCACCAGTATCTCCAACATTTGCAGCATCAGAACTTAAAGAATCAGTATCTTCTGATAAGACAACAGTGTGAGTAGCAATGGAGGCTTCAGCATCCTCTAATTGCTGATCTGATATTAAGTTCTGATCAACAGCCATATCCTGATGCTCACCTAAAATCTGATCATCATCATTTTGATGCAGAGAAGGTGTTGTTGATAACTCTGGAGTTTGAACAGCATCAATAACAGGTGTTGTAGAAGTATTATTTGTTGTTGGAGCTTCTAAGAAAAGTATTTCGGGCACAACCAGGTTCTGAATATCAATTTCAGCACTTGTGCCTGGATCAACAAGAGACACAGATGGTGAGTTAGCCTTGTCAGATACAGCTTCCTGAGATGGAGTTGATGGAGAAGAAGTGACTGGAGCAAATTCCTTGCCTTGTGAGATCAGAGATTCCTGATCCCCTTCCTTAGCTGTTTCCTCCTCATCATCTGAAACTGGCCTTTGTGCCCTCTGTTTCTTGTACTTCCTTGTTGATTTGGATTCCTTGGGAGTTTCAGAAACTATCATGCGTCTAAGCCTCTTGAGAAGCCTAGAACCCCCAATTGCAGAATCCTTCTGAGAAGTTGCGTTCTCAGCTTCAACCACCACAGGTTCTGAAGAAGGAATCTGTTCCTCAGAATCTGATTCATCTCTCAAAGTAAATCTCCTCCTCTTTTGAGGTGTTTGAGGAACAGGCTTTGTTCTCTTTGGCTTAGAGTATGTAGGCTTCACAGTAGGTGCTGAAGAAGAAGGTTGAGCAGTCTGTGAAGTGGAGAGATAGGATTTGAGATAAGTTCTGAGGGTAGGTTGAGTAGAATGAGAGGTAGGTACTGAGGTTGATGGATTTTGGTTATGGTGAGTTGGTTGAACATTTGAGTAAACAGATTTGTAAGTAGCAGGATCAGCATTTACCAGAATCTGTTTCACAGACTGAGGAATCTGTAATTATCTCACCATTGATTTCTTTGTGTAAGCATTTATCAGGTCGTTAAAGTACCTTTTTGCAACCTTAAAAGGTGGGGTTTGAGTGCTGACTAACTGGGGTTCAGCAGTACAATACGTATAAATAAGTTGACAGAATCTAGCAAAATAAACAACATCTCGATCCTCTGTCATCCTATCCCCAATAAAACTAATTATTCCAGTTGCAAAGTCAAAATGAGTTTGATGGATAATAGCATACCCTATGTGCTGACTCAGAATTGGGATAGCATCAAAATTTGAACATTTGTTCCTAAAAGCTTTGGTGATGCAATCAAAGAAGAAACTCCATTCTCTTCTGATATTAGCCCGTTTCAACTGTCCAAGTTTCGTCAGACTCTTTTCATATCCCAATTCAGCCATTAACTCCCGAAGGGCTGAGTCCTCTGGAACTGAGAAAGTACAATCCTCGGGAAGATGTAAAGCCCTGCGTACTGTACCAGGAGTGACTACAAAAGATGAATCACCCACTTGGAAGATAATACTGGGAGTTCCACGGTTACCACCATCATCAAAAATGCCAGTCCTCCAGAACCTCAGAACTTGTTGACTTGAAAATTCAGGCTGAGTTAAGGCGTACCCAACCTCACTATGTGCAAGAAGATCTTGCACAAAGTGCAATTCAGATGGAGCTTCAACATGATCAAGAATTGCAGCATAGTTGTTTGGAACAAACTTAGCTCCATCAATGATTAAATCCTTTGGTGCCATGTGAAAAAATTGAGAATTAAGTATGCCTGATAGGTGTTTGATATAATATCTGTATGAAAACAACGGAAATAGTAAAGTGAAGGAGAGTAAAAGTAAGAAGAGAGATAAAAGATGAAGAAATTAAAAAGATTAAAGAAATCTTCTCTCTGCTGTACTTATACAAAAAAAATATTACCGTTGGACACCTGTCAGACATGCAGTAATAACGGATAGTTACTGGGCTCGAGAATATAGTAATCATTACTTACCCATTTGCCGAGTTTCAAGGAAAAACTGTTCCATTTATCAAGGGAAACAATTTTAATTCAAAATTTAACCCGTTAGCACTGATTGAATCATCAGAACATAATTTCTTAACTCGAAAAAGGAATGCCTATCTTAGTAAGTACTCATACAAGTTCTGAGTTATGGACGTCAGTACTTAATCATCAGAACGTGTAACTTAGAACTTGTCCTCAGAATTTCTGCAATAATGACACATTGACTGTTTTATCTAAAATAACATAGACCACCACAGAAATTTTCATCATTCAGATGGAGTGATTAGTGTGTGCATTGAGCTAAAAACAGACAAAGAGTAAAGTCTGATTCACTGCAGTACATCTTAGAAATAAGGCATAACTAAAATTTTGCTAAAGATCTGTCATTGTCCTGAAACCTACTGAAGAATGATTTTATGCTTGAGTCCACCTCAACTATTTTGTGCTAATTTTATGCATCTTTTGAAATTCTATTTTACAGTGGCTTCTCAGTGTAAGTGAGTCACGACTGTTTATCAGAATTTATGTTATTTTCAGAGTATTTCTCCAGTAATCATAGAGTGTGAAAAGTCACCAAGAAAATATTTTGCTTTTCTGATGCATATTTACTTAATACCAGCAATGCACTTGGGTCGTCCCTTCCACATTTTTACTCTAGATCTCAAGGAGTACCTGATTTTAATCTTTGATCTTTTTGCTTTTGCTTTTGATAAGAGAGGTCTATCAGCACTTAGTACATTCAGCAGTTTTACTAGTATCAGAACTTAACAGATGAGTAGCATTATTCTAATTTGTGACTTAGTAATAAGATATACAAAGTGAACTTAATTAAACTCAGTTATCAGAATTTGCTAGTGTCATAAGATTTCCACTGAAATAATTACTTCTTCCATGGAATCATTTGTTTATTGAAGACTACTTGGTCAGTATCTAGCACAGTTATCCTCATAGGATTGAATAGGTACTAGAACAGACATATCACTTATCAGAGTTTAGAAACATATATCAGACAACAGTCAGTACTTAAAGACATTTATCAATTAAGCACAGAATACACAATGAGATGAATTCTGTAAATACTGAGCATAAAGTATGATAACACAGAACAAGTCTAAGCAGATTTAGAGAAGGAACCTGAAACCATTCCAAGTTCATTTACCAATCTTGTAAAAGTAGCTTCACATAATGGTTTTGTGAAGATATCTGCCAACTGTTGATCTGTGGGAACAAAATGCAATTCCACTGTACCTTCATCCACATGTTCCCTGATGAAGTGGTACCTGATGCTGATGTGCTTTGTCATTGAGTGTTGAACTGGATTACCTGTCATAGCAATAGCACTTTGATTATCACTGTAAATAGGGATTTTGAAATATGTTAACCCATAATCCAGTAACTGATTCTTCATCCAAAGAATCTGTGCACAACAGCTTCCTGCAGCAATATACTCTGCTTCTGCAGTTGATGTGGAAATTGACTTTTGTTTCTTGCTGTACCAAGAAACCAATCTGCCTCCAAGAAATTGGCAGCTTCCACTTGTGTTTTTCCTGTCAATTTTGCAACCTGCAAAATCTGCATCTGAGTAACCTATTAGTTTAAAATCTGATTCTCTAGGATACCATAATCCCAGAGCAGCTGTTCCTTTAAGATACTTAAAGATTCTTTTTACAGCTGTTAAGTGAGGTTCTCTTGGATCTGCTTGAAATCTTGCACAAAGACAGGTAGCATACATGATATCAGGTCTACTAGCAGTTAGATAGAGTAGAGAGCCAATCATACCTCTGTAGTCAGTAATATCTACTGATTTACCGGTATCCTTATCCAGTTTTGTTGCAGTGGCCATTGGAGTGGATGCACTTGAACAATCTTGCATTCCAAATTTCTTTAGCAAGTTTCTGGTGTACTTGGTTTGACAAATAAAAGTGCCTTCCTCATTCTGCTTGACTTGAAGGCCCAGAAAGTAGCTAAGTTCCCCCATCATACTCATCTGAAATCTTGACTGCATAAGTTTGGCAAACTTCTTGCAAAGTTTGTCATTTGTAGATCCAAAAATGATATCATCAACCTAAATCTGGACCAGAAGTAAGTCCTTTCCATGGTTGAGGTAGAACAGTGTTTTGTCTATTGTCCCTCTGTTGAATCCACTTTCCAGAAGAAATTGAGCTAAAGTCTCATACCATGCTCTAGGTACTTGCTTAAGTCCATAAAGTACTTTGTCAAGTCTGTAGACATAATCTGAATGTTTGGTATCTACAAAACCTGGAGGTTGTTCAACATATACCTCTTCCTCCAATTCTCCATTGAGAAAAGCACTTTTCACATCCATTTGAAAGACAGTAAACTTTTTGTGAGCAACATAAGCCAAAAATATCCTTATGGCTTCTAACCTAGCAACTGGTGCAAATGTTTCATCATAATCAATTCCCTCTTGTGGAGAATATCCTTTTGCAACCAGCCTTGCCTTATTCCTTGTAATTATGCCATCACTGTCAGTTTTGTTTCTGAATACCCACTTTGTACCAACAACAGATCTATTCTTTGGTCTTGGTACTAGGGTCCAGACTTTGTTTCTTTCAAATTCATTCAACTCTTCTTGCATTGCTTGCACCCAATCATCATCTTGAAGAGCTTCTTCCACTTTCTTTGGCTCAGTCTGAGAGAGAAAAGAATTGTAAAGACACTCATTTGAAGTACCTGTTCTAGTTCTGACACCTGCATCAGGATTTCCAATTATCAAATCAGGTGTATGTGATTTTGTCCACTTCCTTACAGATGGAAGGTTTTCTCTAGAACTGGATGCTCCCCCATGATCCATGCTATCTTCATTTTCATTTTCTGATGCTCCCCCTGAAACTATGCTTTCTCAGTTGGATTCTTCAGTATTTAGATTTTCAGTACTATCAGAACTTGGCTTATCAGAACTTGACGAATCAGAACTTGAAGAGCCAGATGCATGTTCGAATGTTTCTTGAGATGTGGTAGGATTTTGAGTATGCTCCCCCTGCATAGGAACATCTTCATTTAACGTAGTCACCACAGTTTCAATAACATCAGAGTTTAATCCATCAGAGTTTGTAGTATCAGGACTTAGACTGTCAGGATTTTCAGTATCAGAATATGAGTCTTCATTTTCAAATCTCAGTTGATCATGGTCAACGAAATCTTTAAGACCAGTAATCTTTTTGTCATCAAAAGAGACATTGATAGATTCCATGACCACTTTTGTTCTCAAATTATAGACTCTGAAGGCTTTTGTGGAAAATGGATATCTAACAAAGATTCCTTCATCGGCTTTTAGATCAAACTTTGATAGCTGTTCAGGATGAGTCTTGAGAACAAAACACTTGCATCCAAATACATGAAAATATTTCAGATTTGGCTTCTTTTTCTTCACCATCTCATATGGTGTTTTTCCATGCTTGTTAATGAGTGTTGCATTTTGAGTAAAAGAAGCAGTCTGCACAGCTTCAGCCCAGAAATAGGTTGGAAGCTTTGCTTCTTCAAGCATTGTACGTGTAGCTTCAACGAGAGTTCTATTCTTCCTTTCAACAACTCCATTTTGCTGTGGAGTTCCAGGAGCAGAAAATTCCTGCTTTATTCCATGGATTTTGCAGAACTCTTCCATTATCAAATTCTTGAACTCAGTGCCATTATCACTCCTTAAAATTTTCACAGAATCTTTGACCATTTTATCCAGCTGTTTGACATGATCAATCAAGATAGATGCAGTTTCACTTTTTGTGTGCAAGAAATACACCCATGTGTATCTGGTGAACTCATCCACTATGACCAACACATACTTCTTCTTTGCAATAGACATGACATTTACTGGACCAAATAGATCAACATGTATAAGATGATAAGGCTCAAGAATTGATGATTCAGTCTTGCTCTTAAATGAAGATTTTCTTTGTTTGACTTTCTGACATGAATCACAAAGACCATCAGGAGCAAATACTGTGTTTGGCAATCCTCTCACAAGATCTTTCTTGACCAGTTCATTTATATTGTTGAAATTTAAATGAGAGAGTTTCTTATGCCAATTCCAGCTTTCTTCAATTGATGCTCTACTTAACAGACAGATTGCAGAGCCATCAGTACTTGTTGAAAGCTTAGCTTCATAAATGTTACCACGTCTGTATCCTTTCAGAACAACTTTGCCTTTAGATTTACTCACAACTTCACAGTGTTCTTCAAAGAAATCAACATGATAACCTCTGTTACAGATTTGACTTATACTCAGTAGGTTGTGTTTAAGTCCTGAGACCAGAGCTACTTCTTTAATGATGACATTCCCAAGATTGATATTGTCATATCCCAATGTTTTTCCAATGTTGCCATCTCCATAAGAAACACTTGGGCCAGCTTTCTCCACAAAGTCTGATAGCAGGGCCTTATTTCCAGTCATATGACCTGAACATCCACTGTCCAGAACTAGAATATTTTTCCTGTTGCCCTGCAATCACAAAGACCACTAATTATTAGTTTTAAGGACCCAGACTTGCTTGGATCCTTTGGCCTTATTAAGTTTGTTAACATTTACAGCGGATTTAGCATCAGAGTTTATGTTAACATTTTTCTTATCAGAATTTACATTATCAGACTTTGAATCAGAATTTACACTAGAAGGAACAATGGAAACTTTCTTCAAAGAAGGTTTTATTTGATAATAATCATAGTACAAACTATGATATTCCTTACAAGTATAAATGGAATGCCATAAACTACCACAATGAAAACAAGGATTTTGTGGTTTGTATCTAACTGACTGACTCTTAACTCCTGATTTTGAAGGTAAGGAGTTAATATTCTTATTTTTCCTGCAAAAAGAAGCCAGATGGTTAGAACTTCCACAGTTATGACATGTTTTCCTAGGAGCATCAGGAACAGGTTTATAATCATTACTTTTATTCACACCTTCCTTTCCATTCCTATTTTTCCTAGGTGATTTTAACTTGTTTGCATTCTTGACATCTTTCAGCTTATGCTTAAGCTGCTTCTTTGTCATTAAGCCTATGTTTACTTCAGCTGTCTTTTCCTGTTTTAGTTTGTCAGAAGTTAATTCCTCTTTAACTTCTAATTTCTCATTATCAGATTTTACAGTTACAAACTTAACAGGTTTTAACTTTGGCTTTTGCTTAACAACATGCTTAATTTCTTCAGTTCCTTTGTCATTCTTATTCTCTCCATAACCTAAATCCTCTTTCCAATTTTCACTACTTAGCAAATTTTGAGTTGTTCTGCCAGAGTTAGTCCAAGTCCTGATTATCTCTCTTTCCTTTTCTAACTCAGTTTTTAGAGATTCATTCATTTTTAGCACTTCATCCCTAACATAAAAAGCATCATCTCTATCCTTCTGAGTTTGATGGAATATAACTAACTCTTTTTCTAAGAAATCATTTCTTTTCTTAAAAGCAAGATTTTCAGAAGTTAATCTTTCACATGTTAAGGTTTGATCTCTATAACTAACAAACATGGTTTTAAGATATCTTCTCAACTCATTAATATCATCAGTATGAAAAGCATAAGTAGTCTGAGGTACCTTTGTTTCAGCAGCTTCAGAACTGCTCTCAGCACTTTCTTTATCAGCATTTGCCATCAATGCATAATTCTCCTCACTTTCAGAGTCTGAAGTGTCTGTCCAACTTTTCTGCTTTGTGACAAGAGCCTTGCCTCTGTCACCCTTTACCTTCTTGCAGTCTGGAGATATGTGGCCTTTCTCACCACAGTTATAGCATTTAACATTGGTGTAATCTCCTCTGTCAGACTTTCCTCCTCTGCCTTCAGATCTTCTGAAATTCTTCTTATCAGAACTTATGCTTTTTCTGGAAAACTTCTTTCCCTTCCTGAACTTCCTGTATGCAATCTTGGTGATTCCTTTCACCATAAGAGCACACAGCTTCATCATCTCCTCATCAGCATCGGTCTCAGGCAAGCTTTCAGAATCTGAGTCATCATCACTCTCAGAACTTGATGACTCAATATCAGACTTTATGAAAAGAGCTTTACCCTTGTCTTTCTTTGAGGAAGCTGCCTTGGGGAATTCTTCTTCAGCCTTAAGAGCGACGGTCCTTGACTTTCCTCCTTTCCTCTTGCTTCTTTGTTCCATCTCCAGCTCATGAGTCTTGAGCATTCCATAGATTTCATCAAGAGTTGTTTCATCAAGATTGTATTTGTCTCTTATTGTCGTTACCTTCAAATCCCAGCATTCAGGAAGAGCTAACAGGAACTTAAGGTTTGAATCTTCAAGATCATACTCTTTATCAACCAATGACAAATCATTCAAAAGTTTGACAAATCTATCATATAAATAATTCAATGACTCATTAGTCTTTGAGTCAAAGTGTTCATACTCTTGAGTGAGTATTGTCTTCCTGTTCTTCTTAATTGTGTCAGTTCCCTGACACCTTGTTTCCAGAGCATCCCATATCTCCTTAGCAGTCTTGCAGTTGATTACCCTGTTTGACATTACATTATCAATGGCACTATGCAGTAAGTGTCGTACCTTAGCATCCTTAGCAATTGATGCTATGTCTTCAGCAGTATAATCACTCTTCTCCTTTGGTACGGTCATTGCTGCTTCACCTGCAACTGCAACAGCGAGTTTGGTTGGTTTGTGAGGACCTTCCTTGATTCTATCCAGGTATTCTGGATCTGTTGCTTCCAGGAACATGGTCATCCTTACCTTCCATATGGGATATTCAGATGGTCTCAGTATGGGGACTCTGATGGTCTCATACCGACTCTGAATTAGTGTCTTTGGTGATTCCTCAGTTGTGGTAGGCTTAGTTGGAGTTTCTGTGTCCGACATGATTGTGTTTGGATCTTTAACTGTATGTAAGTTAACAGATAGGCTCTGATACCAATTGTTAGGTCACACACACACTGTAGAGGGGGTGAATACAGTGTATAGTACACTCAAATCGAACTTTAAGAACTTAAGTAACAGAAAACAAACTTTATTGAAACAATAAACTCTGTTACAGTATGGAACTGTTACCTCTCAGTGATGAACAAATATCACGAGAGCTGCTAGGGTTATATAGAATAATAACTTCGATAATGATAACACTTATAGTGTAAACCCTATGCCTGTGTTTATATACTACACAGTTACAAGATAATCGCTAATTGATATGGAATATAATTCTGCTTCCTAAAATATATCAATCAGATATCTTTTCTTCCAAGTATTCCATTCTTCACGGAATTCCTTCTTCATGCATATCTCTTCTTATGTTTATCTCGATCTTCTTTCCTTTAATCAGCTACTGTCCTTATCTGATTGTCCTTCAGCACTTAAGTTCTGATGATTATCTCCTGATAATATAAGTACTGATATCCTTAAGTCCTGACTTCCAGTATAAGTACTGATCAACAGTTAAGTACTGATTTATCCTGTTCACGTAAGATCTGAAAGCTAAACATAAAACATATTAGTCATGACATTATCAAATATATCTAACAGTCTTCATTACTGTGTTGATTTTAGGATAGGAAGGTTAGTATTTAGCTGAAATATGTCTCTTATATGTTGATTTAATTAAGCATTTCCCGTGACTTACTGGGATCATGTTCTTGATATGATGAATCTATTATGTTTTGTAATGTTTAAAATATGTTTCTGCAATTACTATTAAGGTGATGGTGCTTTTTCTGCTTCATTTGTTTTAGGTGGATTTGACACTGCTCATGCTGTAGCTTGGTTTAAGTTTATTTACAAACCTATTAGTTGTAAGGTTCATAATTCTCTTCGACGCTTCCTTTATCTAGATGATCTAAACAACGCGGTTGTTCTAACTGAGTCCCCCCATGATTTGCTTCATCCAGTTGCAGGTGTTTGAGATTAATTTGATCAGTCTATAAGGTGAGCTTTGGTTCAAAATATGTCTTTGCCTCAGGATAGTGATGGGTTGAAAGCAATGATTCACCAGAATGCTCATGAATTTCACTCTGCACGAAAGATACTGGGTCTGTATGTTGAAGACTGTATATTGAAGATGATGAGAGCGCATGAGCTTCAACAGGTTGCAAACTCGACTCAGGAACATAACTAAACATTTCAGTTTCAGAATGATCACTGAAGGCCGTCTCATATCGGACAGAGTCTAACTCAGAATAAGACGTAATTTCCTGATTAACCATTGTTGTCTGCACTGATTCAGTCTGTGGAAGAAATTCGTCACAGATTTCAAATCCATACTGATCTGGACTCTATACACAGGGGAATTCTTCTTCCGTCAGATTTTTGTCATGTGTTGAATCAACTTTTTCGCCATCACTATCATGATTTGCAATAATGCCTTCTACGATAATGTTTTCTGTTTGATCATTTTCAGTTTGGTTTTCATCAATAAGCGATCCAGGAGTTGTAGTATTCAGGGAGCCCAAAGAAATTGCAAGCCCAATAGTTTCGCTTCCAATCAAATTCATATTAGAGGAAATTTCACCTACTTCAACATCATGCTCTTTGCTTGGAACTGGAACACTGGTGAAAGATCTAGGGCTTTCAGAGTCCATGTAACTAGAATTCTTATTAACTGCAGTAGTTTCACTTTCCATCAAACCAGTGATGCAGGTAATTATACCAAACTCACAGCTGTCCATTTTAGGTAGAACCCTATCAGATATTTTTTCCTCTTCATGACAGGTATCAACATCTAAACCAATAGTAACTGGAGGTATATTTGTGCACTCTGCTCTCTGTTGCTCCTTAGTTGAAGAATTACTGAAACTATCTGATTGTAATTTAGAGTCAAAAGTTATCTCTTTAGCTGAAGGAATGACATTATCTACAAAATTGATGACATCGGGATGCAGAACTGTGTAGCTTGTTTCAGAGTCCAAAGAGTATGGAACAGAAGGTTCAACTTCTGCTTGTGAAATAGCTGTATGCGGCAGACTAATTTGAGTATCTTCTAATTTTTTAATGCAACTATCTTGTTCATGTTCTGCTGCGAGCAGATTATCCAATGAATTTTGATCGCCATACTTTTTGGGAATTACCTCAATAATGTTTTCAGAAATATTGACTGAAGCAATAGAAAGATCACCCGAACTATCATTAAACTTATCCAGAATATGGTCTTCAGCAGGTGCTATCTCTACAGGTGGTTCATCAACTTTTGTTTGTGAAGTAATACTAGAGTGTCTGGATATCCAGGGTATATTATTGCCCCGAGTCCTGTTATTTTCTTCAGTCTTGATGGTTCTGGTATCGAGTTCATCATGGTTAGACCATATCTCAACCATCTGTGGTCCCCAGAATTTTGAACTTATTAGTTTATTTACTAATATGAATCTTGATTTCATATTAGTTGTATCTTTTCTATTGTTTTGAGTACTGTGGATTTTTTGGCAAAGGGCGTATGATCGCGCTGCTGTTATGTTCCGGGGGCCTGATGCTGATATCAATTTTAATAATGTCTCTTACCTTCTTTGTACTAGTATGTCCAACATTGTTGTGCTTATGTGATGTTTACATCCAATATAATGGAAGCATTATAGGAAGTAAACCTGCATGTCAAATTGTTATTTTTTTTCACAATGTAAAAGATTACACCGCCTTCATGCCATTATATGGTAGTCAGATAGGATTTACAGAAATGCTTATGAGTGAAACTTTAGAGAGTTCAATTATTTTTTTTTCTATTCAACAAAATATGTATGTTCAATTTCTGATCCAGGGCTTGTAATGAAGCAGCTGTTGAATGTAAAGTACCCATAACAGAGAAGAATTTGAATCCTGGCACTTATAGTGGTAGTTTTAGTTTGGCAAACAATAACCAAGGTACAGAAATTCAATCTTGCTATCTATCTATTATGTTTCTCGGTAAAGTTTTTTTGAAAATAGTTCTACAATATGTGCCTACGTTATTTGGGCAGAGCCTGCAGACGCACACAATAATCTGGACCTCGACCTCTGGATTTCTCCTCCCTGCAATAGTCAAAAAGGGAATAACAGTGTCAGGAATAACCAGGTACACTAATTTTCTTCCATATTGTGTTGAAATACTCAGTGGTCGCATCTCCGTGTGCATGTTGTTTCTGACTAGTGTTTCAAGCGCAGGCACTTGATTTGATTGGACCAGTTTACAGCATGGTTGACAACCATATGTTGGGTTTTAATTTTTCTTTTTACATGTTCCCTATTGCTACTCTACTATCTTTTCACTTTACTAGTTCATACCTTTTTCCTTGACTGCAGCTTTGTACCAGCAATTAGATGAAAAGGGTAATGAAACAGAAAATTCTGAATATCATTCCAGATCTATCATCTTTTTGAATTGGTGGTAAGTGAAAAGGTGAGAGTATTTTCGATTAGTTGATTATGTCCCTGAATTATGCTTATTTTAATCATTAATATCATTTTTTGTAAACAAAAGTATTAAAACACCAAATCAGTAACAAAAGCCACTTCTCTTTCACGTTTCTCTTGATTTTTGCACAAAGCCAAAGAATATGGGTAGCATGCTCTCTTTGCTCACCACTGCACCTGAAACAAAAATCATTTCATTAATATTTATTTTAAGTAGAGCAGCTTTTAGCGGAAGCAACTCGTGACTTTCTTTCCGCAGATAGTGTTTTAATATGAATTCTCAATTTCCAAAGCTATAAATCTATCAAGTTATATATTAACTTATCATCATATTTAAGACCTTCCCTTTTTCTCATTACTGAATTGTTTGCATTTTTTATCAGCCTCCTTTGCAGCTTGCAGTTGAAGAGAGCAAAACCTTCAGAGGAAGAAGCATGACTCTCGTAATGGTACCAAATAAAGTTGTTACTGTACAGAAACCTCTAGATTCACTAAAGAAGAAAGCAATATCAGCAAATGAAGTTTCAGCTGTCGTCTAATTTTAACCATAATATTGATTTCGGTTTTATTTTGTAAAGCAGGACAAAGCTTCAATCTATTCTTCTATTAGAACAGAGTTTTCACAGTCTAGTATAGGTTTTAGTGTATGATATATAGCTTCTGTTTATCTTTGAATATAATGAAGGTTCTGATGGGGTAACTGGTGTTATGGTTGGTGGATTTTGTTGGTTTTAAGATAATGTCTTATTTATGGGCATGCTAATTTACAAACAGTTCCTAACATTTTTTTTTGTAAAAGCGTTGCAATATGTCTTTATAGTGTTGCTAATAATCAGTGTAAAATGTTGCAAAAACACTAAAAACATTGCAAAAAACACTAAAAAGCGTTGCAAAAAGGTTGCATCAATACCCCACATGTGGGCCCCAAATATTGTACTGATAGCCCAAACCCTACTGTAACACTTTTCAAGACCTATTACAACCCCATTGGTGTTGCAATAGCACGTTTCTGTAACGGATAACCAAGGGTTGCAATAGGGTGTCACCGGGGTTGCAAAAAACTCTATTGCAACGCCTAAAATTGCAATCCCGAAAAAGAGTCGCCATAGCATTTTTTTGGCCTTTAGCAACGCTTTTTTGGCCGTTAGTTACGGTTTCTTGGGGTTGCAGTATCCAATCTATGGCGTAGTGTTATTTTTACCATTTTTCATTTTGTTCGTGGATGATTTCAACCTTTTTTCATATTTAAATTATATTGGCTTTATGTGCCAAACATTTATAAATTCGATAAAATTGTCATAAACATTAGTACTAATTTTTTTTAATATTTTAATGTTATTATGAAAAAAATACGATCATTTTTTGATCAATATCATTATTTTACATTTTTAACTTATATAATAGATCGAATGAAATCATTTTTTTTGTATGTGCGCGTAAGTTATATTCATGTGTTAAAATTTAAAAAATAATTATATAATAACATTTAATTGTTTCGTACTAAATAAACAATTACAAAAAGTATCGCGTTTTATTTATAGACTTTTAAATATATGTAATTTTAATTATATGAAACAAGAAATAATTTACATTTTTTTAATAGAGTATTTCTAAAAATCGTCTAAGTTAACATATTTTCCAAATTACATTAACTACTAGAATTATTTTCTTTATAATATTTTAAATTAAATTAATCTAATTTTGTATAAAAAAAATTAAAATGTACTCTTTAAGAATTCACTATTATTAAAAAAATCACATACGCATTGGCTCAGCTGGTTAAAGAGAGGATAATTATACTATTGATCATAGGTTCGAATCTCACGGGAGGAGAATTTATGATTATGCCTCCTGAACGAGAGCATGTCCCTTAAGTGCGGTTTATCTTGGTTTATGTGATTTGCAAGCTATTGCGTGAGCCCCGTGGGGTTTACCCAGTGCGCACCCGAAAGGTAGTGGCTGCAGGTTCGCTACGATAAAAATAATAATAATAATAATAATAATAATAATTATTATTATTATTATTATTATTATTATAATGTACATAGTATTTTAACAAAGTGGAATTTTAAAAAAAAATTGATTGAGTATAAAGTCCGTAGGCCGTAGCTTTACCCGGTCGTGTGAGAATCTGAATCAAATATTGAATACTTTTCAAAAATCGGGTCAAACCCCTAACAATTCATAATAAATCAAGATAACAATTTTGATATACGTTATTTATTCTCTAACACATTGATACCCGTGGATATATAAAGATAGATAGATGAATAAATTAATTTATTTATTTTTAAATTAACTATTCAAATTATCTACAAATTTCAAAAATAAAATGTCTTAATATTCACGACACTCACATATTATGTGTATTATGTATAGTCTCGAGTTCGATTCCAACCATCAACATTACTTTTAACTAAATTTTAAATATAGGGACAAATTAGTCATTTCAACTAAGTAAATTGTCTCATAATTTTAAGCACTACAACAAAAATTACTAAAATACACCACCAAATATCGGTGGAATTTATATATAATCGACCATATCCGGTGGATTTTAGTATAAAATCGACCGAAACATGTTGGTGGCTTTTAAGAGGGTGGATTTTAAATTTTGCGGTGGAATTTATATAAAATCGACCGAATCTTTGGTCGCTTTTATAAAATTTGAAATTCAAAATTTTATGAAAATTTAAATCTCCCGCTCTTGAATAAATTACACCACAATCGGTCGATTTTAACATAAAATATTTCAAAAAAAAGAGAGAACCAATCAACCGTGTAACCTCCGGCCACCACAAATTTCCGGCAACTCCATCTCTCACCATTTCACCCTCCGTTTTGCTTCTCCCTACCTCGCTCTCCCTACCTTTTCTCTCTTTCTCCCCCTCCCTCCCTTTCTCTCTTCCTGCAAATACAAAACAATAAGAGTCATCAATTTACTTCACTAGCTTAAACATTATTCAAATACTAAACACAAATGTAGTAAATATAAAAAGAAAAAACTGACAAAAGCAACATACCCTCTACCAATCCTCCGAGCTCTCAAAAACTAAACCTCCATAACCACTTCCAGAATCATATCCACCACCATGAGCACCACCTCCACCAGTTCCGTAACCATACCCAGACCCATACCCAGATTGAGAGCCAGAAACAGAACCTGAACCATCGCCAAAACCCTTGCCAAACCCATTTGGAGACCTGCCTGATCCAGAATCATAACCCCATCTACTATTTGACGTTGATCCCCAACCCCAGTTGTATTCCCGGTTACGACCATGTGCTTACCCAGTGCCACCTTCAGTTGACGATGACCCAGACCCATAACCCATCTTCCGTCCTCCACTAAACGCTGATGAGATATTGGTGAAGAAAAAGATAAGTACTAGGACACCAGTGATACAGAACATTTTGTGCTTCATCTTTTTATTTGTCAAAATGAAATATATAAATAAGTGTTGTACCTACAATATTTATTAATATATGAGACTCAATTATAAAGAGTGATCTTCTTTACTTAATGTTCCAACCCCTTTTAATGAGGTTGTTGTCTCTTATTTATACTAAGTCCCAAATGGGCTTATTGATACAAATGGGCCTTCTTGGGATTTACATTAATAACTAATAGTTACTCTAATTACAACTCTTTTGGACCTTCTCCTTTTGGTCCAACATTCCCCCCCCCCCTTTCTTGTAATATCTTCAGATTTGCTGTTTCTGGTTCACCACCTGAGTAAAAAGAAAAGAAAAAGAGAGACAATTTTAATATAAAATCACAAACCTTTTGATTTGGTTTTTTTTTGGCACGTGCGTGTATGTCCTGCACGTGTATATCTGTTGTTGTTGTTTTTTTATATTTTCTCTCACTCTTTCCCCCTTTTCTTTCTTTTTTTTATTGGGGGAGCCAAAAAACCGTTCAGTTTCTCTCCGGATTTCATAAAGGTTCAGCCATTGCTCCGCCATTTCATCTCTCGCCTGTAAGTTTCTTTCTTCTCCGATCTTCTCTTTTCTTTTTCATTTCTTTAGTTTACGTTGTGGTGTCGGGTCTAATTCGGCTGTATTTGTTGTGTGGATTTCCTTTCTTTTCCTGTAATTCTTCTTTGCTCTTCCTTTTTTATTTTTTATTGTTTTTCGTTTCGGTGTCATGGATAGTTCTTCAGCCTCTATTGAGACCGTGTCTGACCAGAATCCTGGGAAGAGGCCTCTCGATGAGGGGGATCAAGAATCCATGCTTAATCTTGACCACCTAGAGATTACTGAGAACCTAGAGAATTGCAATTCCTTTGATTTTATGAATTAGGGTGAGTTGTCTAGGGATGAATGTGTTGAGTCCCGGGATCCCGTTCCTTTGAGTCCCAGGACTGTAGCGTTTAGGGAGCGAAAGTTAGCAGATAATTTATCGATGGGTAGGCTTGAATTTGGGGATAAATCGAGTTTAGACTATATTAGTTTTTATGTGAACAAGCCTGTGCCTTCGAGTAAATTAAAGAACTGGGTCGATTTTGGTAACGGGTATAGGTATCGGGTTCCGGGTCCTAACGACCGGGTCTGGATGATGCCTGAGTATGGCATGCATGGGATCCCTTTGTTGTTATTTGAGTTTGGACTTTGACTTCCGATGCACCCTTTCCAGTTAGCACTTTTCGAGGCAATAGGGTATGGTGTCGCGCAACTGACTCCCAATTCTGTTACTCAAGTAAATGGTTTTATTGCGTTGTGTCATGAAAAGGGTCGGGTTCCTACGAATCCGTTATTCTTTTCTATTTATGGGGTTCGATATCACGAGGGTCAAGTTTATTTTGATTCGCGACATAAGCGAATGAAGATAGTTAGTGTTCGTTCATCGATCTCCGGGTATCACGCTAAGTGGTTGTATTTTGGGGGTCCTGACTTAGAGTTTGTACAGTCTTGTCGTAAAGTTAGTCGAGAGGCCCTTGATGCTTTGAATAGACTAGACAAGTATGATTCTGAGTTTTTGGTTGATTTTCATGGGTCGATGTCTTTATATTCCCATTTATAACTAAAGGAAAGTGCATTTTTGGAGAGTCATTCTCGTAAGGATATGTTCCCTTTATATCTGTCATTTTTTTCTTGTTCTGTTTTTCTTTATTGTTTAATTAAGAATCATCTTTTTCTGTAGTTGCTGGAAGCTCTTTGAAGAATGTGCTTGACAGCGGAGTTCGAGGGAAAAAATGGATAAGGCGATGATGTTCCTAATTCAGAAAGCAAGTGGGTCAGCTCGCGAGGGAGTGAGAGTGGGTGGTTCGAATGTTGGGGAATCCAAAGTTGGCGGGTCTGTTTCCATTGAATTGCTGGATGACAATGGTGATCGGGTTGTAGAAGATCGTGAAGAAGTTGTTGCGGATGATCCTGAGCTGGTGCCTAGGAAAAGGCAGCGTTCGGATGTCGATGGTGCGAGGGTTGTGGCTGATTGTGTACCGTTGAATAAAATACTGACAATCGTCGGAGGAAAGGGGCTTTTAAAGACGTCTTCAGATGTCAATGCATCGAGGGATGTCGTGCGCGTGGAGATTTAGCCTAACGAGAGGTGGACCGGAGGCTCGACAGTGCCGCTACAGGTTTTTAGGGCCTTCCAGCTTCCACAAGACATGGTGTCTTATTCTGCTAAGAAGCGCAGTGACTTAGTGGACAGATGTATGGGTCGTGTTGGTCGGGTATGCATCTCTGATGCCTAATATTGTTTCTTGTTTGATTTTGTAGTTCCATTTTGACGTATGTATTTTGTTTTCTTTCTAGTTCCTTTCGGATTTCACTTACATCATGAGTGAATTCAAGAACGATTATGATGGCGGGTCGACCTCTAAGCTTAGCGCTGATCTTGGGTCAATGACTCGAGAGAAGAAGAGGTTTGAAGATTTGTATTCGGCGGCGGATCACAGGGCTGGTGAGTTGACAGTGGCTAATACTCAGTTAAGCACACGGGTTAGCGAGTTGGAAGCAGAATGTGATGTTTCTAATAAGAAGATAGCTGAATTGGAGGAAGCCTTACGCAATGTTACTCTGTCGAGGGACGATGAGAAGGGGATGCGGGAGAAGGCTGAGAAAGACCTTGTTGACCTAGCTGCTTCCAACCGAACCTTGATTGAAGATAACTGTCAGATGAAGGTGGAATTGGAGAAGATCATTGAGGATATCGCAAAGGCGTTGGGTGAAGGTTATGGTCATTGTTTGACGAGGTTATCGAGTGCTGGGGTTGATATAGATGGTCATTCATTTGACGATCATATTCGTGATTTTGCTCATGCCAGGAATACTGCATAAGGATCCTTCTCCTAACGATGATGCTTGAAGGCGGGGAATGCCCCGTTTGTGATGTAATAATAATAGTACTTCTGAACCTTTGGTATTTGTTGGATGATTCTCGAACTGATTTGTTATTGCTGCTGGTTTTTGGTAATGATGGTTACTTGAAACAACATTTTATAGTTTTCACAAAATTATTGACGAAATCAAAACTGCGTACCCCCCTTTCATTCCCAAGTTATGTTATATTCTGTGATAAAACTAAGTGTTAAGAACTCTAATGTTGAGTGGATAGAGAAAAATGTAAGCCCTAGCTTGGGTAAAAATCTATCTTTTTAATTTTCGGCCTGAGAATTCTTTTAATCTGAATATTGAAGATGTAGCACGCACACCGCTACAAGTAACCACTGAACTGTTATTTTTCCATACTTGCGTTAGAAAACGATTAAGTTCAAAATACTAACTAGGTTTGTTCTCGGTGAAATGACCGGAAACTAATGAGTGAAAGTTGTTCAATTATAACCTTGTTTGTCTATATTTTTTACAATTTACTGCATGAAAGGGGATAATAAGTAGCGAAATTCGGCGCCACAGATAATAAGGTGGGGTTTATATACGACAAGTTTTAAATTTTCTTTGATTAGCCATATGTGTTGGGCTCGTATTCTCGAGTTTGACTTAGTAATCGTCGAATTTCGAGAGATTTTTTTTTGGTCACTTTTCATGATCAATTCATGAGATCTTATCATGAGTTCATGAAATTTGGAGAATTTATTTTATATAAATGCCCTTTTAAAGAGTTACAACTCATGTTTTGTGTAAGTTTCTTTTTCCTTTCGTACGCCTTTCTTATTTGAGGCGCCTTTAAGTATGGTTGAAAATTCGAAAGATAACTTAAAAGCTTTCATAATCATAAATTAAGTGTCCCTCGATGGGGATCTCATAACGACCCTCATTGCATTGGGGATTAATTTTGGTAGGGCAGTTGTAGCCTTGAAGTTTCAAATATTACACATATGAGCACGTTACTGATAAAATTTCTTGAGGTGGATACCGTTCCAGGCGTTCTTGATTGGCTAACCGTCGAGGTGTGAGAGCTCATAAGTTCCCATGCTGACGATCCTCGAAACTCTGTATGGGCCTTCCCACGTTGGCTTGAGCTTTCCTGTGATAGTAGGTTGGGATGCAGCGGAATCTCGGAGGACGAGGTCCCCTATTTTAAAGTGCTTGCTCTTGACTCTCTTGTTAAAGTAATTTGCAGTTTTCTCTTGCTGCGCGATCATGCGTAGTTGAGATTCCTCTCTTGTTTCTTCAAGCAAGTCATTGTGAAATCGCAAACCCTCGAGTGCGAGGGAAGGGTCGAAAACCTCGACCCTTGGGGAATTTAGGCTTATTTCAACTGGCAAGACTGCATCGACGCCATACGCTAGGCGAAAAGGGGTCTCACCTGTCGAGCTTCGAGGGGTTGTCCTTTATGACCACAACACATTTGGCAGTTCATCAACCCATCAGCGAGGAATTTCTTCAATTCTTTTCTTTAACCCTTGTAGGATGGTTCTGTTCGTTATCTCTGCAAGTCTATTGGCTTGTGGATATGTGACTGAGGCCTTGATATGTTGGATTTTTAACTCTTCTAAGGTTTTCTCAAATTATGCCCCCACAAACTGCGTCCAATTGTCTGAGACTAGGATTCGCGGGATTCCAAAGCGAAATACCATATATTCCATGAAAAATTCAATCATTTCCTTCTCTCTGATCTTTGAAAGAGGTTTTGCTTCGACCCATTTTGTAGCATAGTCCACCGTGACCACGATATATTGGCACTGATGTTTAGATTTTGGAAAGGGTCCTACGATATCGATGCCCCACTGAAAGAAAGGGCATGGTGCGAGGACAGAATTGAGCTTAGTCGTGGATCGGTGATCTACGTTTCCATGTAGTTGACATGCTTGGCATTTTCTAACATATTCGTCGTAATCTTTCTGAATTGTGAGCCAATACAGACCTTGTCTGATTATTTTAAGGGCTAGGTTCTTTCCCCTGAGGTGATCACCACAGATTCCTGTGTGTACCTCGACCATTGCTAGATGAGCTTCTTCTAATGTCAAACATCGGAGGAGTGGTTCAGATAGAGCGCGCCGATATAGCGATGAACCAATTACACAATAATTTCTTGCCTTGAACATGAGTGAGCGAGCTTCGCGTTTCTCGTCTGGGAGTTTGTTGTCGAAAATGTACTCGAGAAATGGCTTTCGCCAGTCGGAGCTACTCTGGATCTGGTTGATAGAAAACTCATCGATGGCGGGAGTTGCTAGGACGTCGACGTATACCGGATTGAGATTGATTGGTAGATTGGAGGATGCTAACTTGGCCAAGGAGTCGGCCCACTGGTTCTCTTCTCTATCGACATTCGAAAGTTTCCATGAGGAGAATTTCTTGAGTAGTTCTTGTGTTTTTTCCAGATATTGAGTCATTTTTTCAATATGTGTCTTGAATTCCCCGCTTATTTGTTTCGAGACTAACTGAGAATCTCCAAATATGTCAATAATTTCAGCTTCAAGGTTCGTCGTCAGTCTTAACCCTGCGATAAGTGCCTCGTATTCGGCAAAATTATTTGTAGCTGGGAATTCAAACATTAGAGCTTGCTGGACTTTGAATCCCCCCGTACTTATTAAAATAATTCCCGCTCCTGCAGAGTCGGCTGTCGATGATCCGTCGATGAATAGTAACCACGGTCTTAAATAATTTTCGTCGAAGCTCTGGGCTTTAGCTTGGAATTGACACTCGGCAACGAAGTCTGAAAGAACCCGGGCTTTTATCGCAGTTCGAGGCTTATACTCGATGTAGAACTGACTTAATTCAATTTTCCACGCACCAAGTCTACCCGTCATGTCGAGTTTGTGTAGGATCCTCTTTAGGGGTTGATTCGTAAGCACATGAATCTCCCTTCCCTGGAAATAGTGTCTCAGTTTTCGGCTTGCGATAACTAAAGCATAGACCAATTTTTCTACTTGCGGGTATCTGACTTCGGCATCTCGAAGAGAGTGACTAATGTAGTATACCAAGATTTCTTTTCATTCATCGACCTGAACCAGTGCGACCGCGACAGTTTCATCGGATGCAGAGAGGTATACCTTCAGAGGCCCGCCAGGTAAAGGTCGAGTGAGGATGGGTGGGTTTGTTAGGAATGCTTTTAGCTCGGAGAAATTCTTTTCGCATTCCTCGCTCCACTCAAAGTGCGAGGACTTGGAAGCTTTCTTTATTGCTGAGAAAAAGGGAAGGCATCTTTTTGACGATTGGGGAATAAACCTTCGAAGTGCGGCGATGCAACCGGTTAGTTTTTGTAAATCTTTTACTGATTTTGGATTTTACATTTCCAAGATTGCTCTTGTTTGAGATGGATCTGCTTCGATACCTCCTTGTGTGACCAAAAAGCCAAGGAATTTTCCGGCAGTAAGACCAAATGAGCATTTAGCTGGGTTTAACCGCATGTTGTTTTTCCTTGCGTTTTCAAATATTTCGCGAAGGTCTAACACATGGTCGGAGGAAATCTTCGACTTTGTGATCATGTCGTCGACATATATCAACATGTTTCTCCTGATCTGCGAGGTGAATATTTTATCCATCATCTGTTGAAAAGTAGCTCCGGCGTTGATTAAACCGAAAGGCATCACTCGGTAGCCGAAGACTCCCCGGTGTATGATGAATGCAGTCTGCTGCCAGTCTTGTGAGTCCATCTTAATCTGATTATACCCCGAAAAGGCATCCATAAAAGAGAGAAGTTCATTCCCCGATGTTACATCAATGAGTTGATCGATATTCGGGAGTGGGTAAAAGTCTTTAGGACATGCCTTATTTACATCTGAGTAATCGATGCACATTCTCCACTTTCCATTACTTTTCTTGACCAGGACCACATTCGAGATCAATGTGGGGAACTGTATTGGCTCAATGAAATGGGCCTCGAGTAACCTATTAATCTCTTGGTCGATGGCCGCTCTTTTCTCAGCAGAAAATGTACGGTGTCTTTGCCTCACTGGCCTGATGTGTTTACTGATGTGTAAAGAGTGTCGGCCGACGACCTCGGGAATTCCAGGCATATATTTTGGATCCCAGGCGAAAATGTCAGAAAATTCACGGGTAAGGCACGTGATATCTTTCTTTAACTGATCAGGAAGATTTTTGCTGATCCTTGTAGTTTTCTCAGGATTACCTTCGAACACTTCAATTTCTTCGACGGGAGAGCAAGAATTGCTAGTGGGCGGGTCAACAAGGTCCCTGGGGTTGATGTCGAGCACTTGATTAACGTCTAATTCTTCGTCAGTCTTTTTTCTTGGAGAAACGGTGGTTAAGTAGCATTGTCTTGCTGTTGCCTGATCACCGATCATTTCTCCAACACCGAAGTCTGTGGGAAACTTCATTTTTAAGTGGGAGATAGATGTTATAGCTCGGAGTGCAGTAATCGTTGTTCGCCCCAATATGGCGTTGAAACTTGAGGAAGCACTAATCATGTGGAATTTGACCACTTTCCAAACCTGACATGGTGGAGAACCAAAAAGCACTGGTATGTCGACGGTTCCTACCACATGGACTTCATTGCCTGTAAACCCGTATAACGGGGTTCGGGAATTTTTAAGTCTTCGATCTCCGATGTCCATTCGGGAAAAAGCATGATGATATAGCACATCGACGGAGCTACCATTATCGACCAGCATTTTCTTAACCGTATTGTTTCCCACACACGTTGTGATGACAAGAGCATTCTGGTGGCCTTCGATGAGACCGGGACGGTAATCATCATCGGAGAAAGAGATGAATGGGGAGGGATTCGCTCGAGGGCGTTTAGTTGCCGAGGGATTGACATTAAAAACTTCTCGAGCGTAAAGCTTGCGAGAATTGGGGGAGAGGCCCCCGACGGCTATACCGCCAAAAATGACGTCGATTACACGATCTTCCTCACCTCGATGGTGGCGCCTGGGCTCATCATCGTGTTGTACATAGTGGACTAGTTGTCCTCGATGAATTTTTCCTTCGATGAGATTGCTGAGTTGAAAGCATTGCTCTGTTGTATGGCCAGTATCCTCATGATATTCACAGTATCTGGAGCTTGGGGGCCTGCCCGGTTTCATGGGTCTTGGAGGACGGTAGTCTGGCTCTCTTTTTAACACTGCCAAAATTGTCGTCTTTTCGGTGTTGAGTTTAGTAAACTCTCTTTCAGATTGATTGCGGGGCTGCCAATCTTTTTCTCTTCTATCCCTCTGAGGGAGATCCGATGTGCGTGGTGGGGGTGATCGGCGACGTTCTCGGCGCCTTTCCCTCGCGGGGGATCGTGGACTATAGATGCGGCATCGTTCGTATTTTGACGACCACCGGGGGGATTGTATGCAGCTTACTGCTTCTTGAAGCATCACGCGATGTTCTATAATTTGGAATGCGTCCTGGAGGGTTTTTGGCCTTTTTTCAAAGATTTCTTCTAAAATTAGCTCATGCCTGGATTTATCGATACCTGCCGTCAGGAAATTGACAGTCATCTGCTCTATTAAGTCTGGAATTTCTGTTATCTCTTCCCTGAACCGGGTTAAGAAACTCCAGAGACTTTCACCAGAGCGTTGGTGCATTGTCATCAAGGATGTTGTAACTTTGATTCCTTTGTAGTTGCTAGAGAATCGAGCTTGAAACTTGCTTTTTAAAGTTCTCCACGAGTCGATTGACCGGGGTGGCAAGTTACTGTACCATCGGAGAGCCGTGCCTTGAAGGCAAGTGGAGAAAAACTGACACCTAGCGATCTCCGAGTGGCCGAAGAAAGCCATGCGACCATCAAAAGTATTTAGAAATGCTAACGGGTCCGAAGATCCGTCGAAATGATCGAGGGCAGGCATTTTCAACGTCCTGTCAATGCGTGCTTTTTCAAGAACCAACGACAGGGGGCTTTCAGATACAATTTCAAATCCTGACTGGTTTCTCATTATGGTGCGCATCTGAGCGATTTCCTCTTGCATCTTGGCAAATTTCTCATGCGAGATAGATTATGTGGACTCAGTTCGCTGAGAAACGTCGGCAGACGATATTGTGCGCTGTCGACGTCCTCGAGATTGTGAGTATGTCGATTCTGCTGACAGCTCATACTCGTAATCGGCGTCTTCGTCATCGATGTAGTGATCATCGTCTTGCTCTTGATTTTTAATCGAAGCCTGCTGAAGTTCACGACGGAGACGATGGATTTCACGCTGTCGTTCAAGTTTGGCTTGAAGCATCTATGTCTCACGTTCCAGGAGCTCCAGCTCCTCATCGGAGTATGGCAAATCCTCCGGATCTTCATTGTTTTCAGCTTTCGACCTTTCAATTTGGATGTCGAAGTCGCATGTCGCTTGACAACACCTTTTTTCCTTTGGATGTCTGGATCCTTTCTCTTTGATCCGATTTGAACTTCATCTTCCTGTCTCGCTGATCAGCCTGTGATAACTTCGGTGCCTGATCATGAGAACCTTCTTCAGGGGGAGGAAATAAACAGTTCGGCTTCAAAGTCGAATGTTTGGGTTGCTCTTGTGCCTCGTGACCCTTCGAATTGGTGATAGCCTCTACCACTGGTCCTTTCACCTGAGGTGGTCCGGCAGTTGCCGGATCAATCTCTTCAACGATCATCTTCGGTTGGATCTAAAAAGTAAACCCCACCTTCTAGCGCCAAATGTTGTGCCTACAATATTTATTAATATATGAGACTCAATTATAAAGAGTGATCTTCTTTATTTAATGTGTCAACCCCTTTTAATGAGGTTGTTGTCTCTTATTTATACTAAGTCCCAAATGGGCTTATTGATACAAATGGACATTCTTGGGTTTTACATTAATAACTAATAGTTACTCTAATTACAACTCCTTTGGGCGTTCTCCTTTTGATCCAACAATATAAATATTTACAGGAATATTATTTGTATGTATAAAAGTAAATATAGCTAAATTAAATTATTTTAAACTTATTGTTAACATAAAAGTCACCGAATTCAGTTGTTTTTGTTGTTTCAAATATTTGTAATTTTTTGGAGGGAAATTTCCCGCCTATTATTACTAAATTTAATAAAAATAAAAGCACAACTAAGATTAAATTCCACCGATTAAAAGCGACCGACTATAAATTCCACCGATTAAAATCGACCGAAATCGGTGGAATTTAATGTCTGTGGCTTTTAGTTGGTGGAATTTAGTTATTTTTGTTGTAGTGAAGTCATGTCTCTGATTACGTAGATAAAGAATTCAAGACGGTCAAATATTAGTATAAACATGAGAATTTGAATTGACAACTCAGATCATTTCGTTTAAAATGAAAAGAATATTTTCAAATACACTCTAAAACTTTTAAATTTTTGTTCTATATCAACGTTATAATTTTTGCTTAATAATTACTTTTGTTTAAGCACGTTGATTTTATTAGCTTAAACATATTATTATATTATCAAAGGAAACTTTGGAGTGAACCGGTATTTTACGTTTATGAATGTGGTTAGTAAATTTACGACAAAGTTTAATATGACAAAATTCTTTGAAACGAATATATTTATATGCCAAGTTCATATATTACGAAGTTGATCATAACTTGCTACTGTACTTTAATAAATATTATCAAGTTGATATTGGTTTTTAAATATTATTTTAAAAAATCATGTAATATCTTAAAACTCATGTTATGCACGATAAATATTATCAAGTTGATATTGGTTTTTAAATATTACTTTAAAAAATCATGTAATATCTTAAAACTCATGTTATGCACGGACTGCACAAGTTTTTTTTAATATTACATAATTTTTAAAAAATACTTGAATTCAATTCTTAATTTTGTTCATTTAAAAATTTAAATGATATGATTTCATGATAATTATATAAGTAAATGTATATATGATAATAATATAAGTAAATGTATATGTTTATAACTTTTTAGAACATTTAAACTTATTTAAAGTGATAATATTGGTAAGGGGGAAAATATAATTATAATAAAATTATTATTTTACTGAGGGTAAAAATATAATATCTCCATTATGATGGTAAAAATATAATTAATATTATAATGTCTCATTGTCACGAGAGGAATAAAATGTTTGGACTTGAATTGTGAAAATAGGATTTACTGCTATTGATTTTTATGTGGGAGACTAGTTACTTGTTGGAGGATTAGCCTGGTTCTTGCATCTGAACACCTACTAATATACCTACTGGTCATTTTAGTATATATAAGTTAAGTAATTTTGTTAAATGAGCAAAAAATTTGTTTGTATATTTTTTTGGCATTACAGTCTAATCATATTTTTATTCTTAACTACAGGATACGGGATCATATGAAGGTGGACGAAGATGACAATGATGTTCATATAGACGACTTGGAGTATAGCTTCCCATTTTACCTGAAGATCGTAGCTTATATTTATTTTTATCTAAGAACTATTAAAATTTCGCATCTGTTATTTGGTTTCAAACTTTAAAATTTAGCCAATGTCTTAAAACCTTTAGTTATATATTTTGTACTAGGCATGAAGATATTGAACTAATACTTGTTTTTGAACTAATGCTTGTTTTTATATGTATTTCAGTTTGGATTCTATGGTTTGGTTTTTTTATTCTTTTTTATAGTTATGTATCTAAAGAATTATACCGGATGTAATTTATTGGAAAACTATTGTACAATATTGTATTTTAAAATTCAAATCTAAATGGATGAAAGTAAATACCAATTGCCCATTAAATTCAATAACATGTGGTTGTATTTAACACACATCATCATAATTTAATCAACCACTTCCGGTTATTTATAAAATTTATATTCAACAAAATTTGGTTGAAATTAATATACAAACAATGGACTAGCTAACATAATCAACCAAAACCGGTTGGGTTTTGAAAAAATAAATTCAACCTTTTTCGGTTGTTTTTAATAATTTGGGCGGGAAAATATTTTTTTGGTGAAATTCAAAATCAAAATTCAAATTTTTTTTGAAATATGTAAAGTTAATTTCAACGAAAAAATGGTTGAAAATAGTGTCAGCAAAATCAACCGAAAATGGTTGAATATAATCGTAAATTCAACCGGAATGCTAATTTTATCGGCCTTATTTACAACCGACTGGTTGCGGTTGAATTTAATCTGGTTGGTTTTATACTAAATTCAACCGAATATTATCGGTTGAATTTAGCCGCTTTTGTTGTAGTGTTGGTGGATTTGATTTCAATGCGGGGAGTGCACCATTATTATAAAAAAAGAAGCAATCAAGGGCACATAATAAAAATTCGAATAACAATAAAAGAAAAATGAAAGCAGACGGAAAATATTGAAATATCTTAATAATTATATAATAAGAGTAAGAAATATGTTAGAATATATAAAAATCTTAAAAATTACACCAAATTTGAGGGTAAAACTTGATTTAATGTAACTTTTGATGTTATTATCAGAATGATATTATTTTAAAATTTGGAAAATGCAATCGGATAACAAAAAAAATTAGAAAAATTTGATGGATGTCTTTTATTATATGTTGACCAATTTTATGTAAAAAATTTATAACTCATGTCATTTTCTTACAGTTGAGCATATAATAATTTACCACACAAGTTATAAAGTACAAAATATAAAGTGAGATTTAAAAGTTATATGTACATGCAGCATCCGTTATACGAGCTCTATATGTTGTTTGGACAGATTTGTCAAAAAACACACCTATTATCTTCAATCATTTTCTTTAAAATGTGCGCCAACATAAGAGATTGCGTGAAAATAATAGCATATACCATGTATATGATGAACTATATGAAATTATGGAGTATTATGTACCAGTATGTTCATATTATGAAGTACTATGAACCAAACAAGTGCCGAGTACCACATGAAAATGGCACCCTTAAAATTACATTTTTTAATTGACAGTACTATGATATTGGAGCGAACTAATATATGTCGGTTAATATGTGCTTAATAATTTAATTGAATGTATTGATTGTCAGCTTTTTTATAAGGAGCACGACCCCAACCATATTATTTTATTTTATGTATATCGATCATTGTGTATGTTTATAGTACAATTTATTTTAATATTATTTTAATACAAATCCTCGGGACAGAAATATACGATATAAGATTATCTATCTAAAAGAAATAAAGATAAATATTCACATAATTATTAATTCTCACCCTTTTTAATTATCATATTTTGCTTTTATGCAGTTATCTTCATTAAATTTTGACCGAAATTTATTAAAATTTTATAATAGAATAATATAAAATAAATATCATTACCAAATATATTTAATCTACTTTAATATATAATTTTCAATTTTTTTAAAAAAATATAAAATAATATTTAGTTTTTGATCAAAATTTGATAATTTTGAACGATAAAAAAATATGACAAATAAAGAAGGACGTGGTACAAAAATATACTACTCCCTCCGTACCAAAATTACTTGTCCAGTTTGATTGTGTATAAGGTGCATTGACCACATAATTCCGTTAATTTTTTTTCTACATTTATTTTTGTGAATAAAAAATCAAATATAAAATTGTTATTCACAACAAAAAAATTAAAAAATAATTAACAAATTATGCGGTCAATACTTCTTAAATTACACATAAATGTCAAACTGGACGATTGAGGCAATAATAATATAATATATTAGCAAATGTTTGAAAAGCTTCTCCCTCAGTTTTTTAATATATGAAATTTGATTTTTTGGCGCACATATTTAGGAGTGTTGGTCACGTGGCTAAAATTATTATTATTAAGAAATTATTTTTGTGAATAAAAATATGAGATCAAAACTTTTACCATAAAAATACTTTTTTGAAAAAAAATATTTTAACTATAGGATTAAACGTCTAAACAAAAAATCAAACGTCGTATATTATATATTAAAAAAACGTCGTATATTATATATTAAAAAAAGGGAGTATTAGTGAACTGCCAACATATATACAACTCAAAGCCAAACTGAAACCGGAGGAGGCTCATTCAAATCTATGGCCAACCCCCGCCGCATATTCCCGTAATACGACGCCGTTTGAACTCTCTCCGCCGCATTCTCATTAGTCGAGTGAAGATTGAGACCAAAATCCATCTCCGGTGATAAAAAGTTAGTTTTGGCCATTGAGCCACGCATTAACCTAGCTGCATCATCATAAGCTAACGCAGCCTCTTCAGCCGTGTCAAAAGTGCCTAGCCAGACCTTAGTTTTGTTTCTCACTCCTTTGTATTGTCTTTTATTAGTCTCAGCTCCGACGGCGTTTCTGTAAGTGTTAGGAAACTCTCCAGTCAAACACCAGCCTGCAAGATAAAGCCAGTGGTTCGAGGGATGGCTAAAATCTAGAGAAAGAAGTGTCGAAAACGGCGGTAACTTGATCCTGCCTTTCAGGAGTGAGTCACAGCTCACAGGCGCGTATCTGTGCTGCGTTATGTAGCCTTGCTAGCTTACCCACCTCACTGTACTTTGTTGTTGTTGGGGCTTCATATTTTTTAGAGAGAAGTGATGATTTAAGAGACTTATGGTGAGATTTTACATGAATGAAACTGTGGAAGCGATGTGTTTATATGTAGGCTAGTACACTAGTGCAAGACTACTCCTTCTGTACTAATGCGATGTGATTTTAGATACGAAACATTAAAAAAATGAAATAATATGAGAAAACTGAACGAAATGTGAATAAAATGACGGAAGTATTTAATATTTATGATATAAATTGGTGTAGAAAAAAAAATTGTAAATATAAGTGATTGTAATTAATTTTATATTATAAATTTTTTACAATTTTAATAAATTTTAAAATATATAAAAATTGAAAATAAAAAAAATTGAAAAAGTGAATAAAAATAAATAACACATGTATCGTTAACATAAACGGAGGCAGCAAGCGGGCCGACTTCGCAACGTACTACCCGAACTCACTCGAACTCGTTTTCCAATATATGTTTAGGTTTTTTTGCCTCTCTTGACTCACCTCGGCTCACACTGTCGCCGTCTTCGGTTTATATTCGTCCTCTAAAAACATCTTCAATTGTCGATCTCGTAATTTATTCTTCAAATTAAATTAAAAAAATTATTTTTAATAAATTATTACATAGTTTAATATGTCAAACTCCCACGATACTCTTTATAATAGCTTTTTATTCATAATTTACAATTATATTAACTCAACTATAACCAGAACTTGTGCAATAATTGTAAAACATTCAAATTTTTTTAATAAAATATAAGTTAAGAGTTACCGGTTGCTTTTAAGAGAGAGCAGTAAGAAGAGACTCCTCATATTTTAAAGAGTTTCTAAAAGTCTTTTGAACTTCATCTTGAACCATACTCCTTATTTTTAGATTTAAACCATACTTCTTATTTTTAGATTTAAGAGCATATTTAACGGTGGTTTTGTTCAATATGGGGTATCGGGTTGAAATTAGGAATTGTGTTAAAGTAGTATGGGATCAGGTCTCGTATATAATATCATGTGTTTGGTTAAGTGTTGGAATCAATATTTTTAATTTAAAATATTTTAAGTCAATAATTTTAATTTAATTATAAATATTAATTTCATGATTATTTTAATATATTTTTGTTTCATAGATTTATTTTACTATTAAATATTTACATTTAATTGTTAAATTAAAAAATACAATAAAAGAACTAAAGTTGATACTCATACTACCCTTTCGTAACCATCTCCGTACTTAGATATGAAAAACCCATATTTTAGGATTTAATGAATGAGTATTAAATTCATTTTTTTGAATCAAATATTAAATATGGCACTGAAATAGTTAAATCTCAGATTCCAAAATTTGTTCAATCATACAACTCCTTAAAAAGAGTCTATTTGAAGATGCTCTACCATTTTTTATTTTTGTATTTGTTTCTTGTTATGTCAAACCTCCAGTCTATTCCTTTTTCTGAAAAGTTAACCGTTTTATTTTTTTATTTATAAATATATAATGGAATTTTATGTACATACACTAGTACAGAAAAGACCTAAGGCGTCGGTTTTTTAGCATAGTAAATACAAGGGACGCTGTAGGTACATTCCTACAACGTCGGTTAAACGGTCGACGCAAAAAACTGTTTAGCGTCGGTTAGATAACACACACAGAAGGCAAGAAAACCAACACTATAGGTTTACAAACAGCGTCGGTCAATTAAACAACCGACACTAAATCTTAGACCTGTTGTGTCGGTCTTCTTAAAATGCCGACGCTATTGTGCTTATCAATTGTGTCGGTCTTCTTAAAAAGCCGACGATAAATTGAACTAACCAACTGTGTCGGTCTCACTAAAATGCCGACGCTAAAAGTTGTAGAGCAAATGTGTCGGGTCCCAAAATGCCGACGCCTTAGGTCTATAATTGCATTTTTTTTGCCTGATCAATTTTTTTTTCCTGATCATTTTTAACTTGTTTACTACACATATTAAAAATAGCGGTACACCCAAAAATTAAAAAAAGTTCACAAATTATATTAAAATAAATTTGGAATTGTTCAATTTTAGTTTACAACCCAATAATTACAAAAATTCATCCAAAGCTAATGTTTTCATGGCAAATCCCTCACACTAACTCGATTCTTGATGATATCTAGACTCCTTGTAATTGTTCTGCACTCTCTTCTTGTATCTCCAAGTACCATGCCCTGAACAAAGAAGTTTATATTAGTACATAAAATTATATATGGAATAAATTATTCGACAAAATTAATGACATGTACTGAAAAAAATTACCTGACTAAAGACATTCAAGAGTAAAAAATTGAGCCCAAATCTCTTGTATCTCGCTAATTTCCTTTCTACCATAGCTTCTAGAACCAAGACCCTACCAAAAATTTAACATACTTCAAATATTAGTACTTGATTTTAAAAATTGTAAACCAATATTTACGATGTTTTAGTTTCCTTACCACTTTCCAATTCATGTTGACATTTTTTTGAGAAAGCATGACAATGTCATAGATGTACCTCATTACGAAAAAATCACATTATGTCCTCCTTTTTGTTGGGGACACTACATATAAACAAACAAGATTCATAAATAATAACTAAAAAGTGAGGAGCATATAATATAAGTGAAATAAACAAACCAAAGTAAGTTATACCTGAACCTCAGTGTGATGCCAAATAAACTCTTTTCTGTTATTCTTCATTCCACCTTAAGATACATATAATTTAAATGCCCTGTAAAATACGTATATTTTCATCACATCACTTATAGGACTAGGTTCTATGTAGTAATTATACAGCATGAAATTTGAAATTTTAACATACATTCATCCAGGTGTGGTCAACCGTATCTTCCTTTCTTTTTTCAACGAATCAAACACGTATATAGCACTTTCATTGAGACAAAAAAGTAGCAATATCCAATGATCTCTACAATGAAAACATATATAATATATTAGCAGGAATATAATTATATATATAGCATGACAATTACTATGATTATATTCTTACTCTTGGATGTAAGGGGCTAGGATATAACGTGTATCCTTATTAGCAACCAAAAAACTTGTCATGTAATCAGTTGCTTCTTCCTTGCATTTTTGTTGCTCATGATTATGTGGTATTGCTAGTCTAGATGGCAACATGAATGCAAACTTATCGTCCTTCAATTATTTGCACAACTTGCTAACATACCTACAAATATTATTTATCACAATATATAAGTGTGTGCTAATAGATTCTAAAGTGAATTAGGAAGAAATACTGAGTCTTACTTTAGAAACAGTTCCACAATGGGTGTGATTAACCAACTCATTCTCAAAAACTGATTGACATCTTCAAGTGTGATATATATTGGACCATCTCCATTTTCCTCAAAAACGAATGCATCAGATTTTTTAGAAGGGGGTCTCTTTTTGAGAAAGAAACTTAAACCTGCACAGTGATCACTCAAATTTATGTCATCACCAACTACTTGAGGGCTTTGCTTCAGAGGAGTCACCGAACCTTTACTTTCAACCTTTGATGACTTTTGAATTGGCGTCATCTCATAGAGTTTTTTCTTTTCCAATATAGGATCCCAATCAAAGACATATTTATTGGGTTATTACCATTTAATGGAAACTTTTAATAATTGAACCAAACAAGATATACCTGTCCCAACATCACAAGGTCCTTCGGCCATTGAACAAAGCTACCAGTTGCATTTCCTATTGTCTCGTGTTCGTAACATGGAACAGGAAGTGGAGTAAGTTGGTATTCAGTTATAACATCATCAACTGATACTCTAACATTCTGAGGGGCAATCGGGTTATTATGGATCATCTCTCCCTGATTGTTTGTTGGGAAAAGAGTCCATCTAACTGCAACAACTTTTCCTCTTTCTGGATGTATTACACATAGCCGACAAAGTGTTGGAACCTGCAATATTCAAAAAAAAAATTCATTAGAAAGAGCATTTTTATATCAGGTTCAAGTCATGTCGTTTGAGGGCATAAAATAATTCAGTCGTATAGCAAGTACTATATGTTTGATTCACTGCCGACTTGAGTCTTTATGTTGGTCTTATAGGTGACAGTATCATATTTCAACTACACTGTTGTACTACATTATAACCACAAAATTATGTTGACGGTGTTAGTGTATACTGAAAATATTTATTTGAAGTATGTACATTTATTTCTGGCCAGTTTATTTGAGAATCATTTGAATGTTTACATGTTGTCTAATATTATATATTGTGAACAATCTAGTATCAAATTGGATACAGAATATTAGATTGTTAAATACGGTTATATAATATAATAAGGTTCACAGCACGGGTGGTGTTGGACAATCCACTGGTATGACTGTAGTATTATTTAGATTAGTTTATATTGACTAATAAATAATACTAGTATACTTTGTGTATATTAAACAAGATCAAATTTAGAATTGTTCCCTTAATACTGATTAAGAAGAAGAACTAAGATTCTATGTTATTATTAATGCTTAGGTTCTTAATCCGGAAATAGTAATTGACACGTGTATATTATTTACATGCTTTGATTTATATATGAAATAATTCTTTTGAATTATATCATTATATTTTGGGTGATGGAATTATATACATGGTGGATATTATTTATTGAAGGAATCCATGTCCTGATAATATTCGGGTTAATGATGTCCCCTTGAAAACTCAAAAAGATTTAATTATGTGAAACCCTGCAGGTGGAATTTATTCTGCCATAATTAAATAAAGGTTGAGTGGATGATCAAGGATAAAAGATATTAATTTAATAAATTATCAGTAATTTATTTAATTAATGGACATATGATATTTTAAACATGGGGAATTTAATAAGCAAATAATATTGGAACCGAATTAATTAAATTACGGTATTAGGAAAGGTAGTGCAAATATTAATTCTTTAGTGGATTGAATTAATATTTAATTACATTGGGCTAGGCTCAAGATGTAATTAGAAGGCCCAACCTAATTATCCATGGTCCCTATTGTAGCCTATATATATTCTTATTCTCTTCTTACTTGGAATTGTGTGAAAACATATTGTAGCCACCAAGGAGCAAGAAGAGAGGATAACTTGAGAAGACGGAGGCCACACTTCGCTCAAGGGAATTTGGGAATACAATAGAAGAGCGTGGAATCAACCATTAACAAGGTAATCCTCTTTTCGTAATCTTTATCGTAAAACGTAGTAACACCCTAAGTCTGTGGTTCCCAACAATTGGTATCAAGAGCCTGGTAATGGGTTCTACGTTTTATGATATAATGTCCATGTCGTAATTATATATGCGTGTATATAGTATTTTGCTTGTATTGTTTTTGATGCAGGTTGTTAATCCACTATTATGGCCATGTATATTTTAATTATGTGTTTGGATCCCACGTGGTTTAATCGTGGTTAATTTTTGTTTTGGTTTCCACGTGGTTTAATCGTGGTTGTAATTTACACGAGGGTTGATCGTGTTAGAATAGATTTTACAAAATTAGTTTTGTATTAGATCTATTTTTTTTGTAATTGTTCCGGGTATTTTGTAACAAGTTATGTACGATCGGAAATCAATTCCGGTAGTTTTTTGTTCCGCTGTGCGATTACAAGGGGCTGCTGTTGACGTTTGGATCGAACAAAATCAAAACAAAACTCACAGAAAAGCAATAGGCGCGCGTGCTGCGGCCGCTGCGGCAGCTGGGGCTGCTGGGGGCGTCGGGGCGCGCTTGGGGCAGATTTTTTTTGAGAGCTGGATTTTTTTTTCAAGGGCCATAATAGTGGAAAATTTATTTTAATTTTTTCCATTAAATTTTAATTATTGCTTTAATTTATTGATTATGTGTGTCATTAATTATGTGTGTAATTCTTTTAAAATTGCATGTTTAACTTATTTAGGACGACATGGACATAAAATTTTATTTATTGCTTTAATTAAATGTTATATGTTGCTAAAATTATGTGTGTATTTTGAATGCATGATTAGACATAATTATAACAACGTAGGGCCCATTTAATTTTAAAATTCCTCAATTTTATTAAAAAAAAATTCTAAGTGGGAGAGGGAATTAATATGAAATTAAATCCCATGGTCTCCATTATTGGTTGTAGGTAATTTAACATAAAGACGAATATAAATTATATATACGTCACCCATCGTGACATGTAATTTATGGTGTCTAGAATGTTATAGAAATTACTAGAACAAACTTCTTAAATTAATAAATTTTGAAAGGAATAAATACGGATTTTCTTTATTTCTTATTTGGGGTGATTTTTTCAAAAACGGGTTCATCGAACTTGTAAGGTTGTGGGTTTTAAGCGAGACCGATGTGACTCCTCCACTACCTGGAAATCAAACCATTGATGAATATTGAATTGAAGTATTCTATTCAAGGCAAAATTACGAATATTGGAAGGTATACACGCCACCCATCGTGGCGTACCAAGTTCCATAGATTTCGAATAATTTAAGATTTGATGATGGTATACACTTAGCTATGAAAAATAATATAGTCCACCCCAACGTGGCATATTGTTTAGTAATAGGACCGAAGTAACATTTAAAAAAAATTAGGTGGTATACATGTCACACATCGTGGCGTACCAGAAGCTTATGGTGTTTAGATGTTAGTGCATTAAATTTTAATAATTTAGATCTTAATAATTAATGCACCCTTATTTATGTGATGTTTTTATGCATGATTCTCAGGATAAAATGGGCTTTAATCAACTATTCACCATACTTAAGGATAACAAACTTACCGGACCTAACTATATTGAATGAAAACGGAATTTGGACATTGTGTTGACTGCTGAGGAGTACAAGTTTTGCACTTATGAACCCAAGCCTGAACAGCCTGCTGCTGATGCTCCTGAAGATGAGAAAGAGTATTATAAACGGCGGATTAAGGCTGATGAGATGTCGCGATGTTACATTCTGGCAGCAATGTCGGGTGTTTTGCAGCATCAGCATCAGTCTATGGTCACTGCTTCTGATATGCTCTTTAATCTCAAGGAACTTTTTGGAGATCAGAATAGGGCTGCTAGGCAAGTAGCCATGAAGGCTTTAATGAACACTCAGATGGCTGAAGGCACACCTGTAAGGGATCATGTTCTCAAGATGATGTCGCATCTGAATGAGATAGAGATCCTTGGTACTGAACTTGACGGGGAAACCCAGATTGACATTATCCTTATGAGCTTGTCCAAGAGTTTTGAGCAGTTCCACTTGAATTACAACATGAACAAGAGGCAGTATAGTCTCGCGGAACTGCTGACAGAACTTCAGGCAGCTGAAGGATTATTTCGGCAGAGTGTTCAAGTGTATGTGGCTGAGAAAGGTTCTTCCTCTAAGCCGAAAGGTATTAAGAAGAAGAAAAAGGCTCAGACAAAAAAAGCTGTGAAGGCAGTGGGAGTTCAGGATGGTGTGAAAAAACCTAAGGGAAAGTGTTTCAGATGCAAACAGTCAGGTCACTGGAAACAGGATTGTCCTCTTCCTAAGAAGACAAACAATACTGGTATGTCTCTTTCTCTAGTTACAGGAACATTTATAGTGGTTATATCTACGAGCACTTGGTGTGTAGATACAGGAGCCACTGATCATGTTTGTAATTCTATGCAGGGGTTCCAGCTATCCAGAATGCTTAGAGATGGTGAGATATACGTGTTCATGGGAGATGCTATGAAAGTAGCAGTAGTTGCAGTAGGAGTTATTCATTTATCTTTTGGTTCTGATAGGATTTTGGTTTTGAACAATTGTCTTTATGTACCTTCTTTTAGAAGGAATTTAATTTCGGTTTCTAAACTTGCTTTGGATGGTTATAATGTTTGTTTGGATCGTAATGTTTCTATTATGATGAATAAACGAATTATATGTTCTGGTACATTGCAAGACAATTTGTATATAATTAATCCTAGTCGACCTGCACTGCAGCTGCAATTTAGGAAATTGAACAATACATCTTCTAACTCTACTAAAAGAAAGGAACCTTCTAGTTTGAACCAAACATATCTTTGGCACTTGAGATTAGGTCATATTAACTTGAGGAGGATTCAAAGACTGGTAGTAGACGGGTCTTTAAGCTCATTGGCAGTGGAGGCATTTCCAGTTTGTGAATCCTGCTTGGAAGGTAAAATGACTAATAGACCTTTCAAGGCAAAGGGGAATAGAGCCAAACAAGTATTAGAATTGGTTCACTCTGACTTATGTGGACCCATGAATATCCAAGCAAGAGGTGGTTATGAATATTTCGTCACTTTCATTGATGATTATTCTAGATATGGGTACGTTTATTTGTTGCGTCGTAAGTCTGAGTGCTTTGATAAGTTCAAAGAGTATAAAGCTAAAACGGAGAAGCGACTTAATAAAAGTATCAAGTCACTACGATCAGATCGTGGTGGCGAATACTTGCTTGGAGAATGTAGGGAATATTTATCAGAAAATGGGATAGAATCCCAGTTAACTGCACCAGGCACACCCCAGCAGAACGGTGTAGCAGAGAGAAGGAACCGAACTCTTTTAGAGAGTGTTAGATCGATGATGAGTTATTCGGATTTACCCAAGTCGTTTTGGGGACATGCCTTAGAGACAGCAGCTTATCTTCTGAACTTAGTACCTTCTAAGTCGGTTCCTAAAACCCCCTTAGAATTGTGGACCGGGGATAAACCGAGTCTAAGACATATTCGAATATGGGGTTGTCCAACACATGTGCTGAACAAGAACGCGACTAAGTTAGAATCTCGTACAGAAGTAAAGTTGTTTGTAGGCTACCCCCTGGGAATGAAAGGATATTTATTTTATAGTCCGAAGAATCGGGATGTCATTGTTAGCACCAATGCAAGATTCTTGGAGGAGGACTATATAATGAATCACAAACCCATGAGTAGTGTCGTTTTAGAGGAACTAGTGGGAGGGACAAATAATACCCATGAAGCTGTAGTACAAGTAGAACAACCACAACATAATGTACAACCTGTCACTAATACCGCACCAGTGCCTCGTTGTAATGGGATGGTTGTTCAACAGCCTGATAGATTCATGTTTTTGGGAGAGTCTTCAGACTTGGTCCCTGGTGAACATGATGATGATCCCCGTACATACGAAGAGGCAGTACAAGACAAAGATGCAGATCTTTGGCAAAAGGCGATGGAATCTGAGATAGAATCAATGTATTCTAATCAGGTCTGGGAGCTCGTGGAACCACCCAAAGGTATAAAACCTATTGGATGTAAGTGGATCTACAAGAAAATGAGGGGATTAGATAAAAAGGTGAAAGCCTGGAAAGCAAGACTTGTTACGAAAGGGTATACTCAGAAAGAAGGTATCGATTATGAGGAAACCTTTTCACCGGTAGTCATGCTTAAACAAGCTTCTAGAGACTGAAATATTCGTTTTGATCAGGCAGTCCAGTCATATGGATTTGATCAAAGTCCAAGCGAATCCTGCGTGTATAAGACAAGTGAAGGTAATGCAGTGGTTTTTCTAGTACTATATGTAGATGATATTTTACTCATTGGAAACAATGTTGAGATGTTGTCATCAGTAAAGGCATGGTTGTTCAAACAATTTGACATGAAGGACTTAGGTGAAGCGGCATACATCCTTGGGATCAAAGTTATAAGGGATCGCAAGAAAAGGATGTTGGCTTTATCTGAAGAGCCCTACATTGATGAAGTATTAGCTCGTTTTAACATGCAGAACTCCAAGAAAGGTTTTTTACCTTTTAAGCATGGAGTTGCTCTATCTAAGAAGCAGTGTCCTTCGACACCTAAGGATAGAGAGAGCATGAAAGCAGTTCCTTATGCTTCAACATGTGGAAGCTTAATGTATGCTATGTTATGTACGAGGCCTGACATCTGCTTTGCTGTAGGCATGGTTAGTTGATATCAGTCGAACCCAGGTCATGAATATTGGAGTGCAGTAAAAACTATACTCAAGTACCTGAGAAGGACTAAGGAGTATATGTTAATTTACAAGGCCTCAGATCTATTTCCTTTGGGATATACTGATTCAGATTTCCAATCAGATAGGGATAAGAGGAAATCAACCTCGGGATATGTTTTTACTTTGGGAGGTGGAGCCGTTATATGGAGGAGTGTAAAGCATAAATGCATTGCAGACTCCACCATGGAGGCCGAGTACGTGGCGGCCTCTGAGGCTGCCAAGGAGGCTGTATGGTTCAGAAACTTCCTTTTGGACTTAGATGTGGTACCTAATTTGCCTAGGAGCTTGACGGTGTATTGTGATAACACTGGTGCTGTGGCAAATTCAAAGGAACCGCGAGACCACAAAGCAGCTAAACATATTGAACGTAAGTATCATCTCATACGAGGAATCATAAAGCGAGGAGATATAATTGTGGCTCACATATCATCAGAAGACAACCGAGCAGATCCTTTCACAAAGAGCTTGCCAACCAAGGTTTTTGACAAGCATGTGGAAGCGATAGGAGTCAGATGGATGGACACATAGATTTTTATGAAATCGTGGATTAAATAAACACTGATGTACACATAGAATATTTTGAGTATGAGTGGGAGATTGTTAGTGTATACTGAAAATATTTATTTGAAGTATGTACATTTATTTCTGGCCAGTTTATTTGAGAATCATTTGAATGTTTACATGTTGTCTAATATTATATATTGTGAACAATCTAGTATCAAATGGATACAGAATATTAGATTGTTAAATACGGTTATATAATATAATAAGGTTCACAGCACAGGTGGTGTTGGACAATCCACTGGTATGGCTGTAGTATTATTTAGATTAGTTTATATTGACTAATAAATAATACTAGTATACTTTGTGTATATTGAACAAGATCAAATTTAGAATTGTTCCCTTAATACTGATTAAGAAGAAGAACTAAGATTCTATGTTATTATTAATGCTTAGGTTCTTAATCCGGAAATAGTAATTGACACGTGTATATTATTTACATGCTTTGATTTATATATGAAATAATTCTTTTGAATTATATCATTATATTTTGGGTGATGGAATTATATACATGGTGGATATTATTTATTGAAGGAATCCATGTCCTGATAATATTCGGGTTAATGATGTCCCCTTGAAAGCTCAAAAAGATTTAATTATGTGAAACCCTGCAGGTGGAATTTATTCTGCCATAATTAAATAAAGGTTGAGTGGATGATCAAGGATAAAAGATATTAATTAAATAAATTATCAGTAATTTATTTAATTAATGGACATGTGATATTTTAAACATGGAGAATTTAATAAGCAAATAATATTGGAACCGAATTAATTAAATTACGGTATTAGGAAAGGTAGTGCAAATATTAATTCTTTAGTGGATTGAATTAATATTTAATTACATTGGGCTAGGCTCAAGATGTAATTAGAAGGCCCAACCTAATTATCCATGGTCCCTATTGTAGCCTATATATATTCTTATTCTCTTCTTGCTTGGAATTGTGTGAAAACATATTGTAGCCACCAAGGAGCAAGAAGAGAGGATAACTTGAGAAGACGGAGGCCACACTTCGCTCAAGGGAATTTAGGAATACAATAGAAGAGCGTGGAATCAACCATTAACAAGGTAATCCTTTTTTCGTAATTTTTATCGTAAAACGTAGTAACACCCTAAGTCCGTGGTTCCCAACAGACAATACCTTGATAGTTGAGAAATAATCTTCCGGATCCACCGAGTGACAACTACTTCGAGCATTATCAGCTTTTCAGGCACCAACATCATTTACAAATTGATCAGCCTCGAGTGACACACCCATCTGCTTCAACTGATTGAAGATGCCTTCCAATTTTGAATTCATTATTTCCTCACACTCTTTCTGAACTTTTTTTCTGATTTCTTCCGTAATGGTGGCCAATTCATCTGTCGATACAAGACCACTATGTCTCCTTGGCCCTGACTTAAATACATCTTTCATTTTCACGCCTCCACCAACGCCTCTAACACGTCCCCCATGCTCTTTATTCCCAAGTACACATGTTAATAAGTCATCATGGCCTTGTGGAGTCCATGAACCTTCTGATGCTGGATTGTGCAACTCATTCTGTAAAATAAACATTCATTAGAAACACTTCATTTCACAAGGATACCCCTGTTGATTTTAACAAGTATAGTGAATTACCATGGTCAGGCACACATCCTTTATCTTCTTATTTGGAAAGTAATGACCACCCTGTCCATCAGCTCTTGCACGTGCTCCAAGCCAATCAAAACCGCGTTCAGTACGCTCAGTTGATAGCAATGACAGATTGCTGCAATCAGGATCATTGAGGGAAGCGATAGGGTCATCAATACACCACTTTATTCTTTTTGAAGCATATCCACTAGGCCCTAGGTAATGAACATGTTCATTATGTTTCTGACTTTCTTTTGCCTTTTCGCTTATTTCCTGTTTAATAAAGATAAAAAAGTTTCATGTTAGTCAAAACTAGTTATTAATATACAAGAAAATTATACAAGATAGGTAAGGTCTAATTCTACTAATAATCTATATAAAGATCAGACCCCTGAAACTGGTAAAATTGTGCTATAAATCACAAGGTAAGATCATATGCATCATGGTTTTTATATATATAAGCATGGATGGTGTGCTCTCAGTTTTCCAGAATATCACTAACTTCACACAACAAAATCATGGGACTTTATTGGCCTAGCACAAAATACCAAGAGAAGCTGGAGCGCGACATTATAGTGGAAATATTTAATACAGGTAATCACATTTCAGAATTTAGTTAACTGCGGATTAACAATTTATGAACTAATTAACAGTTAAGTTACGTACTTGTGTTTTGCCTGTGTATGCTTTGCAGGGATCACACGGGCCGGAAGCAGAGCGTTTCAGTGATCGTGGACTTGGTCCCCCTCCAGCGAATAGAAAGCTGCCTGAAGTATGCAAATTTGCATTCAAGACACTTAGTAACAGAACTGTCATTTTAATACCAAACAAAGGGATATATTACCAAACAAAGGGGTATATTACCAAACAAAGCTTGTGGCACTCGGGTACTTAAAATATACACAATGCTGCATACTATCCTATGCTAAGGTGATGTGGTAAAATAAACAGCACAACAAAATACACAATAAATATCAAAACTATTATTAACAAGAATACAAAAAATATGAATACTTGGGATAGAGTAATATGGAAAAGCAGAAAGCATAGTGAGCAAGGCAGAAAATGACATTTAACAAGCTAATGAGAATTCTAGAAATAATCCGGGTTTTGAGTACAGGAAATGACATTTAGTTAAACTTAATTTTTAGCTTACAATTGTATTTTATTTTACTTTTAATTTAATTTACTAGATACTACACGATTATAAATCATATACTTATAAAATTTGAGCACACGAATATTTCCAGGTATCAACAACGACCACTGACACTAACTGTGTAACAGTTGAGTCATACGAATTATACTATTATACTTTCAAAATAACCTTTCAAAATTCCTATACCAAGTCTCGCTACAGGGTCCAAAGAGAAGCAACACAAAATTCCCGTGAGTAAGAAAAAACCTTTTAAAAGAGTTGAAAGAAGAAAATCCCGGCCAAAACCACAGAGTAAAAGAGACAAGAGAAAGGGGAAGATTCAAAATACCAAACGTTAATGGTTAACATATCTTTTATGCCTGTAAGTATTATACTATTTCTGAAATCCCCGGGCAGTAGCTTTCCTGTAAACAAACGTATAACATTATAATTTAATTGCTTCAACTTGATAATTTAAATTATGAGTCCTCTTTATTCTAATATCAGCTCCTATAATGTCTTCACTGCTATTTTCTAAAGGTAGTTTGTTTGACCTATATTTCTGTTCTGAGAGTCGATTTTATTTTTAATATTTTCCACACCTACCAGGTTACGTACCAAACTGGATATATAGAACGAACAGTTTTGGAAACTGTAATTTGAAAATTTTTAGAAGTTGCAAGAACGAATAATTTCTAGAAATTTACAAAAAACGCGTCCTCCTAATTTCTATCTTCACAAACTTCTGTCAGAGTGTACTCAGGGAGGTTTAAGACGACAATATTAGAACACAGAGCATTGTGATTATGCGTAAATTGCATATGTGTAAATTGCATATTTTGCTAATTCAAATACAAGTGCATAACTAATTGGCTTTATGGCTAGTACTCAGAATGCACCACAATTCAGACAAACTAATATAACAGCAACTCTGATGTTGAACAACAGCACATACCGGCAATTGAGACTGGAAAGAATCAATGAATTGCAATTTGCAAATCATTTTAATTAACTTGTCTAACAGCAACTCTGATGCTAATTAACTCTAAAGAGATTCAACTACTTCTAAAGCAAGGGCTAATAATCCACTAGATGTCATTGTGGGAAAAAAAGGAAGAAGTCTCAAACCTCAATTAGAAACAGATAACAATAACCCAATCATAACAGCACATAACCCCAATTAGAAGGAAAAAAAGGAAGAAGTCTCAAACTTCACAACAACCCAATCAATTCCCCTCTTTGAAGCAGCACCCTCTTCGATTCCCCTCTTTGAAGCAACATCCTCTTCGATTCCCCTCTTTGAAGCAACATCCTCTTCGATTCCCCTCTATGAAGCAGCACCCTCTTCGATTGTTTAAGCAGCAGCAACCAAAACCCCACAATCGAATAAACCCAATCGATTCCCCTTTCTCAGAGCCAACAATCGAACCCTAGAAATCGATGACCCTCTTTCTCAAAGCCATCGCAGAGTCACAATAGATTCACGCAATATATTCAATTCACGCAGTAGAGCCAGTAGAGATGAAATCGCAGTTGAGATAAAATCGCAGTTGAGATTGAAATTGCAGTTGTAATGAGAGCGTAATTGAGTAGAATAGTAGTAGAGACGAGTGAAATGAAAATTTTAGTCACCCGCGTATTTGTGTTAACCCGCGTTTGTTTTTAATCTTTTTTTAAATTATTTCTTCTTACGTCGGTCAAAAAGAAAACCGACACTGTATATTATCTTAATAGCGTCGGCTAAAAAAACCCGACACAATAGCAACACCAACAGCGTCGGTCGTTTGACCAACCGACACAGAAGACCAAACTAGCGACGACATTCAACTTGACCGACGCTATTCTAACTCTACAGCGTCGGTTAATTGAAACGACCGACGCCTTTAGCTTTGAAAAGAGTGTCGATTCTCTATTTAACCGACACTATAGGTGCGACTCCTAAAGTGTCTTCTGCACTAGTGATAGTTTAAAGTGTTTTGAGTAGGTAATAAAAATGATTATTTTTGAAAAATTCCTTTTTTGTAAATTTTAGTACAAGTTATATAATTTGAGTCAGAAAAAGAAAAATTAAAAAAAAAAGTTATTTTTACAATACCGTCAAAATACTTTGAGATGTGGACATAAAAATTAAACATTAAATATAAATAAATATAGGAAGTAATTCTCTGGCCATAACCTGTACAAGTACAACTTGATTAAAAATTATATTTTTGAAAGTTAGATTTTTCCAAAGGGAAAAATTTAATAAAAAAAGTCGAGGGAAATTATTTAAATTTGATACGCTCTACATCCCAACGATAGTATGCATGTGGGTTTTGACACGAAATTTAAAAAAAATGTAATTTAGTGAGAAAATGTAAGAAATGTGGGTAAAATAGTGGGACATGTTAAATATTATATATATATAGTGAATGTATTGGGAAAAAATACTAATGGTAAATAAGTGTAATTAATTTTATATTTTTAAAATTTACTATTTTTAGATGTAAGGAAAATATATAAAATTGAAGTGAGGCACGTGAGCAACAAGAAGAAGGAATTTGATTGATGGGACGTGTGAGTACTTGCTTAGAGCAGCTGCCGGGTAAGCCACTTGCTTTTTGGGTACTCAAAATGGTCATCAACTTCAACTTTTCATCTTACACGGTACCGGAAGATTTGAAAAAAGAGACGGCGTGACCTCTATGCTCTGTATTATTTTTTATTATTTTATTAATATATTTTTATCAAAACTGAAAAAAGCTGATATATACATAAAAGCAGTGTAAAGTTATAAATTGTAACGTAATTATTAGTCTTTTTACTAAATAAAATAAAATTATTTATGCAGTAGATTGAATTCAATCTACTTCATCGGTGATATTAGTTACAAAGTAGATTTAATTCAATCTATTGCCTCGGTGATTTTAAGCTGCATTATGAAGTTCAACCATTCCAAACAATCGTTGTTTAAGTTGAGTTTGTGTGAAATTTAGCCGTGGAGTCTAGTATTTTTTTTTTATTTGAGCACATCTCGCAGTTCTATATAGTCGTTTATTTCTTTTTATTGTATTATTTTAAATTTAATGTTTTCTCGTGTTATATTTGTAATTTAATGTTTTTAATTCAGTTGGATGTTTTGATATTAATTTTCTTAGTATTTAATCATTTTAATTAAAATAATTACAATTTAAAATATTAGTTAATAAACTAAAATAATATTATAAAATTTTATTTAATTTGAAACATAATATAATATGAGAAAGAACGACCCCGCAAAATATGAAAAATGAACACTTGAATTGAAAGAGTTTGTCCACTTTTTTCTGCCCAGCTTTTTCACATGGACGTACCGAATTAACATTAAAAAGGGAAATGGACATTACAACATTGTAGCTGCTCTTAGGACCCCTCGATCATATAGCTTTGGGAGCCTCATTAGTTTTTGAGATTTTAAATAAAATTGTGGTAGTGCAGGGATGTATGTAGTGATGGCCACTTTCATTTTTTATAAACTAAATTACTTAATTTCGAATTTAATTATAACGATACAATATAAATATGTCTATGCTGTCATCTAATCGCCTTACTTTGTTGACATCAAAAATAAATTTTATGTACTTATAATTCATTTTCACATTTATGTATTTTAACAAAATTTATAACACCTTCATATTATTTTAAATATAATTTACATGTAAGTAAATAGGATGAAAATAGGATGTGAAGAATGAAGAAATCAAATGAATCCAGAAAGAGAATAAACAGTGTACGTGTACTTATCATATATCAACAATACGAAGGAAAAAAAACGGAAAATGAGTTATAGATATGAAATTCGTGAGCAGTGTGGGTGAGCAGTGTGGATTGTGCGAGCCAGTCCGTGCAATTTTAATTGCCCTTGCAATTTATGTGCGGGTTGGTTTGGTTCTGATTTTTAATTTTCAAATTCGTAATTAATACTTTAATTATAAGAGTTGTGCGGTTTTTGAACCAACCCGAATTAATGCAAATAAATTGAATTTTCATATAAGGTGCCAAATAGGTGATTTAAACACGCACGATTGGCCGGCTCTTGATGTACTGTATATAGGCAGAAGAATCTCGAAGGATATGTTTAGGTCTCTGTGCCACTCTTGACTGACCACACACTGTTGAACTCTTCGGTTTATATTTATCCTCTCCCATTTTTCTACTTGTTTCTTGTTTGTCAAACCTCCGGTCAGTTCCATTTCTGAAAAATCATCCTTTTTATTTTTTTGGTTTATAATTGTACATTGAAACTCACTTCTCATTCGTATAGAAGTAGTGGTTTCGTCAAATGAAAGTGTAAAACTAGTGTCTTTTTTTGAACGTGTAAAACTAGTGTTTGGTAGTTAGCAGATTGAAGTAAATTTTTTACTTTAAAAATATTATTTTGAAATATTATTGGAAAGAGTTTTTTCAAGCAAATAGTACAAAAAATTAATTAAAACATGTGTTTATCGAGCCGTTTATTCAAAATAATTAAATTTAAAATAATTAAATTCAATCATATAATCAAAACAACTAACTATAAACTTGTAAAAACGGCTAATATAAACCTCTACTCCTGCCAAATAATTGCCAACCAGGCCATAATATGTGCAACTCTACAACATGATACTAAAGCTTTGAAAGTTATAATTTTGGGAAATATTATTTTTAGAATATTAAGATTTTTTTTTCTAACTAATAATGAGTGAAAAGATAAAATTGTCCCTAATATATGCACACAAAATATTTATTGAAAAAACAATGTAATGATAATTTGACATTTTCATACAGCTTTGTTCTGTAAATAAAAATGCGTGTGACATTTTCCTTAGAATTTTTCAAAGGATAAGTTTTAACCAAAAAAATTCGAAGGAAACTATTTAAAATTTTACAAGAACTCCCTCGATCATATAGCGGTTGATTGATTGGATATGTATGTACCCCTCGATCAGATTTTAATTTGTAAAAAGAATTCTACTCCTTTTTCTCATTCATTTCTATACACTTTTTTTCCTGTTTATACATTCTAAATAGTAAAATTTTAAAATATAAAAATTAACCCCATTCACTTAAGTCAACTCATTTTTTCGACTACACAATTATATATATTAAATATTGATTAGAACCATCATTTTATTTATATTTATTATTTTTTCACAATAAATTACTCCCTCAGTCCCATTGATTTCTATACATTATTTTTTGGCACGCTTTTCAATGTTCATTTAAAATATAATTCTATAATATTTTTTTAATTTTTTTTTCTGAATAAAAGTTTCATATTTAAACTTTTATTCAAAGAAAAAATTTTTGAAAAAAATATTACGGAACTATATTTTACAAAGGTCTCAAAATGCTTGTAAATAGTAAACATATAATAATCAATGAGACGGAGGGAGTACATATTTTGTTAAACTACGTGCCCAGACGGTTTGTTTACCCATTAATGGAACAGAGGAAGTATCCAATTTCATGATTTTAGCATTTTCGTATTTATATTTAGAAATGGAATTGATACTACATATCTTTTTCTACATTGGTGCAAATGTCAGTGGTCAGCTAGACTTGTCAGGCATATCTTCAGGAAAGAAAAGGTCATCCTCAAGATCTAAAATAATATTAGATACATGAGTTTCTTTATCATCATCAAATTCTTCAATAGCAGCTGGATCTTGCACTAATTGCTGAACTGTATCACCAACTTCAGTATGTAGAATAAAATGAGAAATTGGTGCAACATATGATCCAGTGGCTTCAGAAGCTTCCACACTTTCAGCAGTTATCTACATGTCTTCAAATATTGTAGATAAATGAATTGGAGCTTCAAGATTAACTTCCAAGAGCTCAGGTCCTGTAGAATGTTGTGGTGATTCTGAAATGGATGAATCTTTATGAATGGACTGTTGTGCTACTACATCTTCAGCAACAACATGGATTTTCCTCAGGTGATGAAAAATAGAATCTTTGGACTGTTTTTCAACAAAAACAGGGATTATCACTTATGGTGGAATAGTAGAATGTATGGACTGCAAGAAAGTATCGGTACTTAGACTTGCAGGGAGATTAATAGCCTTTGATACATCAGAGTTTTCCTGAGATTCAACAGACTGTTGTTCAACATCTATTCCTTTAGTACTCTGAGCATCTGCAAACATATAGAAAATAAAACTTAATCTCTCTATTCTTTTACAGTAGTCTCACTACTACTCACACCACACATCTCATGACTTTTAATGGTCAGAGCTTCCTCACAAGGATTACTAAATCCTATCTCTCGTCTACCTCTCCTTTTGCCAGGAAGGATCCTGCCTCTTTAATATTCTGTTTTTCTCTCAATCTTTTCGCACATCTCACAGAAAAAGGCTCAGAAAGATTGTCCTACAGAAATAAGAGGTGGCTAAAGAAGAGTGATTTGTGATCATACAACTAGAGGTAATCCTTAATTAAGGTCTAGATGTAATCATGTCAACAGGATTTATATCATGAAAAACATACTATTAATACTGAAATAACTAAATCAGTATTTAAAATAAATGTTGATAAAGTAACACCAGTATTTATACCTTGTGAATTCGCAATTAGGCTCACAGTAGATAATGTGGTTATGATAGTTGTTGTTCATCAATAATGAGAACCTCCATTTGAATTGGAGAGGATTTGATCAGGTTACTGTCATGTACCATGATCTCAAACCTCTTCCTTCTTGCAAAGAACTAACACTTGAATGTGTTTATTGAAAGCTATCACACAGTCTTTAGTAAAAACTGATGAAACCTCTGTGTCTCTATTAGTATCATTAATATCTACCTCAGCAAGTAGTCTCTAACCAACTAAATGTTGTTTCTGAGTGGTGAACATAATTCAAGAATTATGTCACTTGATTTTTGGCAACATTTGAGAAAAGAATTCAAGTGTTTCAGCTGTGAGAAGAAATTTAAGATATAAGATATATGAAATTTGAGATTGAGTGTGGACAACTTTCTTGATGAGAAAAAGAAAGTTTCAATAGATTTTGAATTGTAATCAACACTCAAAGATTATAATTCTTAGTGATTAAGAATTAAATCTTCCTTAAATTTTTCTCTTTAACAACAGTTACTTCCTGTAGTGCTCAATTTGTACTGAAGTGGTCACATGAACTTAAACAGAGATTAGTTTATTCACATGCACTATGAAAAATATCTGATGTTTAGCCTGCAATACTGATTTGAATTTAACATTTAAGAACATTCAAGTACACATAAGAAAGTAATCAAATAATCACTTAGAAAGCAAAAGAAGATAAAATATATTCACTCATTTATTCATTAAAAAAGAAAAGTACAAGGCAGAAACAAGAAATAGTCCTAACAAGAACTAGACTATTCCTAGAATCTATCCTAACTTTTTTTTCTTCATCTCTTCTTGCTTCTTGAGAGCTTGGCGATGATAAATCCCCGAGATAGTCTTTGCGAGAGAGATAATTTTCTCTTGCAACTCAAGTTTCTCTTGCTCAACCTCTTCGGGTAAGCGTTCATCCTCAAGAGTGATTTCCAACTGAAACAATTGAAGATACATTGCTGATCACTTGACAACTCCTCAAAAATTGATAATGGAACATCATGAGGACTAAAGATTTGATCGTTAATCTTAACTCTATGTCCCCAGGGGTCATAATAGATACAACCCCTATCGAGCTTAAAGGCGGGATAGTAAGTTCCGTCAATAGTACGAGTGCAAAACAGACGTTGAGCCATGAACATCTGAGAAGATAAGGAGTTGTGTTCAAGAAGTCTTGAAAAATGAGTGTTTGAAGTGAAAGGTCAATGAAAAGTTTTGAGAGTGAAGGGTTTTATTTATAGAAAATAAAGTAGAAACTGAAGAGACTCTTTGACTGACCATGCAATAATTAAATATAGTGAGTATACACGATTACGCGTATCTAGGCAAACAAAAAGTAATCTCTCTCTCTTCATATTCTTATTTCTAATGTAAATACTCAAGTCTCAGCGAATACTTGTATCAGTAGCTAACCCATTTAAGCAATTAAAAGATATTTCACTCACTCACTGATTAATGAAAAATACTGTTAACAATTTATTTTGAATAAATTCAAACTAATCAATGAAGTATAACAGTCAATCATGGTTTGACCATTATCAGTATATTAATTACTAGTATCAGGATTTAACAATTACTAACATAAACTATTAGTCAAAACAAGTTTAACTATTAACATAGTTTATTAGCATAATCAGTAGTTCAACATGTAATTTTCACATAAGATCATTTAGCACAGTTTGCATGTTATCATGGCCTCAAAAATTTAGCACATAAATTAGTATCTAGCAAGTAAGACACATAATAAGATACCATGCTTCAAAAATATCAGTAGACTTAATTATCTGAGTTTGAGAATTGTCCTGATATCATTCCCAATTCACTCACCAATCTTGTGAATGTGACTTCACAGTGAGGCTTTGTGAATATATCTGCTACTTGTTGATCTGTTTGAACAAAGACCAATTTCATTGTACCAGCTTCCACATGTTCCCTTATGAAATGGTATATGATGCTGATGTGCTTAATCATTGAATCTGCACTGGATTTCCTGTCATTGCAATAACACTTTGATTATCATAATATATATGAATAGAAGAATAACCTAACCCATAATCCAGCAGATGATTCTTCATCCATAGAATCTGAGCACAATAGCTTCATGCAGCAATGTATGCTGCTTCTGCAGTTGAAGTGGAAATTGACTTTTATTTCTTGTTATACCAAGAAACCAATCTGCCTCCAAGAAATTGGCAACTTTCAGAAGTGCTTTCCTGTTTATTTTGCATCCTGCAAAATCAGCATCCGAATATCCAATTAGCTTAAAGTCTGAATCTCTAGGATACCATAATCCTAGATTCATGGTACCTTTGAGATACTTAAGAATTCTTTTCACAGCTAATAGATGAGGTTGTCTAGGGTCAGCTTGGAACCTTGCACAGAGACATGTAGCATACATGATATTAGGTCTACTAGCAGTCAGATATAGGAGTGAGCCAATCATACCCCTGTAGTTAGTTATATCTATAGAAGAACCAGTATTTAAATCTAACTTGGTTGAAGTGGCCATGGGATTTAATATAGTTGAGCAATCTTGCATTCCAAATATTTTGAGTAAATTTCTGGTGTATTTGGATTGATTTATGAAGATTCATTCATCAGTCTGTTTGACTTGTAACCCCAGAAAGTAACACAATTCTCCCATCATACTCATTTGATACCTGGACTGCATTAGCTTTGCAAATCTCACACAGAGTTTATCATTAGTAGATCCAAAAATGATATCAACATATATCTGTACTAATAACAAGTCCTTAGCATGGTATTTATAAAAGAGAGTTTTATCAATTGTACCTCTTGTGAAACCACTCTCTAGCAGAAAAAGAGCAAGTGATACCAGGCCCTTGAAGCTTGCTTCAGTCCATAGAGTGCTTTATCCAGTAAGTAGACATGATCTGAATACTTTAGATCAATGAACCCTGGAGGATGTTCAACATAAACTTCCTCTTCGAGTTCTCTATTTAAGAATGCACTCTTCACATCCATTTGGAACACCTTAAACTTCTTGTGAGCATCATAGACAAGAAAGATTCTTATTGCCTTTAGCTTTGCAACTGGAGCAAATGTTTCATCATAGTCAATGCCTTCTTGTTGTGAGTAACCCTTTACAACCAGTCTTGCTTTGTTCCTTGTAACAATGCCCTCACTGTCAGTTTTGTTTCTGAACACCCACTTTATGCCAACTACAGATCTATTTTTTGGTCTTGGTACAAGAGTGCAGACTTTGTTCCTTTCAAATTCATTGAGTTCCGCTTGCATTGTTGTGACCCAGCCAGCATCTTGCAGAGCTTCTTCAACCTTTTTAGGTTTAGTTTGAGATAGAAAAAATGGTAGAAACATTCATTCTGAGTGGATTTTCTTGTTCTTACACCACTGTCAGGGTTTCCTGTGATTAAGTCAAGTGTGTGTAACTTAGACCATATTCTTGCAGATGGAAGTTGACTCCTAGAAGAAGAACCTCCCTCTTGATCCATAAATTCTCTGTTATTTCCTTGAGTAGTACAACTATTGTTTCCTGATGCTCCCCCTGAATTAGTGTTCCCATGGTTATCAGTATTTGACTCATCAGAGTTTGAGAAAGATGAGTCTGATGATCTTTCGACTGATGTTTCTTGAGTTGAATCACTTACAATAGTCTCTGGATTTGAGTCATGTTGTTCCCCCTCAACATATGCTTCGGTGTCAGAAGAATTTCCACTGTACAGTGGAACCTCAGAGTTTGAGTGGTATCAAGATTTACTGAATCAGAGTCAGGATTTATAAGTTCAGCATAAGGTACTTCATTTTCAAATCTAAACTTGTCATGGTCATCTGGATCTTCTAGACCTATTATCTTCTTGTAAATAAAAGATACATGTATAGATTCCATGACTGTTCTTGTTCTCAGATTGTAAACTCTGAAGGCTTTTGTAGACAATGGATATCCCACAAAGATTCCTTCATCAGCTTTTAAGTCAAACTTGGTAAGCTGCTCCAGATGAGTTTTGAGAACAAAACACTTACAACCAAATATATGAAAGTATTTCAAATTTGGCTTATTTCCTTTCACCATCTCAAATGGTATTTTTCCATGCTTGTTGATTAATGTTGCATTTTATATAAAGCAAGCAGTTTGCACAGCCTCAACCCAGAAATAGGTAGGCAATCTTGCTTCTTCTAGCATGGTTCTTGCAGCTTCTATCAGAGTTTTGTTCTTTTTTTCAATAACTTCATTTTGTTCTGGAGTTCCAGGAGTAGAAAACTCTTGTTTTATCCCCTTGAGTTTGCAGAACTCTTCCATAGAGCTATTCTTTAATTCAGTTCCATTATCACTTCTGGTGATCTTCACTTTGTATGTTGATCCTTTTTCCAGCTCCCTCACGTGATTAAGAAGAATGGATGGAGATTCATTCTTGGTGTACAGAAAATACATATATGTGTATCTTGTATATTCATCAACAATCACAAGTGCATACCTCTTCTTGGAAATAGACATAACATTCATTGGACCAAAGAGATCAACATGAAGTAGATGATATGGTTCAAGAATGGAGGATTCAGTTTTACTCTTGAAAGATATCTTTCTTTGTTTGGCTTTCTGGCATGAATCACATAAGCCATCAGGAGTAAACACTACATTGGGCAATCCTCTTAAAAGATCTTTCCTCAAAAGTTCATTGATATTGTTGAAGTTAAGATGAGAAAGCCTTTTATGCCAGTTCCAGCTGTCTTCCACAGATGCTCTATTCAATAGACAAACTTCTGAATTATCAATTCTTGTGGAGACCCTAGCTTCATATAAACTACCATGTCTCACACCAGTCAATGTGATCTTGCCATCAGACATACTGACAACGTCACAATGCTCCTCATAAAAATTGACATGGTAACCTCAGTCACAGATTTGACTCACACTGATCAGATTATGCTTGAGTCCTGCAACCAGAGTTACATTTTCAATGATGACATTTCCAATTTTGATTTTGTCATATCCCAAAAATTTTCCTAAATTGCCATTTCCATAAGAAACGCTTGAGCCAACCTTCTCCTCAAATTCTGATAGCAGGGATTTATAACCAGTCATATGTCCTGATCATCCACTGTCCAAGACTAGAGCATTCCTCCTGTCACCCTGCAATCAGTAATTTGAATCAGTTAGTATTTTTAAGGACCCGAACTTGCTTAAATCCTTTGGCTTTTTTAAGTTTGTTAACATATGCAGCAGAAGACTTCATATCAGAGTTTCTGTTAACATTCTTACTATCAGTATTTATACATGCAGAAACAAATTTTACTTTAACTAAAAAGGGTTTCAGTTTATAAAAATCATAATACAAACTGTGATACTCTTTACATGTATACATAGAGTGCCAAACACCTCCACAATGAAACAAGGATTATGTGGTTTATATCTAACTGTTCTATTCCTAAACTCTGATTTGGAAAGAACAACTTTTATCTTTTTATTCTTCCTGCAAGAATTAGCAAGATGATTAGTGCTACCACAGTTTGAACAGGTCTTTCTAGGTGCATTAGGAGGAGTCACATAATTTCTATTCTTATTAACACCTACCTTGTCATTCCTATTTTTCCTAGACCTTTTTCTCTTGTCTTTCATGTGTAAGTCCTTCACCTTTTGCTTAAGCTGTTTCTGAGTCATTGAACCAATATTTACTGAATTTGTGTGAACTTGTTTACTCTTTTCAGTAGTTAAGTTTTATCTAGGTGTTGAGGTAGTACCTTCCTCATGGATTGATTTAACATTATTAGCACTTGGATTAAACTTAATGGTTTTTATTTGACCTGACTATCAGTTTTTATTGGTTCTGTTTTCTCAGTTTCTTCTCCAATTTTCTTATCAAAATTAGATCTAGCTGAATATCTTAATCCTGATCCCAAACAACCATTTTCTAAGATTTCTTGAGTTGTATTTCCTGAGTTAGTCCAAAGTTTAATGACTTATCTTTCTTTAGCTAGCTCATTTTCTAGATAAGCATGTTTTTCTAGCAATTTTTCTTTAACATAAACAACATTATCTCTTTCTTTTTAAATTTTCTAGCATGGAAAGCAACTCAGTTTCCAGGTAATCTTTCCTTTTCTTTAGCACAAAATTTTCACTCTTGATTCTATTGTTCTCTAAGGTTTGATCCCTAAAACTAACATGCAGAGACTTAAGAAATAATCTTAATTCATAGATATTATCAGTATCAAAAGCAAGAGTAGACGGGGTGCCTTTAATTCAGTATTGTCATCCTCAACATCAGCTTTTTTCATGAGAGCATAATTAACTCCATCATCTGAATCAGATGAATCATCCTGGTTTCTCTTCTTTGAGATCAAAGCTTGGTTCTTCTCAGCTTTGGGCTTTCTGCAATCAGCCGCAAAGTGTCCAAGTCCATCACAGTCGTAACATCTCTTTTTTGACTTGTTAAGTTTTCCAGATTTAGCTTCCTTCCAATCAGTATTTCCTCTATTGTTTATCTTATCAGAGTTTGAGGAACTGGAACCTTTTCTGGAAAATCTTCTCCCTTTCTTGAAGTTTCTGTAGACCATCTTCTTGAAGCTTTTAACCAGTAGGGCAACCATTTGATCCATATCTTCATTATTGTTGTGACAACTGTCAGTATCTGATTCAGTATCAGGATTTGAGTCATCATCAGAATTTGATGATTCAGTATTTGACTTGGCAATCATGGTTTTCCCTTTGGAGTAGCTTTTCCTCCTAGCTTTTTCCTTTGGCTTCTCTTCAACATTGAGTGCAACTAGTCTAGATTTTGATCCTTTTCTCTTGCTCCTTTGCTCCATCTCTAGTTCATGAGTTTTCAGAACTCCATAGATCTCATCTAGAGGTGTGATGTCAAGTTGATAGTTATCCCTGATTGATGTGACTTTAAAGTCCCACTTTTTACGGAAAGCAAGTAGGAACTTCAAGTTTGAGTCCTCCAAATCATATTCTTTATTGACAAGGAATAAGTCATTCAACAACTTCTGAAATCTGTCATAGATCTCATTTAGGGACTAATTGTCCCTTGAGTCCAAGTGCTCATATTCTTGAGTAAGTACTGTCCTCCTGTTCTTCTTTGTAGTAGTTGTACCTTGACACTTTACTTTTAAAGCATCACATATCTCTTTTGTTGTGTTACATTCAATGACTCTATTGGACATAACACTATCAAGACTGTTGAGCAAGATATATCTAACCTTAGCATCCTTCATGATAAATAAGATATCTTCATGAATATAGTCCTTCCTATCTTTGTCTATCATCTTCTCTGGTTCTCCTGTAAATGAAACAGCTACCTTCATTGGTTTATGAGGACCATCATAGATTTTGCTTAGATATTCAGAATTCGTGGCTTCCAAGCACATGGCCATCCTAACTTTCTGTTAGGAATATGTGTATTAGTTTGATGATAAGTTAAGCAAAACACTTAAGTAGAAATCTAGTGTTTGTAGCCTCAACGGATAAGACCATCTTGGTTATCCGTTGAAGGAGTAGCTTTACTTAGCAATAAGTTTAGTATTGTAGCACATTTCACTCTCTGGTTTCAAGCTGTAATTCTTAGATGTTGTTAGGAAATAATCAGTCATGTTGACTACTAATGGATGTACAAATAGGAGGGCTAATTGTAAATATTTCATGCCTTGTAATTTTGTATAAATGAAGAAGTGTCAACGGATATTGAAGACCTTCAACGGATAAGAAACAAAGCTTCAACGGATGTCTCTATTGCTTCAACGGATAATATCCATCAACAGATAAATGCTTCAACGGATAAAGACTTCAACTGATAATGCATCAACGGATAAAGCTTCAACGGATAAAGCCTCAACGGATAAGGCATCAGCGGATGAAAGCTTCAACGGATGCTTAGTTCATTAGCAGTTGATAGTGACAATTCACAAGCTAACAGAGGCACATGGGTTGACAGAGACATACTGGAATGTGGAAGCCTCTAGGAGGAATCAAGAAAATGCAGCATTTCCATTCTGATGCAAACAAGGAAGTATTCAAAGATTTACAGATTATCCTAGATTGCACTGGATAGAGAAATGAAGAAGAAACATGTGAAGAATCTTTTCAATTGTATTTTACAGTTTGTCTTCACTTGTAAACTTGGTGATATATAAACCAAGTAGCAGCTAGTAATTAGATATGAATTTTCCTGAGCTGTTTAGAAATATCAAAAGAGAAAATCATCTAGTTTGTACTAGGAAGCAGCTGTGATTTAATTTTTTGAATCACAGATTTTCTGAAACAACACATCTCTGGTGGAACAACAAATCCACCAGAAAAGTTTTTAAGTTCTTTGTGCTCATTTCATTTGTGTTTGAATATATATCTGTCTGCATCAGCTTCAAGCAATTCACACACATTTGATCACTCAAACACTTAGCCTTTGGAGCTGCTCAAAACTTGAAAAAGTTTTGAGATTTACATTCAACCCCCCTTCTGTAAATCTCATTGTTAGTCCACTGGGAATAACAATTGGTATCAGAGCAAGCTCTTAACATACAAAGAGTTTAAAGATCTATTCTGCTAACATCATGAGTGCACAGAAGAATCCACCTGCTAACATCATGAGTAGGAAAGATATTGGTGTAAAGATCCCAGTCCTGGAAAAAGATAATTATCATCACTGGAAAGTGAAGATGCATTTACATCTTCTTTCTCAAGATGAAAGCTACATCAACTGTATTGAAAATGGTCCTGACATGCCTCACAAAGTAGCCACAGCTGCTACTGCAACAGTTGCTGTTGGACAGTCCATTCCCAAGCCAAAAGCAGAATGGACTATTGAAGACATGGAAGAAATCCGCAGGGATAAGAGAGCTATGAACATTTTGTTTAATGGCTTAGATCAAGCTATGTTTGACAATGTCATCAATAGCCAAACTGCAAAGGAAGTTTGGGATACTGTACAAATCATCTGTGAAGGTACTGAGCAGGTCAGAGAGAACAAGATGCAGCTTCTTATTCAACAGTATGAATATTTTCACTCTGAAGAAGGTGAATCATTAAATGATACCTTCAACAGGTTTCAGAAACTGTTGAATGGATTGAAGCTGTATGGTAGAGTGTACCAAGTCAAGGATTCCAACTTAAAATTTCTTAGGTCTCTGCCAAAGGAATGGAAGCCCATGACTGTCTCTTTGAGAAATTCTCAAGATTATAAGAACTTCACACTTGAAAGACTATATGGAATTCTGAAGACTTATGAACTTGAAATGGAGCAGGATGAGCTGTTGGAAAAGGAAAAGAGAAAAGGAGGAACAGTTGCTCTTGTAGCTGACAGTGAGAAGATGGAAGCCAGGAATGAGGAGAAGACAATGCCAAGTCTCAAAATTGGCACAAGCAAATCAGAATCAAGCAAAGGTAAAGAGCAAGTTACCGAGGATGAAGACAATTCCAGTCAGGATGAATCTGATGATATTGAAGAACATTTGGCCTTTCTGTCCAGGAGGTTTGCAAAAATGAAGTTCAGGAAAAACACAAAGTTCACTAAGCCAAACAAAAACATGGTGGACAAATCAAAGTTCAAATGTTACAACTGTGGCATTAGTGGACACTTTGCAAGTGAGTGTAGGAAGCCAAATTCTGAGAAAAAGAAATTTGAGCAAGTTGATTACAAAAAGAAGTATTTTAATTTGCTCAAACAAAAGGAAAGAGCTTTTCTCACTCAAGATGATTGAGCAGCAGATGGGGTAAATGAAGATGATGATGTGGAATATGTCAACCTAGCCCTGATGGCTAATTCTGATGAAAATGAAACTAGCTCATCAAGCAACCAGGTAATTACTACTGACCTCTCTCAGCTTTCTAAACATGAATGCAATGAAGCCATAAATGATATGACCAATGAATTATATCATTTGCGTGTTTCCCTTAAATCACTAGCAAAAGAAAACACTAGGATCAAGGAAAATAATGTGTTTTTAAGTGATAGGAATGCTGTGTTAGAGGATCAGGTAATTGAGCTTGAAAAGATAAAACTTAAATGCTTGACTGTTGAGAGTGAACTAGCAGAAGCTGTTAAGAAAGTAGAAATTCTTTCTACACAGTTAGAAAATGAGCAAGAGGTAATCAAGGCCTGGAAAACATCTAGGGATGTTAGTGTTCAGATTGCAAAGGTTCAGGGAATTGAATCATTCTGTGAGGATGCCTGGAAGAAAAACAAAAAGGAGTTAGAATTAATTGATGGATTGTCAATGGATGTGGAATCAACGGATGATGAAAGTTATCCGTTGAAGGAAGAAAAGGAGCATTCGTTGAAGGCTCATCATTAATTCGTAAAGAAAATTAATTTCCTTGATTTATAATGTCTACTTTCAATCATAAAGTTCAAGATATTCATTTACTTAATGGTATTGATAAAACAAAGATAGGAATTTGTAAACAGGTATCCAAAATTCTATTTGGCTCACTTATTACAAACAGTAAGGTGCATGTAAGTCTGAGAATCACTAATTTCATGTTAAAAAGATTCAGGACTTACCCTTACCATATGCCTGACATGAGGTCTACAGTCACATCTAGTACAATTATGGCTCCTATGCCCATGGAAGTACAAATACAGGAACACCAACACGGGCCTTCCACAACTGAGACCCTTTCCTCTTTTTAACATTAGAAACTAGGAAACCAACCACTTCATTTAAGTAAAATAAATTCTCACTTATGAGTAAAATTATTCAAATATATATATATATATAAATTATAAGTATTCATCTATTTATCACATATATATTACTTGTTCATTTTAAATAATAAATTACTTATTTTTAAAATTTTCAAACGTGCATTAAAACCCCATGGTATTGGAAAATTGAAATATACTCCCTGTATCCCATTGAGTTTACACCATTGAGAGATGGAGAGTTCGACACACATTTTAATGTTTCTATAAAATAGTTATATATATATATATATTTTATTTTGAATAAAAATTTAATATTTAAAATTTAATTCTTGAATTTGTTTTAAAGATAAATTACAGGCATACTTAATATTTATCTTAAAATAATGCAAATCGAGTAATGAAAAAAACATACCGTGAATTGAACGAGAGAATGAAAACGAAAAACCTACGGTTAGTGTAATAGAAAGCGGGCTCTCAAAAATTTCAAAATACAAACACCCAAACTCAAATTTCAAACCACCCGCGTCAATCCAAAAACACACATCTAAACATCCAAAATCAACGGCCACGATCACCTCACACTCCCATTCCTCCCCGCCACGTCACCGATCCGTGTCAAACCAATCTCTACCGTCAATCCAAACCCCAATCCAACAGTCCACATTACTCTCACTCCCGCTATATAAACAAACTCCCAAATCACAAAACACCTCACACCATCTCCTCAATCTCAAATATATACACACAAATATCTGTATCTATATCTCCATATCTTCATCACAATTCAATGGCAAGAACAAAGCAAACAGCTCGCAAATCAACCGGAGGAAAGGCGCCACGTAAGCAATTGGCGACCAAAGCTGCCCGGAAGTCAGCTCCGGCCACTGGCGGCGTGAAGAAGCCCCACCGTTTCCGTCCCGGCACTGTCGCGCTCCGTGAGATTAGGAAGTACCAGAAATCAACAGAATTGCTGATCCGAAAGCTTCCGTTTCAGCGACTAGTTCGAGAAATAGCGCAGGACTTCAAAACGGATCTTCGATTCCAGAGCTCAGCTGTTGCTGCTCTCCAGGAAGCTGCTGAGGCGTATCTTGTTGGACTGTTTGAGGATACTAACTTGTGCGCTATTCACGCCAAGCGTGTTACGATCATGCCTAAGGATATTCAGCTTGCTAGGAGGATCCGTGGCGAGAGGGCTTGAGTTTGAGTTTAATTTGTTGTGGTTGTGGTTCGAGATCATGATCGGTTTAATCGTTTTAGTATAATGTTGAATATTGTTAGGTTTTATGTAATCGCGGTCCTGTTATTATCTGTTATGAATGCTTATGTAATGAAATGTTTCTAATGAAAATGAAATGTTCGGTTTCTGCAAGTTTATTATGTTGTGCTCAATCGAATTGAAATTGTTTGTGTTAAGGGAATTAATTAATAGTCTTTGTTATGATTTGTAAGATTGTTCACAAGTAAGAAAAATATTTTGAAGTGTTTGATTATGAGTACTTGTTTGGTTCTTTTGTTTATGATCAGATGTTTTGTTCAGATTTGATGAACTTTTGTGCTTAATTTGTTTGTGGAAGACTTAAAGTTTGTTTTAGTTATCAATTTGTATATTGTTGTCTACTTGCTTAGATTGTTGGTGGTTGAGTGATATTAGGGGAGGGTTAGAGTTCGATATTGTGAAAGGATTAGAGGTTAATTATACGAAATTAGTTGTCTACAAAGGCTGTTGTAACCTTAATGCAGTGACATGCTGGTAATGCTTGGCGGTATGTTGTTCAATGATTACCCTGTCTTGTAATTCTAATTTAAGAGGAATGGTTGAATGTAGGTCTAATGGAAATTACAATTTCTGGATAGCCTTGAGTGAGTATGTATCTTGTATTTATAGTTATGGTTTGGATTGTTAATTGTTCAAGAAATAGTTGATTTGTTGGAACTTTTAGAGCTACTTTTGCTACATTGCAGATCTCCAAACCACCGGGAATGGGGAACAGCTCCTCTTTGGGATCAGGAGTATCGATCTAGCAGGTTGTGAGTAATTGGTTATTTAATCTGCGGTTCTTATGTATCATTGTCATTCACAATCAGTTACTAGTTATTTAATGATAAAAAAGTTATGTGTTAGCTTTTCTAGTTGCTCTATCTTATGTTGATTGTTGATATTGTTCCTGTTAAAGAATAGGTGCTGCATAACCTGTTTATTTTACTTGTTCATGTTATATCAGCTGCACTTGGTTATTCTTGAATTATGTTGTCTACTGACTTCAGTGACTTGTAACGTTTGTTTTCTACCCTATGGTCTATACTGTGTTCACCATATGAAAGGCGATGGAAATTATTCTGGAGATAGAAAGCCATGATTTTACTCTTTCATGGTCTCTGAACTTATTACACAATAATACCGCACTTGAATACAGTCAATTAACTTGATATCTTTAATTAATTGCGATTTATGTAAAAGAATCATTGTGATTACTATCTTCGTTCAGGAATTCATTTAGTTGCCTTACATATGATGAAGGCAGCATTCTTAAAAAACGATGGTGTGTTTTTTGGCCAGTCACAAGTCACCACACAGTCACTCACTTTTCCAAGTATGCCTAGAATGTCAATGCAATTCAAAGTTTAAATGTTGTCTATTGAGTATATGTACTCTTAGTATTTATTGGGTGTAATTGGCATTGTATGTTTTTAATCCCAAATGGTCCCTTCCCCTGAGGCCCTGACGCGTGTTGAGTATGTAGTATCTTACTGAATTGTGTTATGCTACATTGCATAAGTCGTCACTTAAGATGGTAAGTCTTTTCATAAGAATTATGGTTTCCATAGTGATATGTGTTATGTGGCATTTGCATATCTGATTTTTTAGTTATTACTGAAGGTTGTGCAAATTGCTGTAGTGATTCTTAAATGAGCATAAATATCTTGTCATGTTATGTGTTGTTTTATTTTCAGTTAAATATTCACTGGGTTGTTTGTTTGATTATGCACTAATCTGGTTATGCTGTTTTTTGATAAATATTTTTTGGTGATTTCTGTTACAGAAATTGATTGAAGAATATGTTTAAAATAATCTCTATTGATTTTCCATTGAACCTTAGATTTTTCTTTTAGTGTTTTTTCTATTGAAAAGTGCAATTGCTCCAGAATGTCTTCCATATGTTCTTAGGTTAATAATTCTGAAGTTACCTGAACGATTTTGTTTTCGAGGCTTTTCCTATCTGCTTCAGTTTCTGTCTAGTCTCCCTAATAATATGAATTTTGCTGATAACAATAACAGCATTGACTGAGGTGGGTAGGAACTGCATTATCTTCCACAATACTAGGCCATAGTGCAGATTGCACACAAGTCAATGTTTCACACAAAGCAAACAGCTTGGAAATCATTATATCAACCGTCTGGAAGCAACTGGCAACCGACTTCCATTTCAGCCTCTTGTTTGTAAGATGCACAATTTAAGTCTGATATTCGTTTTCAGAGTTTTGCTGATGCGGCTGCTGAGGGGTAACTTGTCGGACTATTAAGGATGCAAATATGTGCTTATTCACACCAAGCATCTGACTACTATGCCCAAGGATATTCAGCTCTCAATCGCTGTATCAGGGCGAGCCTGCTCGAGTTCTAGTGGAATTTGTGTTTCTAGATTGGTATGGTGCCTTTGGAATATAGTTGACTGTTTATGGCATTGTTGCAGGTTAATTTTTATCTAGTATCACTGCATTCATTTCTCTGCTACTTGTTCTGTTATTGTTAATGTTTCATTAATTTACCTTTGTAGAATTCACATTTTTATAATGCGAAGATGTAATTTTACTTGTGTAAACTTTGTATTGTTCTTGTTTCCCAGACAAAATTCGAAGCTCTAGGTTTCAAGTAGAATCTTTTGTAGAGATATAACTGAACTTAGGTAATAAAATTATTTCTTGAAGACGGTCCACTTATGAGGAGGTTAATAAATTCACACAAGGACATTCAGAGCTAATATTAACATATTAGCTGCCTTGTTGTAGTCAGGACCGAAGAGTTTCCGACTATTTAGCAGGTATTGAACAAGATGTATATATATATATATGTGAGTAATGAGACATTTTGATGTCAAGTAATGTTTAGATCTTTCATTATGAATGAATCTTGGTTATACATTCTTTAAGGCACGGGCGGAATGATCTTCTTTTCAGTAGCTGTTGATTGTTGATCTGCCCAACTTCTCCATTTGATTAGGCAGAAAAATTGTAATATGGTGGCTTACTTGGCTAAGTTTGTGAGAATTGTGACAGAATTAAAATTCTTACTCTCCAAATAACTATTAAAGAAATACAGAGACTTAATTTGACTACCTACACGGCTTCTAAGACCGGCAGATTTTTTTTTTCTTGGTTTTGAAACAATTATTGTGGATATACATTTTTATTTGACTTTAACATTGGGGTTTTGGACTTTTGGTATCTTTGATCTTAATTTGGCTGCCCTTAATACTGGTCCTAATTCTGAAGATTCCCAAGCTGCATAGTCTCTAAGTACTGTGACCACTAACTAGTATTCCCCGTCACAGAATTGTACCATTTAGGGTGGAAATTATTCTTAGAATCTGGACAGATTTGTACCATTGAGGATGTAAATAATGCTCTCGGAATTTAGGTATAGTATGTTTTGGAAACATTTCATCTTAACCCAGGCCATCACCAAGAAAATTTGCTGACAATGTTGTTATGCAGGGCCGAGCTTTGAAGATTACCTACTACACCAGCCCAGGTAAGTGTGTTGCAAGGTGCACTGTTTTTCCTTGTATCTTCTATCACTATTTAGCTTTATACAGTACCAATTTTTATGTGGAACTCAAGAAATAAGTATAAGTATGGAAAATGATGCAGTACCTAAACTCATTACAAAAACCAACTATATGTGCAAAAGTACACGAACTAATCAAGCCAAGGTGATGTAGATATCATCATGACAACAGATTAACGGTAATGTAGATATCATCATGAGACTTAATTAAGTCAAGGCTAAGTGCTTGAGAGTTGAGACATGACTTCAAGAGTAGCTTCCTCCCTTTGGTATACGTAAGCAAGTATCAAACATTCTGTAATCAAGCTCACGTGCTATAAGCGTTGCTTTTATGACTACTACTGTTGCTAATTAGAGATACGTTGCGGTGGCTAATCCCAGGAACGACTTACTCTTTCTGATGGACAAAGTTTAAACTTACTTCTGGACAGATATGAAGGGCTTATCTGAGTAATATGTTGATAGAATTTACAGGTAAAAATTGACCCTCACCTTTTTGTCAATTTATCATTTCTATATTTTAACAAAAAACCAGTTTGAACAATTATAATTTAACAGAGGTTTAGGGTTTAAAATATATGAAACATATATGCACATAATCTCATATGATTTTGGCATATTTAGCAACTATAAATTACACAAAGAACACTTATGAAAAACTAGAATGATCAAATACAAGAATGACATATGGGTCGCTGTGCCTTGTTGCTTAATAATGGTCATAATCCTCTCCCAGAAATCCAAGAGGATAATAAGCAGCTATCATGATTCTTTTGCATGATAGAACTCCTTGAACTTTTCTTGTTGCCATCTTGTCTTTAGCTCTACGTAGACCAGGAGGACTGAAGTGTAAGATTGTGCCTTGTGTTTGTGCCCATTTGAAATTTCTTTTTTGTCTTTTAAATACGCACTTGATTTTTTCAGTTTGTGAATTTTATTCATTGTTTGCTGGAGGAATATTGGCAAACTACAGGATATCAGCAAGGTCCTTGCAAGAGAAATTATTAACACAACCTTATTTTGAAAGAGCAAATATTTGGCAATCTTGCTGTCTAAACAGATCTGATGTCCATTGGAACGTCTTCATAGTTTGGTTGAAAGGAGTTGCTACATGCTTCATCCTTATTGGCGAAAGTATAAGATGCTGATCAAGAACTCTAACTTCATGTTCCTAAAACAATAGATGAGAACAGAGGGTCCTTGACGTATCTGTCAGGGCATAAAGTTATTTGATCAACATAGCAGTGTGGAGTGCTGTTCCAAATTATGGCCCTTCATGGGTGGATGACTGCATGGCAAGGACAGGTTATAGTTTCTCTCTTATCCGTTCTCTGCCTTTAAGTTTATACCACATAAGCTACTTGTTGGATGCTGTTATGATATAGTTAGAGATGTCCTGGCCCTTGGGATAGATTCTGTGCTTATTCCAGCTGCCCTTGGTGGATCATATGGTACGTTATGTGATGATATTATGATAATGCATTGCATTGTAGGATGCTGCTACAACAGTGCAATTAATTTAATTTAGAGAGTTACATCCGCCTCTTGATAGTTTTATCAAAGCTTGCTGTGTTTTGCCCATTTGGTTTTCTGATAACTCTATACCCCATGTTTACAATTAGATAACGTCAGGGAGGTGATATATGTACCTTGAATTGTTTCCTTTGGTTACTCTTGAAATTGTCATGGGTATAAAAGTTTAGATCCACAGTCAGTGATTTTTGCTTCCTCTTGGAGCCTGTTCCAGGAGTTTAGTTAATTTTATTCTGGATTACGTGTCTAGACTAAAACTATATATTTGTACATATATAATTCATAAGTAACGCCTTCTCTGTTCTCCAAAGATCCTTATTCTTTAGAATAAAAATGAATGAACAAGAATGTCCCAGAAAGAAAAAGTATGGTAAATGTTCATGATTTCCATTAAGCATGGGCATTTCAAATCCCGTATACAACTGTGCAAGGGAACTGCTAGTAATATATTGATTGGTAGGCTTCGACATGTTTACACATACATTTAGGCCTTGTATTGAATCTGAGATTTAGGTGTTCGGCTGATAACTTTCGGTCCAATTTCATTGTTACTATGTAAATTATTATTATTACAAGGTAACGAGCTTGTAGAGCAATTATTCCAGGCTTTAGGCTGTATTTCCAAATGCTAGCTGTTGCGAATTTAAACTTGAAGATTAAGTGCATACTCTTCCTTTACCTTAAGACATGGATCTCATACTTTACAATCACCCAGAAAGCAAAAGATTTGGATGAATTACAGTATATATGCCAAATGGTTTTTTTTTTTTTTGATCAAGGGAAATTCTGGGTGCGCCATCCTGTTGTTAGCCTGGATGTTATGCACCATCTTAGTGATCTGAACATAGTTCTGATGCTTTTCTACTTTAAAGTATGTCGTGTAACGTTTTCTTCTGCAGAATCTTTATCCGAACCAATTGCCAAATTCCTTCTGTTGATAAATTCCATTCGTGGGTTCCGGTATCCCTGGAAATATAGATCTGTTTCCACTTCAAGAACTATGGTCGACTAAAAGATCCTCAACTCTGCACCACATGAATTGGTAAAACTTAGGGTCAAGAAATTGTTAGAACTTACTAGTGCTTCACCTTTCAAGAGACATGAGCTATTCAATCGTGGAATTTGCCAACTTCTTGAGTTCTTGTAAAGTGTAATCATTATGTCATCTGTCACATAGCAAGAAAAGTTCGGGAATTGATCTTGATTATAACTTTGACCAGGTTGACAACCACTTGGACAAGATTGACAACCGACTCCGATGAACTCTCTGATAACTGAAGTTTCAGTCAACATTGACAACCAGCTACGCAGAAAAATTATTCACGCATCATGTTACCTGATCTTTTTTGAGGTAAGCCATACTAACAATTTTTAAAATTGTCGAGGAGTTCACAAATTGCACTTGTAAATAATTATTAGGGAGTTATTTCGTTGTTGAATTAACAGGTCCCTCCCTGGCTGCATATATTAACAGTGTTCCTGCTCTTAAAAAATTTAGATTTACGCACTAGTCCAGAAGGGATGAGAAGATGTTTGTATATGCCAGTCGACAATGTAAACATGATCCCAAATTAAGATGATACTTTCCCATAGGATTATTGTTTATGATTTCTGAAGAAAGTGGAGAAAGAATATCTCGTATAAAATGTAATCTTTTTCCTCTGCATCAAAAATTAACCCACTCCTGTAAATATACTTAATAAGCCTATCCTTTTCCCACATGAAGCATGATATTCCCTTTCTGGTTTCAGTAGCTTAAGTTATTGGCTAACGTGATATATATAGCACATTAGCCCCTAGTTTCATGTCAGGGTTTAGATGCTATTCTTCGTCTCTAAGATTCCAGTTTCATTTGTTGGGTAAAAATCTAATAAATTGAATAGTATACAATTGTTCGATAATATATGATGATGATGATCCACGTTGCTGTCTATGCACAAACACACAAGAAACTAAACAAGTATATATGCTTTACAATGTTTGGAATATTGTAGATATCACTCCAAAGGTAGAGATTGAAATTATCTGAGATGCCTTTAACTTGGTCTGAGGAATATCTTTTGGAGATGGGCTCGTCCTTATCTTTCTTCCTCAGCTCACTCCTTTAAATTCAGCACCACCTGACAAGGCACTTACTACATTTCCGCCATCGTATTGCTATCTACAAAGGACAATAGAAGAGTCATCATCATCAACAACATGCCTAAGCCTCGCCCACTTTCATTGCAGGTTTCACTCTCACAAATATTTTTCTGATTTAGATACGTAGGATCCCATGCCATGCATGCATATAGCTAGTATATATATCTGTTCAAGTAGGTAGCTTGTGTACTGGTCTCCGTGTTTAACTATATGTTCCACTATGAAGTAGTTAGGATGCGAGAATAGATGGTGGGAGGGGAACACTTTTGAAGAATTCCGGTTAAGTTTATGAACTATTTGGAAGTGACAGAATTTAGTAGCACGAAAATAAGGAGAAAATGGCAAAAATGTAACATCTTAAGAAGCTGGTCTAGTTAAGAAGATGCCAAACGTATTTTCAAATATATTAGGAGTATATAACACACTTTGTTGAATTTCTTTTTGTTTTTTTAGACAGTAAAAATACAATTTTTATGCCTTACACGTGCAATACAATACTGTCTGAGATTTTCTGTAGCAAATCTTTTCAACAGAAGCATATTGTTCTTGTCATCCGTGTTAAGCTTAAAATTAACATTCATTATCCGCGTTGTACATCCATATCATGTGCCTGATTGAGCTAGCCAATTTATCTTATGGCACGCTATTCAGATCAGTTTCTTTTCCTGCAAAAAAAGGCCAACGCCAGAATTAGAAGTGCTAGAAGGTTGATAAACTTTACTTAAGTGAAATTTTGTGAACCAGATGAATATTCTTTGTATGAAATGTCATCAGTATAGAAAGTCAGAAATGTTTTACAAAGCTTATATATGCACAGCTTGATTCCCACTGCACAGAACTGTTCTCACAGCTAACTATCTGTATCTGGTATAACAAACTGATTCTAGAAGGTCCCAACTCTTTTATCTGCCGCACCTTTATTTGTCTGCTGACTGGTGCCTTCACTTGTCCTAAATGAAGGAAGTTTAGGATATGTTATAATATAAGGAAATCTATTAATTTCGCAAGTATACATATATATTTCAACCATCAGTTACTCAGTTCAGTTGGGATAATTTCAGTTGAATATTCATGTCTCTGATAACTTTTCTCAAAGGACAGTCCTAATTCTTAAAATTCAGAAACCACAGTTTATGCACATATACATAAACAAACCTAATGGATGAAAGTATATATAAAAAAGATGATTATCATTAATAAATTTCACGGGGTAGCTTAGCTGGTAAGGCAAGGGAGGAACACTTGAAACAAGGCCATGATTCATATTCTACAAAGAACGACAGGCGCACTTTATCATACAGGGTTCAAGTTTCAGGGGAAGCATGGACGCATTTTATCTTATTCGACAAATATCAGATATATTTATGCACACGAGGGTTGGGAGTATAACTATTTTTAAAATAACACCGTGTTATTCTATTTGCTGATTGGAAAACCGTGTTCTTTAGTAATATATACTGGAATTTGCTCGTGAGCATCTTTCGGGTTTCTGCTTTTACATTTTTGGATCACTTTACAGACTGTAGAGCTAAAAGTGAGGATGTGCTGCACCGGATGCGAGAGAGTTGTTTCAAATGCAATCTATAAGCTTAAAGGTACATATACTGTTTGTTGTTACTATTTATTCCATGGTGCACCAAGAATACGATTCTTAGGTATACTTATACCAGTACATTTTTACAGAATTGTTAATCAGTAGATGCTCTGTAATTAAGAATGTAATGAAACAGCAGCAGTATCAATCACTTGTATAGCATTATCTAGTAGAATCATAGCCATACACAAAGATTCACCTATACGAAAATTCCTCTTATTATTTTTTCAAATTAGCATCAACATCAACACGTATTCTTAGTTTACACATAGGAGCTGTTTGGATCATGGGATTACAAGCCAATTAACGAGAATGGAAATCCCATAATCCAAACGGCACCATAATACTGCTAACTGTAGTCATGCAACTGATAGAGAAAAGGGAATATGTTTGCCTTTGCACTGTGCTTGGGGACCCATAACAAGACTTGTTTGTCACATCCAGAAGTGCATCTTTTACAAACATGGGGTTTCCATATTTGTAATTTGTCTTTTATGGTTTATAGATCGTATTTTATGCAAATTTTAAGGAATCGAATAGTTCAAGTACTTCATTTTGTAATTAGTGAACTTATATCAATTGATCAATGTGGCAAAAAACAGGAGTGGATTCTGTTCAAGTTGAACTAGAGATGGAAAAGGTCACAGTAATCGGCTACGTGGATCGGAACAAGGTGCTGAAAGCAGTGAGGAGAGCAGGGAAGAGGGCTGAGTTTTGGCCTACAAATCCACCATTGTACTTCACAACTACTTATAACTACTTCAAGGACATGACTAATGAGTACAAAGAGAGCTACAATTACTGGAGGCATGGCTACAACGATATCCATGGTGATAAGCATGGTTCCATTCATGTCACTCATCGAGGTGATGATAAAGTTAGCAACATGTTCAATGATGACAATGTCAATGCCACATGTTCTATCATGTAATGCACCCATGTCAGGTGTATGCAGACAATGACTAGCTGCTAGTAAGGGTATTGCTGTAAGGCTCAGATGCATATATTGATAATAATCAATACCTTTATTCCACTTCACAATCCTCCTTATGTTTGCATTTCATTTGTATCATTAGGCATATGGACAACATAGGAAATTTGAAATCTGGCTAATTTTTAAATTTAGTTAGAATTTTGACAGGATCATTTGTATCTGTTTCGCTGGAAGTGCTAGGCACATTCAGCTAAGCATCATAAATTTTCATGATAACTAATTTAGTACTATTACACTATGCCCTATTTTTATAAAAAAACCAACTCACTGAAATTACAAATTTATCGATATTTATTAATCGAGTTTGTATTGTACCGGATATAATAGTACAACGATTTTAAAACCCTATTATGCTGGTACAAAATTATTGAGTGTGTACTGCGGTGTCTAATTAGAAGATTTGTAATTGTTCCGGATATAATTATAAGGTTTTTGACTTTCGGATCAGGTTGAGTAAAAATTTACCGAAATCAAAATTGGCACCCTAATTGAGATTAAAAGTCAATCTATTTAACAAGGAAGACTCTAGTTTGCTGCCAAACCAGTAAACCCCAGTACATTATTAACGTTTCTGTAAATTTACAACATAGTTTCAACTTTCAACACAAAACATGGGCCGGAGTTAGCAAAGGCACATAAGCTCAGGTTCAAATTCCTTGGGATCAAATTTACTTCTTTTTCTTTCGTGCATTTGTAGGGCCAATATCAGAACCCATAAAGCTATGTATATCGAATAAAAAACGGTACCATTGGTAAAGTTGTTACCCGCCCGCCCAATACACTTTGTTACTTTGACCCAATACCTTAGAGAACGTATTAATATTTTTTTATAAAATAATTCAAATTTTAATTATGTTACTTTTATCTCTGGAATGCGTACTTTTTTTTTTGAAAAAATGATAATCAATTTAATAATAAAAAGTCATACGAAATCTACAAATACAATCAAAATTGAATAAATATTTAAACATATGGCTTTTAAATCATTCCCCGAAGAGGTAAGCAAACGACTTTTTAAAAATGAGAGGATTATATGTATTTATCGTGATCCAACCGTGATTTTGAGCAATAGAACATAGATTTCAACACCATTAAACGCCGAATCAAAACCATGAAAATTCTGAAAATTTATAATCCCGGACACGAAAAATATTAAAACACATAAAAAATAAACCAAACTCTAGTGAGATACCAAACAAAATTCAAATAAATTGGGAGATTTTTGAGGAAAACAAATTGATGGAAAGCCCCTCTAGAAATTTTGTTGGCTACTCAATGAAAGAAAAAGGATATTACAGTGTAGCGTAAGTACTAAAAGATGATCGATGTGAAATTTCAAGAGTTAATATCTTAATAACTCATTTACAAATTTATAAATTATAACCAGGGACAGTACATACATAGATTAACATTTCAAATTTAGGTCCTTCCAGCCCTAAAGCGTAATCATGTCAAATATATGTACATATAATGAGCTAGTTTGCAGCAAGTATGCAGGAGCGGACACGTTTCCCTCTAAAACAAAATTTTACCTTTTTTTACTATAAATGTTTTTTGAAAATATATGAAAGTGCCCCCCGAAAATTTAAAAATATAAGGGTGTATTCACAAAATATGGTCGGTGTCCCCCGAAATATAATTCCTGGATCCGCCCCTGCATGTATGTGTCAAAATTTACAAGGAAAGGTATTGTAGATGATGAAGAATAAATGGTAAAGAAAAAGAGGGCCTTCCTTAACAGCGACAGTGCAGAGGCTGGCTGGGCTGCAGATCCCATGAAAATTATAAATACATAGGGGGCGCAGTTAATAACAAGAAATATGATCAGTAGTAGAGTACAAAGATATAAAGGAGTAGGAGGGCACCAAATTGAAAGCATCAAATGGATGGTACTAGGGGGAGATAGTTACTCATCATCGAGTGGGGGCGTAATCCACCAAAGCAACAGCCGTAAAGATGAAACATATTCATCTATCACCTAACACCCTATACCTATATATCCCCGTAAGTGTGTAGCATAATTATAGATAGCATTTCTAGTGTGTGTCCCCCTCTATAAAGATTTTTCAGAGAGATCGAGAGAGAGAGATTTACATGGATCTTTATGCATGTGCATGTAGATCATATATGTAATAAGGTTTAAAGTCAAATATGTTTCTGTGTGCTGCAGAATAAAGAACACGTTGTTATTGTTAAAAATTAAGACGGTGATATATTCACGTATGTACACCCGCGTCTAGGGCTGTTCACGAACCGAGCCGAGCCGAGTTTTGATCGAACAGAGCCGAACTTTAATTTTTTTTCTGACGAACCGAGCCGAACCGAGCTTTCTAATCGAACAAAAAACATGTTCGAGCTCGAGCTCGTTAACTAACGAGCCGAACACGAGCTTGTTCGCGAACATAAACGAGCCGAGCCGAGTCGAGTCGAGCCGAGTCAGAAAAAATTCTGGTCAACTGATGTTTGACTGTGAAAATAACTTATCAAATAAATTTATTTTTTTTTGAAAATTTGGTTATATCACTAAAATATATATATCTTGACATCCATACGGTTGGATCGAGGAAAAATATTTTTAAAAAAACCGAAACACCAATTAATGACTAAACACTAGTTAGTGGTAATAGTCAAACTATTACTTGACTGTTAAAATAACAAACCAAATAAAATTATTTTGGTCTGAAAATTTAGTTATATCATTAAAATATATTTATTTTGACATCCATACGACTGGATCAATTAAAAATAATTTTAAACAAGTCGAGATACTAATACAGGACTAAACACTAGTTACTAGTACTAGTCAAACTAATATTTGACTGTTAAAATAGCAAACCAAATAAAATTATTTTGATCTGTAACTTTGGTTATATCAATAAAATGTATGTATTATGACATCCATACGGTTGGATCAATATAAAGTATTTTTAAAATAATCAAAACAACAAATCAGGACTAAACACTAGTTAGCGGTAATAGTCAAACTAATACTTGACTGTTAAAATAACAAACCAAATAAAATTATTTTGATTTGAAACTTTAGTTATATCATTAAAATATATTTATTTTGACATCCATACGGTTGGATCAATTAGAAATAATTTTAAATAAATCGAGACACCAATACAAGACTAAACATTAGTTACCAAGACTAATCAAACTAATGTTTGACTATTAAAATAGCAAACCAAATAAAATTATTTTGATCTAAAACTTTGGTTATATCAATAAAATATATTTTTTATGACATCCATACGGTTGGATCAATTAGAAATAATTTTAAATAAATCGAGACACCAATACAAGACTAAACATTAGTTACCAAGACTAGTCAAACTAATGTTTGACTATTAAAATAGCAAATCAAATAAAATTATTTTGATCTAAAATTTTGGTTATATCAATAAAATATATATTTTTTGACATCCATACGGTTGGATCGATATAAAGTATTTTTAAAATAATCGAAACAACAAATCCGGATTAAACACTAGTTAGCGTTAATAGTCATAGTAATGCTTGACCATAAAATAGAAAATCAAATAAAATTGTTTTTGATGTGAAACTTTGGTTATATTATTGAAATATATATTTTATAACATACATACGGTTGGATAGATGAAAAATATTTTTAAAAAAAATCTTAACTAAAATATAATTATGAATCTACATTTTAAAATTAGAAACTAAAATATAAAATTTCTAAATCACCTCAAAATATATCACATATGGTATGCAAAATGATCGTTGGAAGATAAAAAAAATACAGTGAAGTCGGATTTTTTAAAAAAAATCATACCTATATAAAAATATTTAGGATATATTATAATTTTTTTGAATTTTAATGAACGAGTTCGAGCCGAGCCGAGCTCGAGCCGAGCCGAGCCGAGCTCGAGCCGAACAACCCAAAACTCGGCTCGAGCTCGATTTGCTTAACAAACATATTATTCTGTTCGAGCTCGAGCTCGAGTTCATTAACGAGCCGAGCCGAACGAGCTCTTAACGAGCCGAGCTCGAGCTTGTTCACGAACAGCTCGGTTCGTGAACAACCCTCGCGTCTAGGTGCAGTTAAACCTTTCAAAGTAACTAGCATAATAACCCAAACCCGTGCGAGGCACGGGTCATTTTCTAGATTTGTTTGTACATCATACAATTATATTAGTAGAAATTTTAATCATTTTTTTATTGATAAATATTGTATAACGTCTAAAAATATCAAATACAAGTTGAGTATCTATTAATGTGTATGATTTCATGTGAAACATTAATAACGTTCATAACATTTTTAAATATATCTCATTAACTATGATACATATTTTCATATTTGTGTCGTGTAATTTGTATTTATTAAATAAATACAAACAGGGTAATCACTGTACTGTACGTGTAAAAGAAAAAAATTATAGTTAATCCATTAAATATTGTCAATATGTTTATAAAAAGAAACTAAAATTTAACATATATGTATATTACACAGTCGAGTAAATTTTTTGGGTTTTGGTCAAATAAACCCAGAGTAATTAGGTATTTTATTACTAAAGTCATTACTAATTTACAATTATCTTGCTTAATTTAAAAGGATCAGTAATGCATAATTAAAGTGGTCAAGAGCTACAATCGTAATATTCAATAAAGTAGAATTTACAGTTCAATTAATATAAGTTTATTTTTTAAGAAAAATATTATTTCTTTAATTCAACATTTATGTTAATTTAATATCATTGCTAATTGCTAATGTCTTAATTCATTAACTAAAGTTGATCTCGACCATGTATTTAGTTTTACTCATCTCCATTATACAAAGTTAATTTTATAAGATGTCAGATTATTGTCAATTCATAAATTAAAATTGACATAATCTATTTAGTTTTTAACACATTAAAAAAAACTTAAATTTAATTGATCATTCTTATTTTCAGAACATAAAAGACTTTTGTTATTTTCTTATAGTACATATATCAATAACTCTAAAATACAACGTCAAAATTGAATCTTTTAATATTGGTTAAGATAAAGTCCACATGTGTGTTTATGTATGTAAATTATTATTTATTATATTTTTGATTAAATTATGTTAGTCTCGTTTATTTATATTCTAGATATCTTGGTCATGTATATATCTAATTGTTATTCAGTAAATTACTCAAATAACATGTATTTATGATTATTCAAAAATTATAATTATCTAATAAATAAATTACAATTATTTATATATCGTAGTCGTGGTAGCACTGAAAATCAAACAATATCTATTTTTACTCAATAGAGCATTAGTCATGGATCTGACATAAAAATAATTCATATATCGTCAAGACTAACTACTGATATTCAGAAGTTTTTTTTCCCGAAGATAAATTTGTACTAATATCATCATTCAAATCATTTTAAAGTTTCTTTCATTTATGATACTAATATTTCTTTTTATGGTAACTTAATAACATTGTATACTATTATTCTAAAATTAAATATTTTCAATTTGATGTTTTTTTTAAATATTAGTTGAACTTGTTAATACTTTCAAAATATCGACTAATATTATTTTATTTTATTTAGATAGCATAACATGGATTAAATCAAATAGTACAATACATTATAGTTTTAACCTTTTTTCAAATAATTTAAAATAGTTGTACAATATTTTCCAACACTAAATATTTTTTTTGTAAATTTATTATTGCTAATTTAATTTATATATATATATATATATGGGAGTCCTTATTTTTAGTTCAGTACGTGAGTCCATATATGTTCTGCAAGTAAAATAGTATAAAATAGTAATTTTGATACATAATATCAATTGACTTGATCGTATAAAGAGCTCAAAAATATTAATTTTTATTAATATAAGAGATTATAAAATTTATCCTTATTGGTAAGATATTCTCGTCGAGCTCTTAATTTAAATTTATTAAATCTAGACAGTGATGATGTATTTTCGGCCACATCATGTATTCAAATTGATTTTGAAGGTAATAATTTTGATACATAAATCAATTTATTTGGTTCTATAAAGATCCCAAATATATTAATTTTGTTGGTAAGATTTTCTCATCAAACTCGTAATTCAAATTAAGCCTATGTAGTGACATTGTATTTACGGGCATGCCATTTAGTCAGATTTCGAGTATTTTTTGAAAAATGAGTCAAATTCTAATTTTGAATTCAAAATAAATCGAAATACGCTAATTATAACTTATCTACGTATGTAGTACATATATATATATTATTTATATAAGTGTATCTCTTTTTAAGATATAAAAAAATTAATTATATGTACAATTTATTTTTTTATTAAAAATATATATTAAAAATATATGAGACATACTTTTCAAACTAAATTATTTAATAAATAAGGTAACGATCCGTTTATATACTGTATTTAACTTTATATCTTAAATTCAATTGTTCAAAACTAACTCTACAAATATATTAGTAATCATATTTAAAGTTAAATAAATTGTCGTTATTTACGACACTCACATATTATGTGTATGATAAAAAACTTAAGTAATAGTGTGGTGTAGTGGTAAGGTGATGTGCTTGTGAATGTGAAGACTTGAGTTCAATTCCTCCCAACTACCTATTTTATATAAATTTAAAATCTAGGGGTAAATTAGTCATTTCAATGAGACTTTTTAATCTCATGAATTTATCCCCTTGTTCTCCTATTATATATAGAAGAGATAGGGTTGGAACCGGGAAAAAATATTATTTTAACGAGTTTATTACTTTATCAGGAATACAAATATACTTTGTTCATTATGTTGAGACCGAAATATATATTATTTTAACGATATTATTACTTTAATGATTATTAATTAATCCAGGTTCAATTGTATTTTGTATGTGTAGCATTTGCACAAGTAGGAACCGATGTTTTTCCCTATCATTTTAGGGCATTTCAGATTCTGGTTAGAAATGTCCGTTTTTCATGTAGTGATGGTGGTGTGAGAATTGAGAAATTTAGTGACTAGAAAAAAATTATAACATTGCGTATTATTGAATTCAGAAATTAAAGATTTAACTTAGCATATATCATATTATCCCTTGTATTTAGGGGAGGTCAAGTATTCAATTTTAGTTACTTGATATTTAACGGGATGTAATAAAGGGACCGGAGAGCTTGTTGTTTTATTTAATAATTTTAGACGGTAATTTATTGACATATTTTAATAGTCACACATTTCATAGACTTTTGTGATCTAGGGTAAGTACTAAGTACACACACATATATACTAGTTAATATGTATGTGTAACATTGCATCAAAGAGGGTGTGGGACGGATTTCATATACGTTTTGATAACAAGAGGTCGATAGTTCAATATTACGAACTTAACAAGGGGCTATGTATAGTAATTGAGGGATGAGGCTGAGGACTGAGGAGTGAGGGGGGCTAATCTATATTTTGGATTCTCTCTTGTATCCCCCTGGATGGGGATAGCAAAGTACAAAGCTGGCATGCCTTTGAGCCCCTATTTTATGAATAGGTATGACAGAGTACAATATGGCAGGCCTTCCTCAGCCTTCTTTTATGCTGAGTGAGTACTAGCAGATAGTACGAGTAATAATAAAGATTATGTACGCAATTTCATCAATCTGTTCCTGACCTAATTCGGATGATAGATTAATGTGCAGCTGCTTTTCTACTTAATTAATTGCATCATCATTTATTGCCCCATTTCAAAGAGTATATGATGTATCTTCAAATTCCCCTTTGCAGGGTTACGGTACAATTACGCTCCATGTACTTGCCATCTCCTCTTTACCTACTAAAATCTAAATTAACGGCTGTTTGGTCCGTGTCAGGGCAAAAGAATGAAATACAGAAAGGAAAAGGAGGAGAAAAGAAAATAATAACCTTTGAATTGTTTTACTTGTTTGTTTCAAATCGGGAAATGAAATGAAAAATTACTTGATTATATTGATATTTGATATTTCTAATATCATGATGTAAAAAGAGTCAATGTATTTTATATTTATAATAATATAATTTATTTACATTAAAATAAATTAATATATTTAATTTATAACATCTTTATTTTTAAGAAAAAATTAACATATAAATTAAATATCAAAATTGTATTAAATTTATAAAAATAAATAAAAAATTATTTTTTATTTATAAAAAATAATTTACGTATGAATCTACTTTTTGGATTGCCAAATTTAAAATAAAATTAAAATGAAAAAAAGTTGGAAAATCAAAGTAAATATCTAGGAGAAGGTGAGGAATGGGCACTGATGGATTTAGGGTAAATCTAAAATAAAAAAAGGGAAAGTGAATGACAATTTTTACTAAATAAACATCAACAAAGGGAATGAGTCTAATTGATTTCCTTTCTCTTTATTAATTATCCCTAACCAGACGCCCCCTAAGTATTTGTTTGGATCACGAGATTATCATGAAATTTCGACCTTAGTTAACTGGGAAAAAAATAATATAAAATTATATTAAATCTCGAGATTTAAACGGATTGTGATAGTTTAAGTGGATGACACCTGTTGATTTTGATTGGTTAAGTAACGTTGATGGTTAAAATTCTTTGGCATTAATGTTTTGTTCTTTTTCTTATCCTATGTTTCTTCTTTAACTTTTGCATAGAACATCTTTCATCTCACATCTCAACTTATGTCTGAGGATTGGTTAAGTAATACTATGTTCTCTTTTACCCCGAAAACCCAACACATCATTCAACCGAAATACTCTTTTTTATTTTATAATGTCAAGCTTCCACAACCCAAATAATTTTTAACGACTTTAAAGTATGAACATTCTAAATCATAAGAAAATGAAGGTATAGGTGAAGACCAATACATAACCATCTGTTAGATATTGAGTGGAACACAGGGGGTGAATGTGTTTTTTTGGATTTTTGACCTTTTTAAACTTAGTTAGATATTTGGTGAACAAAACAGTTTTTAATTTTCAGAGATATTGTGTTTAACAGAAATAAAACAACAAGCACAATATTTCAAAACTCACTTAATTTGTATTAATTAAGTTGGTCTTTCTAAAAATTCTCTGTTCTTAAAAATATAAGAACTCAATTTATTCCTTGAGAGAATACAATAAAATATGAATTATACACTAACAGCACAGGTTTACAAGAATTGCACTAAAATATATTAAACTATTTTCTAAAGCAACCTTTTTCTATTTCCATTTCTAGCTTGACAAATTTGTGCAGAATCTTACATGTCTGTGACCATCCTTTGTCCAATTAATCTTGGCCCTTGATCTTGTATTCTCCCAGCTACTTTATAGACTTTTCAATCTAGTGAATAGATCGTTCATTGACTGATAATCTTGAATCTTGAACTTACTTGCATTCTGTATTTGAGAGGCGTATCGAGATCTCCAGTTTGTTCTATAGAGAAGTGATATCTCGATAAGTATAATGACTTATTGAGATCTCTGAGTTCTCTATAGATATATTTGACTTGTCAAGGTCTCTTGATCTTTGCATGTGAAATGACTTGTCGATATGTCTGAGATCTCTACATGTAGAATTGACTTGTCGATATCTCTGAGATCTCTATATACATTTTGACTTGTCGATATCTCTGAGATCTCTAATGAGAAATTGACTTGTTGATATCTTAAATTCTTCACATCTTCATTTTGACTTGTCGATATCTCTGAGTTCTCAACATGCAGAAATGACTTGTCGATATCTCCAGTTCTCTACATCTTCATTTGACTTGTCGATATCTCTGAAACTTCTCTATAAGTCATTTTGATCTTCTCTATAAGCCATTCTGGACTTCTCGAATGACTTCTCGATATAACTTAATCTGTGACTTGTCGATATCTTGACTTCGAACATTATTCATAAAACTGTTTTATTCAACTCCAAGCTTTTTACACTTTTCTATGAGGCATGATCATGGTTTGATCTTCTTCCAGAGTTTATTCCTTAGCTTGAATCTGTTCACTGAAAAATACTCCAGTCTGATCTTCTAACCTTTTTACAGACTCAAGAAATATAATACAGAATACAAATTGATTATCAAACAAATAAATCTCAGGATTGTCAATGTGACTTAGTCTTGTTATTATTCAGGCATGTCTTGCACGACAATCTCCCCTAATTTATAAGAAGATTGCTTATCACAAATTCATGCCTGATAACAAGACTAACCCTAAGCTAAAAATAATAATACAACCTTTTATACATTTGATGATTACATAAATTCAATAATTACAACCATCAAGTGAATTTTTCAAAGTCTGATTGTATTCTAATGAGGTCCTTAAGATTTACTAGTACTTGTAGTTCTTCAATTATTTTTGTCACTCTTAAGGCTTCTACCAACTTGAACCATTCATCCAATGTGTAACCATTGAGATAACCAACTCTAAATCTTGAGAATCTGCTAACTTGAATGTTTAGGAAATGTCCATCTTTTGATATTCTACTCAACCCCCGTACTTTGATTAGATCCCTGCTCATTCATTTCTATCTCCTTAGCATATTTCCTATCCCTTTCCTCCTTTTCAGCCTTCAACCTTGCATGTCTTTCATCTATTTCTCTCAACCTATCAGACATCACAACCTTCCACATCCTTGTATTTGTGTCCTTGTCCTTCATCAAGCTAATTACCCTCTTCAATTCTGTGGTTGAAAATGTTTCCATTACTCCCCTTCCAAGCAAAATAAAGGAGCCATCCAAATAGTAAATTCTGACTTCTTCTAAAGATACAACCCAAACTTTGACAATTTCTTTAGCTAATTGTTGGAAAAAGTACCCATCTAAGATGTACATATTTAGAGGCAAAAAATTGCTTTGATTGAAATAGTTTCAAATGCACCAGCATCAGCTTGCATTTTATTGGATTTTCTTCCCACAGTCTTGAAGTGAGTTTTGGTTGGAGGCTTGAATGAGGGTAGGTTTGTGATTTTCTTTAGTGTGGCATGGTTGGCTCTGATTGGTATTTTGAGTAAGGTGTTTGCAGTTTGTTTATACAAGAATTTTAGCTTTTGAGGTAAGATTGGTTTAGATGGTGTTTGGCTAGGTTTGGTGGTTTGAGTTTGTGAGATTTGGATTTGTTGGACATTCTTCTTGGAACCTTTTTCTCCTTCTCCCCTTTTCTTTCTCCTACTTTCATCACCATTCTTTCCATCATCCTCCTTCTTCTCATCCTTCTTACTTCCAGTTGCCTTGGTAGATTGACTTGGATTTGAGACAGAAGGTTTTTGCTCATCATTTTCCTGCTCATCATCATCCTTGTCATATTTGGTGTTGAATTGAGTATTTGGCAACATGGTTTCAGCATTCTGTAGATATCTTCTTAAAATCCTGATCACTTCCTCATCTTCATATGTCTTCTTCTTTGTCTTGAGATCAGTGTCCAATATCATGATAAGTCTTAGATGACCCCTAACATAATTTTTGGGGAATATAAAGTATTTGCACTTATTGGTTTGTGGACAGATGTAAGCCACCCCCTTGTTTGGATGAAGATAGGCTTCAGAAAAAGCAGCTATCTGGGCCTTTTTAAGTTTATTGAGCAATTGGGTGTCCTCTGGAATAACTGGATTAACTCTGTCAATTATGACATCTAGCTTAGATGCTCTATTTGATTGAAGATTTGAGAGAGACACCCGTAGATACCTGTCCAAACCACAATCATTAACATTGGCCACTATTCTTTTCTCCAAGAAATTTCCAACCTTTACAATCACTACTCTCAGAAAGTTGATGTTGTTGACCAAAGCTCTCTTGTAAGTGATGTAGTTGTTGTGAAGAGAAACTCTTAGCACAGTTAATAGCTCATTGAACTCCTTGTCTTGACAGGGTCCTTCTGCAGTTTTTAGGAGTCTGTCTTTACCAACATCTTGAGAAATTTTGACTTGTGTAGAGCTTTGTCCAGAGTGGGATGTAAATTTTCCAGCTTTTTTTGATTATTGAATTCTAGCTTCTATCTCCCCTTAGCCTTGGTAGCAGGCAGGAGTAGAAGAGTTGGAATTTCTGGCCTAACAGCTTTGGGCAATGTAGGTAGTGGAATCTTCAAGGCACCCATAATAGCTCCAAAGGAGACATAATTCTGCATTTGGAGATGTTTGTGCGAGTCTACTAGGGACCTTATGTCATTTTGTTGATTCTGCACTAAAGAAGTGAGAACAGTGACCTGTGTTGTCAGAGAATCATTAGAGGCTTGAAGATTGGAGAACTGTTGCTGTAGAGACTGCATTTGTAGATTTGTTTAGGGGGAAATTGGTTGTTGTGAGCTTGATGAGAGAGGAGCACCAAAAGTGGCTTGAATAAATTACTTGATTCCCTCCTAAAAGAGATGTGTCCTAAGTCCAATCATGTATGATGATTTAGGAATAACTTTTATGTAATCTGTTTTGATTTCATTGATATTAATAAAAGACTTGTTTTGGTTTTATTGCGGGCTTTATCTATTTAAGTGTTTAAATAAGATATACCATAGTTTAGAGTAAAGCTTTTTATGGATTATGATGAGATCATAATAATGAGACCTAAAAGATGATAACTCTAAACTTAAATATTTTCTGGTCATAGGATTACTAACTGGTAATTAGTAATCCGCAAAGATCGGTACATACTATGCTTGCTTCATTATGAAGGATTTCTGTTCTCATAGACATTTGTGTGGTGACACTATAGCTAGTATATAGGTGCTTATTATAGAATAAGTTCACTGAACATGACTCACACAGCTGAACAACTGATGGAGTTCACTCACGTGTCAGCAGTTGTTCACATAGTGATAGTTGTACAAGTATCCTTAGACTTGAGGTCATCATAGTCATCTTGTGTACACTGAACTATGCTTTGGTTTAGTTCTTAGTCTCCAGGGATAATTATAAGGGCTCTACTGGGTATAGGAATTTGTACACGAAGATAATGTATGATCAATAAAGGATCTACCCCTTCCAGTGAAGGAAGAGAATGTCCAATGCTGATCCACTTATGCTAGTTCAGGAATCTCTGGCCAGATTGAATGAAATTAGAAAGGAGTTTCTAATTTACATTAAATAGAACTAAGCATATTGAATGGGAAAGCAAATGATTAAATAAGATAGGCTTGACACAAGTTCCATGCCTTGTATTTAATCGTGACATTGCAGGGTAGAAGGAATTGATTGTACGGTAACTACTCACTGAATAGGTTCTTGGTATTCTAAGCAGTGAATTCGTATTATCCGGATAGTCGCGATATGCTGAGAAGTCTCCCTCACGATGTAGAATAAATATGATTAATTTATTAATTAATCATATTTAATGAATTAGAGAATTTATATAAATAATGATAAAATAGTTTTATTATTATTTATTTCTACTACCGGATTAATATTGAACCTACAGGGTCACACCATAAAAGAGAATGATTTAATGGTGGAAGAATTAATTAATAATGGCTGGTAATTATTTATTTGTGAAATAAATAATTAGCAGATTTAATAATTGATTAAATAAGATTTAATTAATTCTTAATATTATTAATTAAGAATTTAATTTTGGAAATTAAATCAAGTGAGAGAATTATTTTTCTAAAGTGTTTAAAAAAGGGATTAATGATTAAAAGGTATTTTAATTATTAGTTAATTGGTTAATAAGAATAATCAATTAAAGGGTTAATAATAATAATATTTTATGGAAAATTTTCAGCTAAAAATTTTGCCTATAAATATACTATTATAAACCCTATTTGCCAAAACCCAAATAATTAACCCTTATTCTAAAGTAGAACAAGAGGGAGTCAACTAATTCTCTCAACCTCTTCCTCCTCCATCACATTGTACTCTTGGTGGATACCGGTGGAGTGCTTCACACTTGAGGAGCAGCTGCTAGGGATTTCCGTTCATCGTTCTTGGATCGCTATTAAAGACCTCCATCTTTCCATTAACGTAAAGCTTCTTAAGGTAAACATACTGCACTACGAATTAAATATTATTTTTCGCATGGATCCTGCGGAGGATTTCGTTTTTTTTTTTAAGATTTAAATTTACGTTTTCGTTGCGTTTATGTGCTAAAAACCCTTCAATGGTATCAGAGCTACTTTCGAAAAGTTTTGATTCGTTTATGTGTTTAACAGTTCTCGATATATGAGCATGTACGTGATTCTCCATGATTTGATGTTGATATAATATGCTTATATATGTATGGTTTTGAATATATGATATTCATGTGAGTTGTATAATCATAAGTTGATTATGTAATCTGTATATATACCGATATATACATGATTTATGTTTGTTCTAATTATGAGAATCATATTAGATACGGATTCTGAATTGGCTGCTGCAGATTTGCTAAAATCTGGGCCTGGTGTCCGATTTACGCAAACAAATACCCTATTCCATAGGTAAACGAGCGTCTGAACAAAACTGATAGCTAAAACTATCAACGACTCGTTTGTAAGGCGTTTGACGTCGTTTACTGCCCGTAAACAGTGATTCTTGTTTTTCTGATTTGATTTTTCTGATTTTTGTCATATTTTTTTTATGATTAGATCATGGATAATATGACATGTTAAGATCAGATTATGTGTTTTAACATGCTTTTATGTGTTGTATGAGCATGATGGATGGTTATGGCCTTTCGACCTTAGTGTAATGGTTTTGGTTTTGGTTTTAAATACGACTTGCATGTCGTCAATCTTTGTAATCATAAATCTCGAATGTAACTCGAGTTATTCTTGTAAGTTCATTAGATTAGTTTTACTTTCAATCTATGTAAAGTAATTGAAGACTCAAGAAGGCTATCCAATGGAGGTGATACAAAGAAGAAGACGAGGCATACATGAAGTCTAAACAAAGAAGAAGACTTATGTAATAAGTAGTTGTATTTATTTCCATCACCATATTAGATTGACCTTGATCTTTATCATGAGCTTGATAAAGATCACATAGGATGGGGCCATAACCAAACACATTTACTTTATTGCACTTTACATTTACTTGTTTATTTAATTTTATATATGAGATATATGCCTATGTTTACCATGCGATGATAGATTTAGGTGAACTTAAATCAATATAAGGCGTGCTCTAGAAAATCTAGAATAAGAATCGTTTCTTGCCTTAACAATAATATTATGAATACAATCATGAGATTCTTGTGTTTATGAAACACTTAATTAAATATGAATTTTCAATATTGAGAGAAAGGATGATTCTGTCAAAAGCAGATTTCTATCTATAAGAAAAGGGTATTAAGTGATGCCTCTTGACAATGCTCCCCCCGATCTGGGAATCATCTGATTATCGATTATTGATTTAAAATATTTAATTTAAAAGGAAGAATCTCTTTATAATATGATTATGATTGTAACATAATATAATCCCTCTAAAATTAAATAATATCAAGTAGTAATTGGCCAATGACACAACGGGCTTGTGTCGGTCATAGCCTTCCAACATGGTAGAAAGTGGTTCTTATTTTTAAATCATTGTCGTTTCGTGCTACAGCCGAGGGCTTTGATTTCGAAATAAGAAATACTTGTCTATTACATAGAGATGCGTTTATTGAATTAGAATCTAAAGGTCGTTACGTGCAACAGCCGTGGGCCATTGGAGACTGATTCAATTATACGAAATGTTGGGTTAGACTTGACTTAGAATATTGAGTTTGTCGTGCTACAGCCGTGACTCAATTATTCAAGAGGCTAAAGTTTTATTAGGGAATAACATAAGATGTAATTGACAAGAGTTGTCTGCCTATTGAACATCACATGACGTTTCGTGCTACAACCGAGGTTGTGTGATGGAATGTAGGATCCCTATTTCCACTAGCATTATGAATGCTTAATTTTCACTTAGGGGTTGTATAAATTAGATAAACTAGTGGGAGCCACTTATGAATAAAGAGCCGATTCATATAGTGTCTTGAAATGAAATTGAATATTTTCTAAGTGTTGTTATGTGTTCATCATTTACAGATTTACTATATTCGTTATGTCTTTTGCACTATCACTCCGGAGTATACTAGATGCTCACAAGTTGACTGGTCCTAATTTTGCTGACTGGCTTCGAAACTTGAGAATTGTTCTCAGGGTTGAGAAGCTGGAATATGTGCTTGACTCATCTAAGCCTACTGAACCTGCTAGCGATGCACATAATGATGAACATGTTGTGTATCGTAAGTGGATAGATGATGCAAATGTTGCTCAATGCATCATGCTAGCTTCCATGAACATTGAGCTACAGAAGTAACATGAGCATATGGATGCTCACACTATCCTTATGCATCTACAAGAGTTGCATGATGTGGCAGGGAGGATAGCTCGATATGAGATATCGAAGGAACTGTTCCGTTGTAGGATGTCTGAGGGATCATCTGTGAATGACCATGTACTTAAGATGATCAATTTGATTGAACGTCTTGGACAACTTGGTTTTGCCATGGATGGGGAGCTGAGCGAAGACTTGGTCTTGCAATCACTTCCGAGTTCGTTCTCGCATTTTGTTGTGAACTTTCACATGAATAAGCTGGATGTCAGCCTGCTCGAACTCCACAACATGTTGAAGACTGCGGAATCGAATTTCCCCCCTAAGAAGAGTTCTGTTCTTCTAATTGGTGAAGGTTCCAATCCTAAGAAAAGGAAGAAGAAACCTTCCAAGAAGAAGAAAGTAGGTGAGAAAAAGCCGGTTCCACCAAAAGCTGAAGACCCCAAGAGCAAAGCTATTTGCTTTCACTATAACAAGGTGGGGCACTGGAAGAGTAACTACAAGGTTTATCTTGCAGAATTGAAGAAGAAGAAGGGTAGTGAGACTACCGCTTCTGATTCAGGTATGTTCATGATCGAAGTTAATATGTCACTAAGTCAAATTTCTACTTTGGTATTAGATACCGCCTGTGGTTCTCATATTTGCAATTCATTGCAGGGACTAAGGAGAAGTAGGACTTTTGAAGAAGAGGAGGTGATTCTACGGATGGGAAATGAAGAAAGAGTTGCTGCTGAAGCTGTAGGATCATTTCATTTACATATGCCTACGGGAAAAACTATTGTTCTAAATAATTGTTATTTTATTCCCTCGATTGTGAGGAATATTATTTCTATTCTATGTTAGACTTGGCTAGATTTTCGTTTGTTATTCAGAATAATAAATGTTCAATTCTTAGAGATAACGTTCTTTATGGAAGTGGTATTTTAAACAATGGTCTGTATGTATGCGACGTAGAGCATAATTTACTACAAATTGAACATACTAATAAAAGAAAAAGGGATGATGAAAATCTCACTTTCTTGTGGCACTGCGGACTTGGTCATATTAGTGAAAATAGACTACGGACATTGCATAAGGAAGGGTTACTTGACCCCTTTGATTTTGAATCATATCCTACATGCGAGTCTTGTCTATTGGGTAAAATGACCAAATCTCCATTTAGTGGACATGGAGAGAGGGCTGCAGATATGCTAGGATTGGTACATACAGATGTATGTGGACCAATGTCTACGCAAGCCATGGGTGGATTTTCATACTTCATTGCTTTCATAGATGATCGATCTAGATTCAAATATGTGTATTTGATGAAACACAAGTTTGAAGCCTTTGAAAAGTTCAAAGAATATAAGTATGAAGTGGAGAAACAAACCAAACATAGTATTATAACTCTTCGATCAGATCGAGGTGGTGAATTCTTGAATGGAGAGTTTTTAGCTTATCTCAAAGAAAATGGTATAGTCTCCCAGTGGACTCCTCCATATACTCCACAGTTGAATGGGGTATCTGAAAGGAGAAATCGAACTTTGTTAGACATGGTTCGGTCCATGATGAGCTATGCGAATCTTCCAGTATTCCTGTGGGGTTATGCATTGGAAACCTCAGCATATTTACTGAATAAGGTGCCTTCCAAATCTGTTCCTCAAACTCCATATGAGATATGGAAAGAAAGGAAACTGAGTCTTAAACACATTAAGATTTGGGGATGTCCAGCTTATGTCAAGAAAGTTGACCCAGATAAGCTGGAATCTCGATCTGTAAAATGTAATTTTGTGAGATATCCTAAAGAGACTTTAGGGTATTACTTTTAAACCGATCATCGGGTGTTTGTCTCCAGACATGCTACCTTCTTGGAAAAGCAGTTTATCCTTGAAGGAAATAGTGGGAGCAAAATTGAACTTGATGAAGTTCAAGAAGCACAAACTACTACGGATTAAGTGGAAACACCTGTTCAGACTGAACAACCTTCTGTGGAACAGCCCATTCGTAGGTCAGGGAGAATGTCTCGCCAACCTGAGAGGTATTATGGCCTTGTCATTGAGAATGACAATGAGTTGTCAATCATTGATGATGACGACCCTGTGACCTATAATGAGGCTATGAGTAGTGTTGACTCAGAGAAATGACATAGTGCCATGAAATCCGAAATGGAATCTATGTATACCAACCAAGTATGGACTCTGGTTGAGGCGCCTGAATGTGTTAAGCCTATTGGGTGCAAGTGGGTATACAAAAGAAAGATTGGAGCGGATGGGCAGGTGGAGACCTATAAGGCCAGGCTCATGGCAAAAGGATTCAGACAAAGGCAATGGATTGACTTTGATGAAACTTTTTTGCCTGTAGCCCTGTTAAAATCAATTCGGATTTTGCTTGCGATTGCTGCTTACTACGACTATGAGATCTGGCAAATGGACGTGGAAACGGCTTTCCTCAATGGGAAACTTGAAGAGGAAGTGTAAATGACACAGCCAAAGGGTTTTCTTTCCAAGGGAAATGAACACCTAGTGTGTAAGCTGCTGCGAACCATATATGGTTTAAAGCAAGCTTCTAGTAGATGGAACATACATTTTAATGAGACAATCAAAGAGTTTGGTTTTATCAAAAATATAGATGAACCATGTGTCTACAAAAAGGTTAGTGGGAGCGCGGTAACATTTCTTGTATTGTATTGAAAGAGGAGACGTCAAGAGAGTTGACACACATAACCAAAGTAGCAGACCCACTCACAAAGCCACTTTCTCAAAGTCACTTTGATCGTCATAAAGACAAGATGGGTATTAGATACCAGAGTGAGTGGCTTTAGTACAAGTGGGAGATTGAAAGAGATGTGTCCTAAGTTCAATCATGTATGATGATTTAGGAATAACTTTTATGTAATCTGTTTTGATTTCATTGATATTAATAAAAGACTTGTTTTGGTTTTATTGCGGGCTTTATCTATTTAAGTGTTTAAATAAGATATACCATATTTTAGAGTAAAGCTTTTTATGGATTATGATGAGATCATAATAATGAGACCTAAAAGATGATAAATCTAAACTTAAATATTTCCTGGTCGTAGGATTACTAACTGGTAATTAGTAATCCGCAAAGATCGGTACATACTATGCTTGCTTCATTATGAAGGATGTCTGTTCTCATAGACATTTGTGTGGTGACACTATAGCTAGTATGTAGGTGCTTATTATAGAATAAGTTCACTGAACATGACTCACACAGCTGAACAACTGATGGAGTTCACTCACGTGTCAGCAGTTGTTCACATAGTGATAGTTGTACAAGTATCCTTAGACTTGAGGTCATCATAGTCATCTTGTGTACACTGAACTATGCTTTGGTTTAGTTCTTAGTCTCCAGGGACAATTATAAGGGCTCTACTGGGTTTATGGATTTGTACACGAAGATAGTATATGATCAATAAAGGATCTACCCCTTCTAGTGAAGAAAGAGAATGTTCAATGCTGATCCACTTATGCTAGTTCAGGAATCTCTGGCCAGAGTGAATGAAGTTAGAAAGGAGTTTCTAATTTACATTAAATAGAACTAAGCATAGTGAATGGGAAAACAAATGATTAAATAAGATAGGCTTGACACAAGTTCTATGCCTTGTATTTAATCGTGACATTGCAGGGTAGAAGGAATTGATTGTACGGTAACTACTCACTGAATAGGTTCTTGGTATTCTAAGCAGTGAATTCGTATTATCCGGATAGTCGCGATATGCTGAGAAGTATCCCTCACGATGTAGAATAAATATGATTAATTTATTAATTAATCATATTTAATGAATTAGAGAATTTATATAAATAATGATAAAATAGTTTTATTATTATTTATTTCTACTACCGGCTTAATATTGAACCTACAGGGTCACACCATAAAAGAGAATGATTTAATGGTGGAGGAATTAATTAATAATGGCTGGTAATTATTTATTTGTGAAATAAATAATTAGCAGATTTAATAATTGATTAAATGAGATTTAATTAATTCTTAATATTATTAATTAAGAATTTAATTTTGGAAATTAAATCAAGTGAGAGAATTATTTTTCTAAAGTGTTTAGAAAAGGGATTAATGATTAAAAGGTGTTTTAATTATTAGTTAATTGGTTAATAAGAATAATAAATTAAAGGGTTAATAATAATAATATTTTATGGAAAATTTTCAACTGAAAATTTTGCCTATAAATATACTATTATAAACCCTATTTGCCAAAATCCTAATAATTAACCCTTATTCTAAAGTAAAACAAGAGGGATGCAACTAATTCTCTCAACCTCTTCCTCCTCCATCACATTGTACTCTCGGTAGATACCGGTGGAGTGCTTCACACTTGAGGAGCAGCTGCTAGGGATTTCCGTTCATCGGTCTTGGATCGCTATTAAAGACCTCCATCTTTCCATTAACGTAAATCTTCTTAATGTAAACATACTGAACTACGAATTAAATATTATTTTTCGCATGGATGCTGCGGAGGGTTTTGTTTTTTTTTAAGATTTAAATTTACGTTTTCATTGAGTTTATGTGCTAAAAACGCTTCACCTCCATCAATAATGTTGAGGGTTCATATCTGGCTTGGTAGAGTTGGTCCAACTTGACTCTGGTGTCATTGTTACGTGTGATTTGATTTTGGACAACTTCATGTAATATATAATGGATGATGTCAAAGATTACTGATGCTGACAATGTCATTAGCAATCAGTTATATAATAGATGATGTCAAAGATTACTGATGCTGACAATATCATTAGCAATCAGTTATATAATAGATGATGTCAAAGATTACTGATGCTGACAATGTCACTAGCAATCAGTTAAGCTTGGGGCCAACCCTAAGTAAGTTGTATTATAACCTTAATCTGTAATTTATACTTGTAACAGTTAATGTCTGTAAAATATAAATGGAGCAGACTGGAGCATTTTTCCCTAAACAGTGTCAAGCCTAATAATTCTATCTGGAAGAAGATCAAGAAGGTCATGACTCAGAAGAATTATGAAGAAGCTTGGAGTTGAATAATTCTGTTTGGTGAAAAACATTCTAAGTCAAGATCTCTATAAGTCACAGAATTAGTGTTATAGAGAAGTCATTCAAGAACTCAGAAAGACCTATCGAGAACTCAGAAAGACCTATCGAGAACTCAGGAATTGTCTATCGAGAACTCAAGAAATGCTATTGGAGATATCGATAAGTCAGATACCCATTCGAGAACTCAGAGGTATCGACAAGTATACATTCATTAGAGAAATCTGAGTTATCGATAAGCCAAAGTCCATTAGAGAACTCTGAGTTATCGATAAACCAAAATTCACTAGAGAACTCAGAGTTGTCGATAAGTCATGTCAATAATGAAGTTTCAGAGATATCGACAAGCCAACATGCCTATCGAGATGTCGAGTTCTCTACAGCTTAATTGGAGATCTCGAAGTGAAGAAATTTCTCTAAGTACAGAATTGCAGAACAGTTCAATATCCAATGTTACAAATCAACAAACAATTCACACAGCTGGATTGACAAGTCTACAAAAAGTAGCTTAAGAGATGTGCAAGGTTAATGGGAAAGATTAACTGAAAAAGGAAGATTAAAGTGAACACGGGATATTAAAGATATGCTAAGCCAGAAATGAAGTTCTATTTTTCTATAAATAGAAATGACAAGTGACAGTTTAGAAAAGCTAATAGCATGTCTTATTATACACTGTGTAAACCAGCAGTTAACTGAGTTATAAAGTTAACACTGGTCCTTAGTCAGTTGTAAGAATTCAGATTAGAAATTGTATTCTCTCTCAAGAAAGAAGCTAAGTTCTAAACCAAGAACTTAGAGATTTTTGTAGCAAAACACCGCTTGATTTCTAATATAAAATTAAGTGAGTTTTGAAGATCTTTGTTTTACATATTTGCATTGTTATTTATGTTTAACATCTATTCTACAAAATCATTGATAACAACCAACTGCTAAACCCAAAGTCGATCAAAAAGTAAACATTTAAGCCAAAACACATTCACCCCCCTCTGTGTTGTATTAATATCTAACAAGTGGTATCAGAGTAAAATCTGAAAGTAAATAGATTAGATCTTGGAAAAATGAATACACAGAAAATTAGTAGTATCAAGATTCCTCCCTTTGATAAGGCAAACTACACTTTATGAAAAAAGAAAATATTGCTGTTTATAAGAATGACCAATCACCTTTACATTCAGATCCTCAAGAATGGGCCCTTCACTCCCATGGTTATAGTTGAGGAAACCACAGATGGAGACATAGTTATTCCAACTCATTTTGCTCCCAAAGATGCCTCTGAGTATAGTGATATTGAAAGAGAGAAAGTTTCCCTAGATAGTGCTTTGCAACTGATACTAATTGAGTCACTTGACAATGTAATGTATAATAACATTGTCAACTGTGACACTGCTTAACAGATATGGGGAAAGATTGAGATACTCTGTGAAGGAACTGAGGAGGTTAGGTCAAATCAAAAAAGGATATTGATTTCTCAGTATGAGGGTTTTATGGCTAAACCAAAGGAATGTATTACTGATGTGTTTGAAAGGTTTAATAAGCTGATAAATGACTTGCAGCTTCATGATAAATTTTATGATGTTGAAGAAGTGAATTTGAAGTTCTTGCTTACTCTCCCTGATCATTTGGAACAAAAGATCTCTGCAATCAGAGAAGGAAGGGATTTGAGTAGAATCACACTGGAAGTGCTCTATAGGGTTCTGAAAACTTATGAACTTGAAATGATTCAAAAGAAATCATTAAGGGCCGGTCAAGGATATGTAATGGATGGCTCAAGTGCACTGATTGTGAATGATGGCCAGACCTCTAATGATGAGCAAAGATCCCAAACTCCAAAAATTTCTACAAGTGAGAAAAGAGTCAATGACACTAAAGAGCAAGTCATACTGGAATCGGATGAAGAAGATGAGTTCTACACTCTTAATGAGCTTGATGAGCTAGACAAATCAATGGCTTACTTGGCTAGAAAATTCTCTAACATTAGAGTGAAGAAACCAAAATTTTTCAAGAGCAAAGGACAGTCCTTCAACAAAGATAGCAGCTAGAAAGGAAAAGGGAAGTACACTCTCGATAGCAAAACTGGCTACAAAACTGGATCTGTTGACAGATCAAACATAAGGTGCTTTCACTGTGATGAGTTGGGCCATTTTGCTACAGAATGTAGGAAACCCAAGAAGGCAAAGAAAGACAAAGCCTATCTTGAATTGGAAGAAAAGTATGATGCTCTTCTAAAGAAGCAACAAGGGAAAGCTTATATTGCTGAGGGCAAAAGCTGGGATGATTTAGATAATGATGAAGATGAAGAAGTTGGAAACTATGCACTCATGGCCTTGGAGCAAGGAGATTCTTCATCATCTAAATCACAGGTACCAACTCTTACCACAATTGATTTAAATGTGAGTCAATATAAGGAAACTGTTGAAAAGATGAGCATATAAATGTTCCACATTCATACAAGCATGATTGCTGCAAATGAGGAAGTTAGCAGATTGAAAAAGATCAATGAAAAACTTGAGAGTGAAAAACAAGAGACTGAATTGTTGCTGGTTGAGCTTGATACCGCTAAGCAAGAAAATGCATACTTAAAGAACAAATTAAAGTGTGCAAGTGAAATTGAAGCAGTATTGAGAGAAAGGCTGGAGAAGAATGAAGTGAAGCTAAAATCCTTCAAAAATGCTTCTGAGTTGATTGGCCAATATCATGAAAAGAACAAGCCATATGCAAACATTGCCATTGGTCTTGATTATGAGTGTTTGAACAACAAAAAGAAGTATGTCAGTGACAAAAGAAAATCAACTGAAACTGAGAATGTTCCAATTATTTTGAAGAAAGTTGAATCACCTTTGTTCAAGGCATGTGAGGTGAACTTCAGTGAAGAAGAGTTGATCATCAAATATGAGATAGCTGATGAGGACAAGGAAAAGAAAAATGACGAGACAACTCAGTCTTCCATCTCTGTTGAAACACTAAAAGCCAATCAAAAAACTAAGGAGCCTGTGAAGGAGATTAAAGCTGAAGAGGTCAAAAAGAAAAATAAGAATAGAAATGGAAAGATTGGGATAAAAAAAAGCAATAACTTTTCTTATGTTCCAGATGCTCCTAGAAAGAGGTGTGAGAATTGTGGATCAATGAATTACCTAACTCACCTTTGTAAAAAGATTGTTAGCAATCCACCTGAAGGAGTCTGCAAGTACAATGAAGCTAAGGCTAATGATCCCTATTTATTCTGTGACAAGTTTGACTGCATTCCTTGCAACATGAAAGTGATGAAGAGTTGCCACAAATTGAGAATTGATCTCATAGAATCAAAAGTTGGTTCTATATCTGAAAGGAAAAATGCTCAACAATCTATGAATTCCATTTTATCTGAAAATTCTCATTCTACTTCTGCAAAATTAGTTAACAAGAAGAAAGTGCCCAACACAGCTTGGGTAGCTAAACACACTTAATCCTCAATGTGTGCAGGGCACAGGAAAGAAGGTCATATGGATCATTGATAGTGGATGTTCCAGGCATATGACAGGTGATAAGGCCCTGCTATCACAATTTGAGGAGATGCCTGGCCCTTTGGTGACCTTTGGAGACAACAACAACGGATTCACAATGGGATATGGCAATATTGTTTCTGAAAATATTGTCATTGAAGATGTAGCACTAGTTGCTGGATTAGAAGTAAATCTTCTAAGTGTTAGTCAATTTGCAGATAGAGGTTTTCAAGTTGTTTTCAACAAAGAAGATTGTGCTTTTATTAGCAAAAAGACTGGTGAAATTTCTCTTAAAGGAGTAAGAAAGGGAAGCTTGTTTGTTGCAGACTTAGACTCAATAAATAAGGATGGAGTGTGTTGTTTCTACACCAAGGCATCAGAAGAGCAAAGCAAATTGTGGCATAAGAAGCTATCTCACTTGAATTTCAAAGCAATCAACACCTTAGTCAAGAAGGAGCTTGTGAGAGACATGCCCAGTCTGGAATTTGCTCAACTATAAGTTTGTGAAGCTTGTCAGAAAGGAAAAATGAAAAGATCAAGTCACAAGTCAAAATCTGTGAATTCTATAAGTGCACCTCTGCAACTTATTCACATGTACTTGTTTGGGCCAATAAATGTCTTGTCCATTTCAAGGAACAAATATGCCCTTGTTATGGTTGATGATTTTTCAAGATACACTTGGGTTGAGTTCATGTACTCTAAAGATGAAACTCAAAACATTATAATTGAGCACATCAAGAAAATTGAGAAGCAAGATGAAGGAAAAGTTAGTGTGAAAAGATTGAGGAGTGATAATGGAACAGAATTCAGAAACTCAACATTAGGTGAATTCTGCAAAAGCAAAGGCATTGTTCAAGAATTTTCAGCAGCTAGAACACCTCAACAGAATGGAGTAGTTGGGAGGAAAAATAGAACATTGGTTGAAGCTGCCAGAACCTTGCCACAAGATGCTCAGTTGCCAACTAGTTTTTGGGAAGCGGCTGTTAATACTGCATGCTACACTCAAAACAGATATCTCATCAACAAAGCTCATGGCAAATCACCTTACTCAATCATGTCTAGCAGGAAGCCTACAGTGAAGCATCTACATGTGTTTGGAAGCAAGTGTTATATTCTAAAAGACAACTCTGAATATGTGGGAAAATTTGACTCTAAAGTTTTTGAAGCAATTTTTCTGGGATATTCATTGGAAAGAACAACCTACAAAGTTTATGTGATTGATCAAAAGAAAATTATGGAAAGCACAGATGTGACTTTTGATGATGACAAGTATCCAGGCTTGGAATGCCTTGATGTAAATGATGCTGAAGCCCTTGCATTTGAGAATCTAACCATTGATAGTGATTCTAATGAGGAAGATGAAGTTATGGCACAACAAATGACAAATGAAGAGACCTCTAAACAAAATCATGGGAATGGAAGCTCTCTTCAGACACCTGAATTTGTTGGCCCAAACTCAGGGGGAGAAGGAGATAATGGAAATGACAGTCATGGTAATACTGAAGAAAATGATGAAGGCACTAGTCAACAGACACACACTAGAAAGTGGGATAGGAGTCATACAGTAGAAGCTATTATTGGTGATCCCTCAGCTGGTGTGAAAACTAGAAGTGCAACTGCTAATGAATGCCTACATGCATATTTTCTATCTCAAGTAGAGCCCAAGAAAACTGAAGAAGCCCTAGTGGATCCTGATTGGATATGTGCTATGCAGGAGGAGCTGAATCAGTTTGAGAGGAACAAAGTTTGGAAATTAGTCCCTGCACTAAAGAACAAAAGCATAATTGGAACTAAGTGGGTGTACATGAACAAAATGGATGAAAATGGAATTGTTACTAGAAACAAAGCAAGGCTGGTTGCTAAAGGCTACTCACAAGAAGAGGAAATTGACTATGATGAGACTTTTGCTCCTGTTGCAAGACTAGAAGCAATAAGAATTTTTCTGGCATTTACTGCACACTCAAATTTCAAGGTGTATCAAATGGATGTCAAGAGTGCTTTTCTTAATGGTGAACTAGAAGAAGAAGTTTATGTGCAATAACCACCTGGCTTTGAAGATCCAGAATTTCCTAACTTTGTTTACAAATTACTCAAGGCTCTATATGGATTGAAACAGGCACCTAGAGCCTGGTATGACACACTGTCAGAATTTCTACTCAAACATGGTTTTACCAGAGGTACTATTGATAAGACTCTCTTCTACAAGAAGCATGGTGAAGATATGATCCTAGTTCAAATCTATGTGGATGATATCATCTTTGGATCTACAAATGAAAAGCTTTGTCAAAGATTCTCTAGGCTAATGCAGAGTGAGTATGAAATGAGCATGATGAGATAATTGAGTTACTTCCTTGGCCTTCAAGTTAGTCAAAGAAGTGATGGTATTTTCATCAGCCAAACCAAATATGTGAATGACTTATTGAAGAAATTTGGTATGATGGATAGCTCACCTGCATCTACACCAATGTCTACTACAACCAAGTTGGATGAAGACAAGAAAGGTAAGAGTGTGGATATTTCAGGCTACAGAGGGATGATTGGATCATTGCTTTATTTGACTGCTAGTAGACCAGACATCATGTTTGCTACTTGTCTATGTGCTAGATTTCAAGCCAATCCAAAGGAATCACATTTGATGGCTGTAAAAAGGATTTTCAGATACTTAAAGGGAACTCCAAACTTGGGATTATGTTATCCTAAGGGAACTAGTTTTGAAGCTGTTGGATACACATATGCAGATTTTGCTGGATGCAGGGTTGATAGGAAAAGTACTAGTGGAAGCTGTCAATTTCTTGGTCAAAGACTTGTATCCTGGTATAGTAAGAAACAACAATCTGTGTCAACTTTCACAGCTGAGGCTGAATATATAGCTGCTGGAAGTTGTTGTGCTCAGGTGCTTTGGATTAGAAATCAGCTAATGGACTATGGTCTAGTGTTACACAAAATTCCTATTATGTGTGACAATACTAGTGCCATATCTATAGTAGCTAATCCAGTTAATCATTCTAGAACAAAGCACATTGATGTTAGGTACCATTTTATCAGGGAACATGCTACAAATGGTACCATTGAGCTCATTTTTGTTCCAACAGAGAAACAATTAGCTGACATTTTTACTAAACCTTTGGATGAAGCAACCTTCACTAGACTTGTGAGTGAAATTGGAATGCTCAATTCTTCATCCTAAGGCAAGAACTCAGCTAATGTGTTGCAGCAGATTAATTTCTAATAAATCAACCTAGTTTGATTTAATTGGAAATTAACTGAAATATGAATTATAAATATTTCAGAATCTCTGTATATTTATTTTTTTAAAAACTCAAAAATTAACTTTGAATATTTCAAATTCTAAGTAAACTGCTTAGTTGTTAATTTACATCTTAAATGTGTAAAATTAACACAAGGCAGAATAACAGTACTCAAAGGTATAGAGAACTGAGTTCTCGATAAGTCAAAAATGACTTATCGACAAGTCATTTTAGAGTTCTCGAGTGAGTCCTCGATAAGTCTATTTACAGACTTCTCGAACGACTTCTCGATAAGCTCTATTATGACTTATCGATATGACCATGTAGAGTTCTCTAATAGTGTTAATTCATAGAGTTCTTGACAAGGATATTTTTGAGACTTATCAATAACTCAGAACTAAAATAATTTAATTCAATGAATTATTTTAGACAAATACTTTTGGAAAATTTATTCTGATTTCAATTTGATTCAATTCAAATAAATTAAAAATCATCTTCAGTCCATTTTCAGACAAACTGGGCATTTATCAGAGTTCTCGATAAATCATTTCTTAGTTCTTGAAAAGAATTAATAAAATGACTTATCGAATATACCTTTTTCAAGTTCAAAATTACTCCTCGATAAGTTTAATATCAAACGTTTATTTGACTTCTCGATAAATATTTTACTTTTTTCTATAAATAACCAGACTTCTCGATTAATTTGAACTTGGAATTTTTCAAAATCCTAACTGAATATTTATTACTTCATATCTTCAGTATATGAACTTAATAAATAACAGATCAAAAGAAGCAAAGAGTATGAAAAACTGAACAAATTTAATTCTTAAATTCTGTTCATAAAAATACTTTTGACATACTTTGTCTCTAATTTCTCTAACTTATTGACACATTTACATGCTTATATGATTTCTTGTTTACGTGAAAATAGGTTAGTCCAATATTAGTAGACTAGTACATTATTTGTGTTGTTTTGAGTATGCTGATAGTGGTTAAATTATTTGACTATATGCTAATAAGAGTAGTTACTTTTATGTAGGGAGTATTGTTTATTTGCATGGGGAACAACTATTCTAAATAATGAACTAATATTCTTGAGTACTTGCATGGGGAATAGTAACTAGTCATTTCTATCTGTCAAATATGCTTATCTGATTATTACTCTTATTATCCGGGCAACTCAAGAGTCTATTGATTTCAATCTTTACTCCCTCTATAAATTAAAACGCTTCACTCTTTATCATTCATCACTCTCCTATTCTCAATAAACATCTACTTTCAAACTCACCTCCTGTTCATCTCTCTCTCTCTCTCTCTCACTCAAATGGATGCCCCAGTCTTTTACAGACTTATTCATGGAGTTTACCAACCGGTCCATCATTTGGATGATGACCTAGTTTATTTTGATCCTATCGGACTTCGTGTCCGTCTCAAGGGGGTTGTTTACAGCCCCTTTGATATTCCACTTGAGGTCTTTTACGAACTCTCGTGGAATGATCAAATCAGCATTCTTTTCTTTGAAGAGGAAGTCTCTCTGGAGATGGAGAGACGTGCAAGGGTGGCTGAGCAGCAACGCCTTGCTGCTTTGGAGTTGCAGGAGAGGATCATCTCTCTTGCACACTCCATGTCCAGAGCTTATCAGTGCAGGGAAAGGAGGTTGGAGGCCGAGAAGAAGGAGTCTAAATTAGAGTAGTTAGGATTAGGATTTACTTGATGTATCTGAATCTTAATGTACTATGTGTTTAATATTAATGAAATTATCTTCTTCTTTATCAATTTGTTTTTGTTGCTTGATTGTTTATATCATAATTTCCTTGTATTTACAAATTAATTGATTATTAGTTTCCCTGTCATAATGCTTGTAACTGTATGTCTCAATGGTTATGCCTAATCAAAACAGATAAATATGTTCAATGCATTACAGGTTCAACACAATCCACTCAGACAATAACAGGAGACTCAAAGTTTCAATCAACAGGTATTTGTGTTAAAATGCAGCTAAAACAGCTCTAAACCAAGCTGCAGTTTCCCAAATGCAACAACACAAACACAAACTCAAACACAATCCCACTCAGGTGACTCTCAAAAGCCACCTGTTTTACAAAAGGACATCAATTTTATGATGTTCTTCAGATTGTTCTGTTGTTTGAGAAAAGAATCCACCAAACATGAAAATTTATCAGTTTACTGAATATTTCATGAGTATTCCTTATGCACCTTCATGTGCAAAACAGTCTTCACAGACTGAAAGGTTTGAGGATAGTACTCCTGAGGGGGAGCTATCTAAATCCTCTCCAATTCAATTGGAGGTTCCTCAAGAAGGAACAACTCCTCTCATAACTCTAGCAGAAGCTGTCTTACCAGTCAAAGCTATAAGAACAATTGCCTATGACAATGTCATAAGAAGGGAAATCTTAGCACATTCAAGTGTCAGTGTGTTTCAAGACACACAAGGGTTTGAGGCTGGTGCACATGGTAGTAACCCAGTCAAATCCCCTCCATGTAACACCCCCAGATCCGGGGTCAGGGATCCGGGTCGTCACGGTCTTTCTTTCCACAATATCACTTCACTTAATTAATAATAATTAACCTTATGCTGTGACCCCACACTAACACACACCACAACCCGTTATAGTCTCAGAGATGAAATTGAAATAAGTACAAGTCTTTGAATCCACAATTTAAAAGTTATTACAACCCAAAATGATTTCTTGATAAGTTTACAATTAATTTCCATTATCTGCCACAAGTTATAATTATACATAATTGATTCCCAAAAGTAGAAGGTCTGATCTATAGATAGATCTACCTCTGCAGCTATAGCAGCTATGATCTCAACGGGAAGGCGCGGGGCGCTTCCCACGCTCTTGCGCTGGGTCTGCTTGAGTCTGGCCATCTTTCCTAATTGTTGTTGTGTGATGAAGAAATAAAGCAAGAGTGAGCATTACAGCTCGCAAGATAATATATAGTGTAAACAATAATGCAAGTATCTAAATGGATAACTTACTAGAATCCTTTATCAAGGGTAAGATAATTACTTACTGGATATAAGCAAAAATAGGGGATGAAGTTACCAAATACTTCACTATACTTATATCATTTATAAAGCTACTTGAACTACCACTGTTCAAAGTATAATGAGCTTTCAACAGTTCATCACATAGATGAGACTACAAGACAAGATTTGAATAGATTAAATCTTTGCAGTATTATTGAAGGAAATGAAGCTATGATATACTTCATTAAGTTCCGATATATATATCCACATATATACCTTCTTTATACAGTTCCTGGAAACCTCTGTCATGTAAGGTATGAACAGAGTTTGTAACATCCAATAAATTTTTGGAAGGAAAAAGAATTGTGGCATAAACCCGATATCTTGCTGATGAGGCAAAGATACCAATAAGTAACCTTTTCTACTAGTAGATGGACGAATTCCCCACTGGTTATCACCCTGGTCGCAATAGGACCTTATGCTGGACTGCCACTCAGCCACTTACGCATTTGATGGACTCCCACTGAGCCATTTACACTATCATGGATGCCCACTGAGCCCATGTTGCTTATGCCGACTCGATAGATGGACTTACTTCCCGAACGTTGGGTAAGTAATCAATTCATTTACCAAAACCGCAACCTTGTTGCGAATATAAAATACACCACAGAGCCGGATCCCTCTGGTTTTGAGCGAGTATTTAAATCCCCTTTAAAAAGGAAGATTTTAAATATATAAAAATGAGTTTTGGGATCCGCTCTAACTTTTAAAAATCATTTTAAAGACTCGAAAACACTTTAAAGAGTGTTTGGAGTAATGCTGATTTAATAAAGTATATCAGTCCCAATATATTAGAAAATATCTGAATATTATTATTTAAATAATATTCCCATAAACAATAATCTTTATACAAATAATTGAAGTAGAAGTTGTAAAACTTATACTTGAAATGAGTATTAAATAACCAAAGATATACTTATACGAAAGTACTATCTTTATTTGAATAATCAAAAATAAGTTTGATTATCGACACCTTATTCTTTAGTAAAATAAAGAATACATTTCAGAAAATAATCGGAGTCATAGGTCCTCATATGAATATTCAAATAATATTCAATTAAATAATATAAGCGGAGTCATCTGTCCTCGAATGAATATTCAAGTAATATTCATTAAATAATATAAGGTGAGTCATAAGTCCTCGAATGAATATTCAAGTAATATTCATTAAATAATATAAAGTGAGTCATAAGTACTCGAATGAATATTCAAGTAATATTCATTAAATAATATAAAGTTATCGAATAAACCTTATTCGATTAATAGTTTTAAAAACTATTCATATATATATATATATATATATATATATAATACTCGAGAGCCTCGCCTCCCGGTTTTAGAAAAAGTTCACCTTTTGATCCCCTATACTAAAGGTAAACTCAAATACCGCTTATCTCTAGCATAGGTATTATGCGACTAATAAGCATTTGAACCAACAGATATATAAATCAAGAATACGAAACATGCATGCATATATACCATATCACATGCTACAATATATCGCAAGAATTTTCTAATAATCAAATATGCATTTATCACAAGATCATGCATATACACATATACATCACAACAACAGTTATACGGGTAGAAAACTTGCCTGAGCGACTGGGGGTTACAAATGGCTCGGGATGAGTCTGGTAACCTATAAACAACATGTAAGTTGGAATTAAACCAAAGTCACTTGTAAATCTATACTTTAACCAAATTAGACTCTAACGCTCGCTTTGCGCTTACTGATTCTCTTAAGTCACCCGAGTACCCTCGGCTCCACCATTTTTAATAAATTAACCATTACGAGTTTTAAGGCGATTCTTTTGCGAGTGTCTTACCAACTGCCTATTACACTTTACATAATTGTTTCATACTCCAATTAGTCCTTTAAGGTCTTTAACCTATGTTTCAAAGTAAGGCGAGGGGTAATGGTTCGTTCGCGAAACGTCGTTACTTAAAACGGCCGTTTCTCCTAAACCGTACATCGGAATCAAACGAACCACATATCAAAACGAAGCTCGTAACATGAACTATCTAAACATGGCAATGGTCAAGACCTAGCAGGGAGTTCTCGGGTCCTAATGTTATGAACAAAAGCAGTCTAAAGTAAATCGGACATTACGATGACTATGTTTACGCGATTTCCCAAATTTATACCATTCCAAAACAACCACCAATCAACCCCAATTCATTCATACAACCAAAATCCATCCATATCACACTACAACAGACCAAAAACCTCAAGTTCTCCAATTTATGTTATTCTCAACATGAATTTAAAACTATACTTAAGTCCTTTACTAATCAAGCAAGATTCAACATTCAATTCACTACAACTCCAACCCAAACTCTAAACCTACAAGCATCAAGCTACTCTTTTACCATAACAACCAAAATCATCCTAATATACAAAGTAAAGCTAGGGTTTGGAGATGTTATACCTTCCTTGAAGTGATTGGAGTAGCTAGGAAGCCTTAAGAAGCCTTGAGATGTCTTAGGGATGCTTGGATCTTAAAGGAAAAACAAGAAAAATCAAGTTAAAAATCTTGAAATCACTATTCATTATCTTCTTCATTGATTTCTTGGAGAAGATTGTGAATGATTTGGAGGCTTAAACTTATAGGATAGCTATATCTATGCATAAGGAGTACTAGATAATTATCTTACCAATTAAGGAAGCTTGGAACTTGATTTTTGAAATTTCTTCTTCTTGAAATGAAGAAAAGCCGAGAGCTCCTTGGTTGAAGAAAGAAATGATTTTGTGTTTTGCTTTGATTTGTTTTGGTTGGTTGATTTTTTGATTTGTTTTGTTTTGATTTCTTACCTTTTTACCATGGTAATTATTGTGTGGTTCACAATCATCCAACAATTCCTTCCCTTATGTCATGCTTATGTCATCATGTGATGTCACCCTCCCTCCTTTGTCCTCTTCTCATTGGTTGGATGACATCATCCCCTCTAATCTCTTTGATTAGCTTCTAATTACTTGGCTAATGACCGCTGATCTGTTATACAGTTCGCTTAACTTTCGTTTTCGTTTATCGTTTGAGGGATCATACCCGGGATCTTATTACTTAGGTTCCCTTAACCTTTCTCAATACATTATATTCCTTTTTTATGATCCTCTATTAAAATCCTTAAATTTAAATCCTTTTTATCCTGTTACCTTATACTCAATTCTTTCGATATCTGGTGGATTTTCGGGAAAAATCAAAAGGTTCAAATTTGGATTCTGACGATCTTTACATACACTTATATATCATATAGAGTACCAATAAAATCTCAGAATATCCATAAAAGAAACCCTACATAGTGTGGCATGAAAAGTTTTCTTGTTCAGAAATATCAGCAAAAACACTATTCATAAGGGTTATAAAAGTTCAAAATTTTAGGGTTATTACACTCCAATTCAATTGGAGGTTCCCACTACAAGTGGAGGACAACACACTGTCATAACCATAGAGCAATCTGTGAGTCAAACTGTGACCCCAGTCATAGATGCTTATGCACTCATTTTTCTGGTGAAATGAGTATGATTAGCCCTATATGGCCTTCCTCTAATCATATGATCACAGATTAACTCTTCTCAGCCACCTCTTATTTCTGTAGGACAAACAACATTTGAGCCTTTCATGTGAGGATAAGAGAAAAGATTGAGTGAAAACAGAGAATAAGAGAGGCGGGATCCTTCCTGGCAAAAGGAGAGGTAGAATTAGTGTCTGGATTTAGCAATCCTTGTGAGGTAACTCTGACTCTTAAACGTCATGAAACTAGTGCAGTGAGAAGTAGTGAGTCTACTGATTCAAAAGATCAGAGAGCTGAGGTTTTTCCTATTTTAATCTACTTGGTAAACTCATCACTACAGACTTCACCAAAACTTGAAGCTGCTGATAGTGTTCTACATGAGCATTGACAAAAGCTTGAACAATGTGCATCTAGCTGGATCTTTCTTCTTGAAGATAATGTCAAAAAGGGGGAGAATATATCTAAATGCCAAAACAGCTAATGGATGTTGCCGGATAATAATATTATTTTCTTGATAGGGGGAGAAGGAAGAATAAATCTAAATGCAACTCACAAAAGAAGATCAGATGGGAAAATTGGGTTCTTGGGTTCTGCATTTAGATAAAGTTTTGACATCATCAACCAGAACTTGTGCATAATTTCATAATGAACAAGTTGGGGGAGATTGTAATATATAATGGATGATGTCAAAGATTACTGATGCTGACAATGTCATTAGCAATCAGTTATATAATAGATGATGTCAAAGAATACTGATGCTGACAATGTCATTAGCAATCAGTATATAATAGATGATGTCAAAGATTACTGATGCTGGCAATGTCACTAGCAATCAGTTAAGCTTGGGGCCAAACCTAAGTAAGTTATATTGTAACCTTAATCTGTAATTTATACTTGTAACACTTAATGTCTGTAAAATGTAAATGGAGCAGACTGGAGCATTTTTCCCTAAACAGTGTCAAGCCTAAGAATTCTATCTGGAAGAAGATCAAGAAGGTCATGCCTCAGAAGAATTATGAAGAAGCTTGGAGTTGAATAATTCTGTTTGGTGAAAAATATTCTAAGTCAAGATCTCTACAAGTCACAGAATTAGTGTTATAGAGAAGTCATTCGAGAACTCAGAAAGACCTATCGAGAACTCAGAAAGACCTATCGAGAACTCAGAAATTGTCTATCGAGAACTCAGGAAATGCTATTGAAGATATCGATAAGTTAGATACCCATTCGAGAACTCAGAGATATCGACAAGTATACATTCATTAGAGAACTCTGAGTTATCGATAAGCCAAAGTCCATTAGAGAACTCTGAGTTATCGATAAACCAAAATTCACTAGAGAACTCAGAGTTGTCGATAAGTCAAGTCAACAATGAAGTTTCAGAGATATCGACAAGCCAACATGCCTATCGAGATGTCGAGTTCTCTACAGCTTAATTGGAGATCTCGAAGTGAAGAAATTTCTCTAAGTACAGAATTGCAGAACAGTTCAATATCCAAGGTTGCAAATTAACAAACAATTCACACAACTGGATTGACAAGTCTACAAAAAGCAGCTTGAGAGATGTGCAAGATTAATGGTAAAGATTAACTGACAAAGGAAGATTAAAGTGAACACGGGATGCTAAAGATATGCTAAGCCAGAAATGAAAGATATATTTTTCTATAAATAGAAATGACAAGTGACAGTTTAGAAAAGCTAATAGCATGTCTTATTACTCACTGTGTAAACCAGCAGTTAACTGAGTTATAAAGTTAACATTGGTCCTTAGTCAGTTGTAAGAATTCAGATTAGAAATTGTATTCTCTCTCAAGAAAGAAGCTAAGTTCTAAACCAAGAACTTAGAGATTTTTGTAGCAAAACACTGCTTGATTTTTAAATTAAAATTAAGTGAGTTTTGAAGATCTTTGTTTTACATATTTGCATTGTTATTTATGTTTAACATCTATTCTACAAAATCATTGATAACAACCAACTGCTAAACCAAAAGTCGATCAAAAAGTAAACATTTAAGCCAAAACACATTCACCCCCTCTGTGTTGTATTCATATCTAACACTTCATGAAGAGCCAAAAATGATTGCTTTAAGTTCTTGATTCTTTGATCCATACTAGTCACATCAAACTTGGCCATTTGCTTAGAAAATTTGTTGAATTTATTTTTGATTTCCACCTGAGTTGGCACAAGTTGATCTAGCTTGTCTTTCATCAATCTCATGATCCTGTTTTGATGACTATTCAATGTTTGTTCTAATACTTTACCAATGAGATGGAAAGTGTTAGTCCCTTAACAATATGACAAGAATTATAAAAGGGGGGTTGAATGTAATTCTTGAAACTTTTTCTTGAAATAAAATATAAGTGTATTGATTAGCACAATGCGGAATAAAAACTTAAGTGAATCAAAACACAAGTAATTAAAAACAAGAGTCTTTAAAAACTTTCTGGTGGATTTGAATGATTCCACCAGAGATATATATTATATATCGAGAGAACCCTGTGTGCAAAAATTCTCACAGCTGCTTACAACAATTGAACTTCTAAGACTACAGAGAAATGCTAAGAATCCTGCTTACAAATGTTTCTCTGCTTTCTTGCTTAGATCGATAGTTTCTTAGTTGCTATTACTTGGTTTATATATATCAGCAAGATTACAAAGTAATAAGACAAGATAATAAAACAAAAACTATCTAGTCTATTACAATGCTACTTCATTACTCTATTCCAGCATCTTTGAATATCTTCATAATAGCATGGAAATGGCAATGCTTCTTTGTTCTCGAATCCCAGTTGAATTGGCTACCACACTCCATTTCCATTAACAAAAATGTACAAAGTTTTGCTCACAGTCATTTTTCAAGATGCTCCTCTAGCCTGAGCAGATTTGTCTAGTTTCTTGAAGGTCTGGATCTCTTTCCAAGCTTTCTGTTGTTTTCTTCAATTTGATTTTAGAGCTACCTGTGGAATTCCAGTTCATCAGATTCTGAGAGATTTAGCTTTCCTTGCATTTCCAAAAGAGTCTCATTCCTAGAGATGCTCAATTGGTCTTCTAATCTGAAGAATCTTCTCACACCTTTGTCATCTATGAACTCCATCAACCAGTAGGGCCTTAAATGCACTCTTCTCCCTGTGTAAGGGATGATTAGAGTCTTTGGGAGTGCATCTTTAGCTCTAACACTCCTTAGTTCTTTAATCTTCTTCAATACCAATCTTCTTGCAGTAATGTTGAACCCAAAGTTCTTCTTGAAGGATGAATAAACTTTAATCAGTACAGCTTGGCTTTCTTGAAGGATCCTGTGAAGAGGCCACTGAATCTCCTTTCCTCCTTTGTACTTGAACACTAACCTTTCAGGTAGGTTTCTGTATGCATCAATTCCTCTCACTTCATCTAGTTCATCCAGATAGAGGTTTAGATTAGAAAATTCTTTGATATCACACAAGTACAGATAGTCTCCCTTACTGACTTTAGATTGAGCTTTGACTTGAGATTTAGATTTGAGAGGTGACAGCTTCATTTTCTTGACTGCTCTTGACTTTGTTCTTTTTGGCTTGCTAATGATTGGTAGATTGAAGTCAGGAATTGGTATGTTCTCCCATTCTATTGGCTCATCCTTGGGCACAATAGGTTCACCATGAATATTCCTGTAGGGATCCACCACCCTGATATCTTCAAATACCACAGAGAGCTTTGATGCTTGAGTTGTAGATGGTGTGGATTCCTTAGGAAATTGATCTTCCAATTCCTTGTCAACAATATCTAGTTTCCTTTTAGTTCTTTTAGCCAATTCCTTCTTTCTTGGAGATTTCTTCTATTGTTCAACTTGCTTCTTTGATTCAATAGCTTCAGATGGTTGAGAAGGAATTTGTTGTGATGAATTTACAACCTGTAGCTTGGCCAAGATAGCAATCTGCTCTTTCTTTTGTTTAGTCTTTTTAGCATCCAGAGCAGCTTGCTTCTTTTCCTGCTTCAATATAACCTTTTCTTCTCTCTTTGCTTGAGCAAATTGAGGATGTCCAGCCACCACACAAATTTCTTTCCCATTTTTGATAATCTTGGCAATTCTCCTTTTTGGAAGCTGAATCAACTGGATCTTTGTATAAAGCAATTGACCTTGACAGAAGCTTCTTCTCATCAGGCTTAGGTGTCTCATACACAGTGTCCAAAGGGTTCTTCAATGATTATTTTGAGTAGTTTACCCTTTGTTTAAGAATTATTTCAGCCTTTGGAGATTTGATGCAGGAAGACTGTCCTCTTTCCAGATAGTTCATGCTCATCTCATTCACACTAATTTGCTTGGCTTGAGAATGATGGATGGCTGACTTAACTGGCTCCTTGACAAGTTCAAATTTCTTCTGTATTTCCTCATCAATCTTCTCCTAGTTGACTAAACTCAACTTTTCCTTATCAGCTGCTCTTAAGTTGGTTGCTGCTGCATTGATCAGATCTATACTATCTATAACTGATGGCTTTGAGATAGTAATTGAAGGTACAATTACTTTACTGATTTGAATTTGAAGCCTCTCCCCCTCACTTGATCCTTTCTCCCCCTTTTTGTTATCATCAAGTTGAGTAAAGGAGGGGGTTTGAGTAGCCACCGGTTTTTGAAGTAGATCAGTCTGTTGGGCTTGATGGAGATAAATGGCAGTTAAAGATGCTTCCATGGCTGACATTCTTGTGTCCAAGGCATCTATCTTGGTTGACAAATCAGAATTTTTCCTTAATTGCCTCTTGATGTCAAGCATTGTAGCTTCTGGAAGTTTAGAATCTATCCTGTCTGAAAGGGCCTTCTTCATCTCCTCAATATCACCCTTCATGGTGTTCACATCCCTAGCATGCTGGAAGCCCTGGATTTGTTGAAGTTGCAGGGAGGCTAAATGTGCCTGAAGGAGCTTCTTGGTGCTAGCATTGGTAATGGTTTGAAGAGCAGTATTTGTCTGATTGATTAACTGGATCAGGGTTGTCTTGAAGTAATGCTCATCACAGTGCTTTGAAAATGCTCATGATGGCATACCTGACCTTGAACTTGAGCCTACTTCTCTCCCTATGTCCATTGCTTCATCTTCACTATCCCCACTCCCATTTTCAAAGAAATCAGCTGAACCACTAGTCTCATAATCCACATCACCAGCTGTAGAAGGCAAAGCTGTGATGGCATCCTTAGCTCTCATTATAGACTGTATGGTATGCACCAAATTTAGCATCTTTTCTGCATTGTCATTGCCCTGTTCAGCTAGAAGTTGATAAGCTGGAACATGGTGAGTAAATGCCTCAGCATCAAGGGAAGTGGAATCTATAACAGCTTTAGGATGCTGAGATAGTCCTTCCCTGTCTGCATCCTGGACATTCATTGACTCACTAGCAATGACATCCATCCTTATTGCTCCAGTACCTGCATTTCTCTCATTTTCTCTCTTTTGTTGCATCAGGGTCTCACCCTGGCTCCCCAACCTCACACCCTCACCTTCACCTACTAAGGTGGGACTCCTCTCACTCTCTTTTGCCAATCCTGAAGTAATGGATTGTAGATTTTCACTCATTTCCTCTCTTTTTTCCTGGGAGCAACCTAGACTCTCACTCAAAACACTCTTCTCTCTCAATCCTAAGAGTGACTGTACAACCACTAAATCTTCTGCTCTGGAAATAATTAAAGTTTGAAGTTGTGCAAAGATACTCAATGGATGAGTGATATCCATCGAGTGAGTGGTTTTGCTATCCGACGGATAACTGCTGTTAGGCTTATCCGTCGGGATACAATCACTACTCGACGGATGAGCAATATCCGTCGAGAGAGTAGAAATGAATGAGCCGGGAATTGAAACTATTGTTGACTCTGTGCTAATTGAAGATATTTTAGGCACAGATGACACAACAGTTCCTGAAAGAATTGGCAAGTGAGCCAAAAATTCATCTAAAAGATGATGCTCACTTGCACTAGATTTTGGCTTCCCCAACAGAGTTAAAGAAGGGGAATCAGGAATTGATGTGTTTATCATATCCACATCCAGAGAACTTGTTAGTGAGTTTGGTGTTTGAGGTGCTTCTATAACTAGAGATTTTGGCTGTGACTCCATATTTATTGGAGCCACATCAAACTGAATTTGTGAAGGTTCAGTGATTGTGTCTTTAGCACCAGTTTGCACAGTGTGTGTACCCTGTGCATCCCCAAAGGTTTTAGATTTCTTCTTTCTGGCATAAGTTTGGGGTGAGCTTGTGTCCCTAACCCTCTTGGCCTGTGCTCTTGGTTGAGAGCTTTGTTCAATAACTACATCCTTTTGGGAGGATGCAGCTAGAAATGAGCTTGTATCCTTTTTAAGCACTGCAGTTTGTTGGGAAACTGCAGTGTGGCTAGGCTGGGACTCACTCAACTCTCCAACCTTATTCTTGGGGTTTCTTTTATGTTCACCCCTTCCCTCACCTAACTTACCCTCCTTCACACTCCCCTTTTTGGCTTTAGTGGATTTTTCAACTGACATCTTTTGGGAGATACCAGAGGGGGCTTTCTTTGATTTGGATTTTGAAATAATTGTAGGTTTGACAGCTTTGGTAGGCAACTGTTTGGTCATTGACATAGTTTCCATAGCTACACTTGAACTCAAAGAAATTGTGGAGGTTGGAATAGTTGTAGGGATAGGTGAACTTACCTCACTTACCTGAGGTGCTTGCATTACAGGAAAATAGAACATTGGCACATCCTTGTGATGATTGGCCCTGTTCAAATCTGCAATGAGCCTTCTCTCTTGAACCCAACAATCTAGTTTGTTGTTAGGGTTCTCAAGCACAATCTCTTCACAGAGGTGGTTAGCTAATAACATAAGAAATCTAGCATAATATACATTCTTACCTCTTTTATTTAACTCTCCTAATTTAAAACCTAATTCAAACAAGACAAGGTCACTGAAATTATAGAATTTATCTGTAACTAGCATGTAGAGCATGTTAAGCATGGAAATATTTACTGAATCAAAATTACTGATCTTTCCTGAGAAAACCTTTGTAACTACATCACACAAGAAACTCCACTCTTTCCTAAGACCCATTCTCCTAATATCACTCAGTTTAGAAGTAGGAAGTGCATAGTGCATGGAATTAAGCATATTGATTATATCAGTGTCAGTGTGTGGTGAAGTCACATTGTTATCAGGAATTTTGAAACATGCTTTTATCACATCACTATTGATACAGAATTCTTTACCTTTAATGGTTAGAGTTATGGTCTTATCTGTAGACTTGTAGGTAGCAGTGGTCCACATCTCTTCAACAACTTCACAGAAGATTGTGGGTGATTTCAGCGTGGCATAGTTGAGCTTGCAACTCTTCACAAAGTCCATCATCTTGTGATAGTCTCCAGATTGCTGAATACCCTTGTTCACTAGTGCGGTGAAATTGTTCTTCTCATAAATGAACCCAGTTTGAGACATAATATTTACAACATGTGCCATTGTTAGAGAATAAGAGCTTGAAGAGAAAGAGAGTAAGTGCTTTGAGAGAGAATGAAATTAGAGCAGTTGAATTGAGAATGATAAAAGAAAAGCGATTGCAATGAAATAAGCTTTTATACTATCTCAAAAATAACTGATAAAAATAATAAAGTAAAATAAAGTAACCAATAGAAATTGCCTAAAATAGCCGTTTAAAAATAAACTGTAAAAATTCCACCCATTATCCGTCGTGTTATGCTTACAAATTTTAAGTATACTCGATAGATAGGAATTAACGGCTGAGATTAAGACAATTCGACGGATGAGGATAAACTGTTATCCGTCGAGATATAAAATATTCCAAAAATATAATTGATTATTATTAACAAATAATATATCGACGGATGATCAAACTCGATGGATAAAGATCATCCGTCGAGATGTAAATTTTGACTTAGCCAAAATTTCATCCAAGACTGAAAAATCAATTAAGTTTCTGGCTGCATTTCAACTTGCAAATTAACTCAGATAGATTTAAGAGTAATTAAACATACCTAACTCACTTACCAACCTTGAGAAGGTGGATTCATCCACTGGCTTGGTAAAGATATCTGCAAGCTGCTTCTCACTTGGAACAAAATGTAGTTCCACAGTACCATTCATTACATGTTCCTTATGAAATGGTACTTGATATCTATGTGCTTTGTCCTTGAATGTTGTACTGGATTTTCAGTGATGGCAATTGCACTTGTGTTATCACAGAAAATAGGAATCCTTTCAACTTGCAAACCATAGTCTAGCAATTGATTTTTCATCCATAATATCTGTGCACAGCAACTACCAGCAACAATATATTCAACTTTAGCTGTAGAAGTAGAAACTGAATTTTGCTTTTTACTGAACCAGGACACAAGCTTGTTTCCTAGAAATTGATAGGTTCCTATTGTACTTTTTCTATCAATTCTACAACCTGCATAATCTGCATCTGAATAACCAGTTAGATCAAAACCAGAATCTCTAGGGTACCAAATGCCAAGATTTGGTGCTCCCTTGAGATATCTGAAAATTCTCTTAATAGCTATTAAGTGAGATTCTCTAGGATCAGCCTACAATCTAGCACATAAACATGTAGCAAACATTATATCTGGCCTACTAGCTGTTAAGTACAGAAGTGAGCCAACCATGCCTCTATAACTTGAAATATCCACAGACTTTTCAGTAGTGTTTAATTCAAGCTTAGTTGCAGTGGCCATGGGAGTTTTTGCAGATGTACAATCCATCAGATCAAACTTCTTTAAAAGATCAAAAATATATTTAGTTTGACTAATGAATACTCCATCACTAACTTGCTTAACTTGTAAGCCAAGAAAGTAAGTTAGTTCTCCCATCATACTCATTTCATACTTACTTTGCATCAATTTGGAAAACTTTTTGCAAAGTTTCTCATCTGTAGAGCCAAAAATAATATCATCTACATAAATTTGAACAAGTATACTAGAGCCATTAACATTTCTGGAAAATAAAGTTTTATCTACAGTACCTCTTGTGAAGTGATTTTCCAAAAGGAACTTTGATAAAGTGTCATACCAGGCTCTAGGTGCTTGCTTCAGTCCATAAAGTGCTTTCAAAAGATAATAGACATGTTCTGGAAAATTTGGATCTTCAAAGCCAGGAGGTTGACTGACATAGACTTCTTCCTCCAAATCTCCATTCAGAAAGGCACTTTTGACATCCATTTGATAGAACTTGAAATTGGCATGAGCTGCATAGGGTAAGAAGATTCTGATGGCTTCAAGTCTTGCAACAGGAGCAAATGTTTCATCAAAATCTATTCCTTCTTGCTGTCAATAGCCCTTAGCAACCAATCTAGCTTTGTTCCTGACTACTATGCCATTTTCATCCATCTTGTTTCTGAATACCCATTTGGTATCTATTGGATTCTTTCCTTTAGGCTTGGGCACCAGCTTCCATATATTATTCCTTTCAAATTGGTTTAGCTCCTCCTACATAGCTAAAATCCAATCAGGATCCAACAAAGCTTCTTCTACCTTCTTTGGTTCTTCCTTGGAAAGAAAGTTGCTGTATAGACATTCTTTCTGAGTTGCTCTTCTTGTTTGAACTCTAGAAGAAACATCATCAATGATAAGCTCGAAGGGGTGATCTTTTGTCAATTTCCTTTGTTGAGGTAGATTAGCTCTAGATGAAGAAACCTCATTGTTGTCTTGATGTGTGATTGAGTTTTGATTGTTAGAAACTCCCCCTGAGTTTGTGGATCTTTGATTTGAGAAACGGGAACATTCTATAGGTGATCTATCTTGACTTCTTGCTCCTTTTGATAACCCGACGGATGGTGAATTTTGAGTACCGACGGATGAAGCTGGTTGTCTCCCGACGGATAACGCAGATTGCCTCCCGACGGATGAAGCATTATGCAACTCGACAGATGTTGAGTTTTGTGCTTCATTGGTAGTAGATTTATCTGCATTATCCTTAGACACTGTTTCTTGATCACTTTCATCATCACTGTCATCACTAACTATCTCCACATTGTCGAATTTGAGGCTCTCATGGTAATCTCCATCTTTCAGTCCTTCAATCTTTTTATCATCAAACACAACATGTATTGATTCCACAACAATGTTGGTTCTTAGATTGTAGACTCTATATGCTTTACTAACAGCATACCCAACAAAAATTCGTTCATCTGCTTTAGCATCAAACTTCCCATTTTGATTAATTTGATTTCTCAGAATATAGCACTTGCAGCCAAAGACATGAAGAAAATTTAGAGTTGGCTTCTTGTTCTTGAACAATTGATAGGGAGTCATGTATTTACCTTGATTAACCAGAGAAATATTCTGAGTGTAGCATGCAGTATTTACAGCTTCAGCCCAGAAATAGGTTGGCAGTTTAGATTCTTCAAGCATTGTCCTTGCAGCTTCAATAAGTGATATGTTCTTCCTTTCCACTACTCCATTCTGTTGTGGAGTCCTTGCTGTTGAAAACTCATACAGAATCCCATTTTCCTCACAAAATGCTCTCATGACAGAATTCTTGAACTCAGTTCCATTGTCACTCCTGATTCTTCTAACCTTGAAATCAGGATGATTATTGACTTGCCTTATGTGATTGCTGATGATTTCACTAGCCTCATCTTTAGACTTTAGGAAATATGTCCAAGAGAACTTTGAGAAATCATCTACAATTACTAGGCAAAATCTTTTTCTTGAGATGGACAACACATTGACTGGTCCAAATAAATCCATGTGAAGCAGTTGCAAAGGCTCTTCAATTGTTGAATCAAGTTTCTTCCTGAATGATGCTTTAATCTGCTTCCCTTTTTGGCAGGCATCACATAGTCCATCCTTAGAAAACTCCACTAGAGGAATGCCTCTAACCAGTTCTTTCTTTACTAGCTCATTCATGGTCTTGAAGTTTAAATGGGATTGCTTCTTGTGCCATAGCCAACTTTCATCCTGACTTGCTTTACTGAGAAGACAAGTTACAGATTCTGCATTAGATGAGTTGAAATCAGCTAGGTACATATTTCCTTTTCTCACACCAGTGAGAACCACTTTGTTGCTTCTTTTATTAGTCACAACACAGGCTTCTGAATTGAAGGTTACTGAGTTGCCTTTATCACAAAGCTGGCTGATACTCAACAAGTTGTGTTTAAGACCATCCACTAAGGCAACCTCCTCAATGATGACATTGTCCTTTGAAATCAAGCCATATCCCACAGTATAACCCTTGCTGTCATCTCCAAAAGTAATACTTGGGCCAACTCTCTCCTTAAACTCTATGAGCATGGTAGAATCACCAATCATGTGTCTTGAACAACCACTATCCAAGTACCAAAGATTCTTTCTGCTTCCCTGCACACATCAAAATCAAATCAAGTTGATTTTGGTACCCAAGTTTCCTTGGGTCCTTCCTTGTTAGCTTTCTTTTTCTGTTTCTTAGGCTTTATCTCATTTGACTTAGGTATATCAGATTCATCCTTGGTCATTTGAGTTTGGCCTTTGAAGCCATTCATTACAACAGAATTATGATGCATATTATTATTAACAGGGAATGACATGCTATTAGTAAACATGTTATTCCAGTATGGCATGCTAAATGGCATTTGTGGCATACTAAATGCAGCATAATAAGGATTAGGTGCAAATGGCATGTTAGCAAACTGAGCATTCATATTCTGTGCAGACATAGCATTCATAGGCATGGGAGGCATGGCATTCATGCTAGGAAATTGAGGTTGCACGGACATGGAAGTAGGCATGGCAGATTTGCAATTAACAAACAAATGATTTACACTACCACACTTGATACAGATTTTTCTAGGAGCATATTTACCAGGTGTGTAGTTATTGTGTTTGTTAATCCCTACTTTACCATTCCTATTGTTTTTCTTTTTAGTCTCTTTTTTTACCTCAATCTTTTCAAGTCTGTCACTTAACTGTTTGACAGTCATGTGACCAACATTAGCCTTTTTCCCTTTCTTAACCTGACTCGATTCTCCTAAAACAAAGTTCTTGGAAACAGACCCATACTTCTCATTCAGCTTAACAAGTTTGGCTTTACTGATAGGCTTGCTCACAGCCGACAGATGATGATTTTCATCATTCGACGGATAAAACTTTTTGTTATCCGACGGATGATCCTCATCATCCGTCGAGTCTACATCTGTTAGCACTCCATCTTCCAAATTATGTTCTAGTTTCTCTTTGTTCTTTTTCCAGGCTTCATCACAGAAAGACTCAATGCCTTGAACTTTGGTGATTTGAGCATGGACATCCCTGGATGTTTTCCAAGCTTTAATCACCTCTTGTTCACGCTCGAGCTGCTTCTTTAGAATTTCCTCTTTTTTCAAGGAACTCAGTTAATTCCTCCTTGGCAATTTTACACTCAATTCTTAATTTTTCAAAATCAATGAACTGAGACTCAAGCACATTATTTCTCTCACTCAAAAACAAATTGTTTTCTTTGATTTTAGCATTTTCTTTAGTAAGAGACTTAAGTGTAACATGCAAATAATATAACTCCGTAGACATGTCATTTATGGCATCATTACACTCAGCTTTAGATTAATGTGCAAGGTTTGTAGTAATTACCTGATTACTTGAAGAACTTGTTTCTGTCTCATCAGACTTGGCCATTAGGGCTAGATTGACATAACTGACATCTTCATCTTCATCCAGACCATCTGCTGCCCAGTCATTTTCTTGTGTTATGAAAGCCCTTTCCTTTTGTTTGAGCAGCTCAAAGTATTTTTGCTTATAATCCACTGGCTCAAACTTTTTCTTACTGGAATCTGACTTCCTACACTCACTGGCAAAATGCCCTGCCAAGCCATATTTGAAATATTTGAATTTGGATTTATCCACCATGTTTCTATTTGGCTTGGCTGCTCCAAAGTTCTTCTTAAACTTGAGCTTGGAAAATCTCCTAGAAAGAAATACTAAGTGTTCATCAATGTCCTCCATGTCATCTTGGCTCAAAGAATCTTCACTTTCTACTGCAAGCCCCTTGCCCTTTTTCTCACAAACCCTTGAAGTTGATTCAACAGCTTCCATCTTCACTTCCTTCTCCTTTTCCAACTCAGCAACTAGTGCAATGGATCCTCCTTTCTTCTTTCCTCTCTCCATCCTTTCATCCTGCTCTATTTCAAGCTCATAGGTTTTCAGGATGCCATACAGTCTCTCCAAAGTAAAATCCTTATAATCTTGTGAGTTTCTTAATGAGACTGTCATTGGTTTCCATTCTTTTGGAAGAGATCTAAGGAATTTCAGATTGGAGTCTTTTGTCTGATAGACCCTTCCATGCAACTTTAGAGCATTTAGTAGTTTTTGAAACCTACTAAAAATGTCAGTGAGAGACTCACTTTCTTCATTGTGAAAATGCTCATATTGCTGAATCAAGAGCTGCATCTTGTTTTCTCTAACTTGCTCAGTGCCATTACAGATTATCTGTATTGTATCCCAAACATCATTGGTAGTTTTGCAGTTGATAATGTTGTCAAACATATCTCCATCAACTCCATTAAACAGGATGTTCATGGCCTTTTTATCCTTCCTGACTTGTTCAATGTCAGGATCAGACCATTCATGCCTTGGTTTGGGGACTGATGGCTCGTTTCCTGTTGCTGCTCTCATTGGAACATGAGGGCCTCTTTCTATGCAGTCAACATAGGCCTCATCTTGAGAAAGCAAATGAAGATGCATCTTTACCTTCCAATGATGGTAATTATCTTTATCCAGAAAAGGGATCTTGACTCCAACATCCTTCTTGTTCATCTTGCTGTTTTGTTTTGATCTTTAAACTCTTTGTAAGTTAAGAGCTTGCTCTGATACCAATTGTTAGTCCCTTAACAATATGACAAGAATTACAGAAGGGGGGTTGAATGGAATTCTTGAAACTTTTTCTTGAAATAAAATGTTCTAACTCAAATATAAATATAAGTGTATTTATTAGCACAATGCGGAATAAAAACTTAAGTGAATCAAAACACAAGTAATTAAAAACAAGAGTCTTTAAAAACTTTCTGGTGGATTTGAATGATTCCACCAGAGATATATTATATATCGAGAGAACCCTGTGTGCAGAAATGCTCACAGCTGCTTACAATAATTGAACTTCTAAGACTACAGAGAAATGCTAAGAATCCTGCTTACAAATGTTTCTCTGCTTTCTTGCTTAGATCGATAGTTTCTTAGTTGCTACTACTTGGTTTATATATATCACCAAGATTACAAAGTAATAAGACAAGATAATAAAACAAAAACTATCTAGTCTATTACAATGCTACTTCATTACTCTATTCCAGCATCTTTGAATATCTTCATAATAGCATGGAAATGGCGATGCTTCTTTGTTCTCGAAAACCCAGTTGAATAGGCTACCACACTCCATTTGCATCCACTCGACGCATGTGACTGTGTTGTCACTGTCAACAGATATTTGAATTCTTTATCCGTCGAGTTCATGATCATCCGTCGAGTTATTGATCATCAGTCGGGTTGTCTATTTGATCATCCGTCGACTTAATTGTAGGTTATCCGTCGGGTAGCAAACTGGCACTTGACTTCATTTCATTTATGCAGAATTACAAGACATCATTTATGTACAATTAATCAACCTATTCTGCATATCTAGTTAAAGTCAACATGACTTGAATACTACTTACAGAATCTATACAATGGTGAATGCAGAAATGTGCTACAGACTTATTGTTACATAAGCTACTCACTCGATGGATAATAAATCATCATCCGTCGGGACTATAATGAGTCATCCGCCGGGACTATAAATCTTATCCGTCGAGTGCTACATTATTTCACTAAGTAAGATCTACTAAGGTGTTTTGTTCATGAAATCATCAAGTACACAACATATACACAACAGAAAGCTTTGAGTTGTGTCTTTTAGACTTATGTAATAGCATCATACACTTCCAGTGGACTGAGAGTCTTGGCATCATACCTAGGATGGTGGCATATTCTTCTCCGAATCTTGCTAAGACCTCATCCATTTCCAAACTGCAATTCTTTGACAGCCAAACATCCACATTCCCATCCTGTTCAGATTCATTAACAATCTTCAGTTGCCATTTTTCAACATCTTCTTTATAGGACAACAAGATAGTCTGATAATCCTGATTGGACATGTCAGTACTGATTAGATGTTGGGTAATATTTACAAGGCCAGATAGTTGGTCTACAAAGAGATCATTCATTGTAATTGGCTGAGATTGAGCATCCTGCAACCATTGTGCTACCCTCAAACCTTTCAATCTGTGAAGATTGATTTGCACATAAAGGTGCATTTGGTACTATCACAGGGTCTTCAATAAGAACAGATGAAACTCCTATGTTTTTGTTGGTATCATCAAGGTCTACCCCAACTTGTAGCCTTTCACCAACTAAATATGGTTCCTGGGTGGAAAGCACAGTCTCTTGAACCGTGTCACTTGATTTTGACAACACTTTAGAAGTGGATTCAATTGTTTCATTATAGGTAGAAGAAATTTGAGAAATGAGATCAGTGATTTGAGAATTGAGTTTTGGAGCCTCCCCCTGAATAGATGAGGGGGATTCAAAAGATATGCTCTCAATGTGTGTGCCATCCTTATTTCTTCTTTCATAAACTTGAGTGTGCTCAAGTTGTGGTGTAGACTATTTACAAGGTGCACTAGGGAGAGTGCTTTGTTCAATAGAGACACCCTGTTGAGAGGATGCCTCCAGAGTCTGTTTTGATCCCTTTTTTATAACTGCATCCTTTTGGGAGGATACAGAGGTGGCCAAATGAGTGGTCAACTCAGATTTCTTGGTCTTCTTTGCTTTTTTGACCATGTGAGACTCAAATTCTGTTTGTTCCTCACCACTCTCAGTAATTACTGCTAAGGGTGTATTCTTTCTCTTCTTTTTACTCACCTCACCCTTTTGAGAGGTTGAAGTGGTTGGTTTCCTATCTTCTAATGGTAAAGAAAGAAGGGTCTCAGTTGTGGAAGGCCCCTGTTGGTGTTCATGTGTTTGTACTTTCACAGGAACAAGAGCCATAACTATACTAGATGTGACATTTGACCTCATGTCAGGCATAGGGTAAGGGTAAGTCCAGAATCTTTCTAACATGAAGTTAGTGATTCTCGGACTTACAGGTACCTTATTATTTGTAATAAGTGAGCCAAATAGTATTTTGGACACCTGTTTACAATTGCCTATCTTTGTTCTATCAATACCATTAAGTAAATGTATGTATTGAACTTTATGATTTAAAATAGACATTATAAACCTAGGAAAGAAAATTTTCTTACCTCTTGTGGCCAAAGGCATTGTGAGCCTTGTGCTGAGTTCCTCCAGAATCAAGATCCCCACATTATTGTGTATGTTGTGAGCCATAGAGAACACTGACTTCTGAACCACAGTTGAGATGTTGTCATACCCTGTCTTCCTACAAGTGAAAGCTCTTACTATGGAATCAAACATGAATGACCATGCCCTCCTCAGATGCTTCTTGTTCAAGCTAGCAAGGTTGATCCTTTCACTGTAATTGATGAAGTCCATGAATTCATCAAGTTCTTGTTGAGTAGCACCTCCACCGTGCTATCAATAGGGATTCCCAGATCCTTGTTGACATCATCCTCATTAAATTCAACTTGTTGGCCTTGAATTGAGCAATTTACCACCAAGAATGCAGTTTGATTCTCATGCACAACTGTCCCAACCATAGTCGAGTTCCAAAAATCATTGAGAACATCCATGTACAGACTAGGATTTGCAGTTAGAGCACCTGCAAAGTATGTCTCAGATAAAAACTTGACAAAGCTCCTGAAAATGTCAAGAGCTTGGTTAACATCAGTGAAAGCTAGGTAGTTGGTTCCATCCTTAGGGATAACAACTCTAATTGTGTTTGATACCATTTGAAGTGTTTGAATTTGAGTGAGTAAGAGATTTGAAAGAGAAAGAGTTCGAAATGAGAGAGAACGGTTAAGATTTGTAAAAGCTATGTCACTTGAGATCTCGAAAGCGTAAAGAGGGGCTATGTCGAGATGTTTGGGTATTTATCGAAAAAAGGAAAATGACTTATCGAGAAGTAGAAATAAATGTTTGGGCTTTGCTTATCGAGAAGTCACGTGAGAGAATAGATACATATCGATATGTCGCTGTCCTGACTCTTATTGAGAATTAGACAGTGACTTATCGAGATGTCAAATAAATAACCAGTTTGTCCTGAATGGACTAAATATTTCCAATTTTTATTTGAATAAATTAAAACAAAATCAGAATGATTTTAAATCAAAAGTATGTCACTAAAATAATTTATTGAATTAAATTATTCCAATTCTAAGTTATCAAGAGGTCTAAAAATGGATACTTGTAGAGAACTCTATGAATTAACATATATCGAGATCTCTACAATGACTTATCGAGAAGTCATAATGAGGCTTGTCGAGAAGTCCTTCAAGAAGTCAAGAAAATGACTTATCGAGAACTTTATCGAGAAGTTTCAAAATGACTTGTTGAGAAGTCAGTTAGACTTATCGAGAACTCAGTTCTCTATATACTTTTGTTCTTTTGATTCTGTCATATGCTAATTTCACATATTGAAAATGTAAATTAACAATTAGACAGTTTTCTTGAAATTTGAAAAATTCCAAGCTGAATTTTGAATTTTGAAAAATAAATGAAATATTTATAAATCATATTCCAGTTAATTTCCAATTAAATCAAATTAATTTTGATTCACTAGAAATTAATCTGCTGCAACATATTACCTGAGTTCTTGCCTTTCGAATGAAGAATTTAACATTCCAATTTCACCAACAAGTTTAGTTAAAGTTGCTTCATCCAAAGGTTTAGTGAAAATGTAAGCTAATTATTTTTCTGTTGGAACAAAAATAAGCTCAATAGTACCATTTGCAGCATGTTCTCTAATAAAATGGTACCTTACTTTAATGTGTTTTGTTCTAGAATTATTAACCGGATTAACAACAATAGATATATCACTAGTATTATCACACATAATTGGAATTTTGTGTAACACCAGGCCATAATCCATTAGTTGTTTTCTAATCCAAAACACTTGAGCACAACAACTTCCAGCAACTATGTATTCAGCCTCAGTTATGGAAGTTGACACAATTGCTCTTTCTGTCAACCATGCATCCAGCAAAATCCAGTTCCCTTAGGATACCAAAATCCCAAGTTTGGTGTTCCTTTCAAGTATCTGAAAATTCTCTTCACAACCATCAAATGTGATTCCTTTGGATTGGATTGAAATCTTACACACAGACATGTTGCAAACATAATGTCTGATCTACTAGCAGTTAAATATAGTAAAGATCCAATCATTCCTCTATAACTTATTTCTGAGGTCCTTTGTTCTTTTGCTCCACATCATGAATGACTGAAGCTTGAGCATCTTGTTCATCTTCACTTACTTCACTGTCATTAACAATTCAGGCACTGGAACCATCAACCACATGTCCTTGGTTTGCCATTAATGACTTTCTTTGTAAAATTTTAAGCTCATAAGTTTACAAGATCCCATACAACACTTCTAGTGTCATTCTGCTCAAGTCTCTTCCTTTTCTGATATATGATATATTCTGTTCAAAATGATCAGGAAGAGTTAGCAAGAACTTTAGGTTAACCTCCTCAGCTTCATAATATATATCATGAAGTTGCAAGTCATTTATCAGTTTGTTAAACCTTTCAAAAACTTCAGTAATTCCTTCTTTAGGTTTTGTCATGAAACCCTAATACTGAGCCATCAATATCCTCCTTTAATTTGATCTTACTTCCTTTGTAACCTTACACAGAATCTCAATCTTTTTCCAGATCTGTTTGGCTCTATCATAATTGACAATATTATTGTACATGACATTGTCAAGTGACTTTATCAGAATTAGTTGCAGGCCACTATCCAGAGACACTTTTTATTTTTTAGATTCAGTGTATTTTGAGGGGTCTTTAGGGGCATAATGAGCTGAGATGACCATGTCTCCATATGTAGATTCCTTAACCCTTTCCATGGGAGTAAAATGGCCATTCTTGAGAATCTGGATATACAGTGGGTTGGCCATCCTTATGAACAGCATCATCTTCTTATTTCAAAGTGTGTAATTGATTTTATCAAAGGCTGGTATCTTGATATTGCTTATCTTTTGTGTACTCATACTTCCAAGATCTTGATCTGTTTACTTTCAGATTTTGCTCTGATACCACTTGTTAGATATTGAGTGCAACACAGATGGGGGGGGGGTGAATATGTTTCTTTGGATTTTTAGCCTTTTTAAACTTGGTTGGATATTTGGTGAACAAAACAGTTTATAATTTGCAGAGATATTGTGTTTAACAGAAATAAAACAAAAAGCACAATATTTGAAAAATCACTTAATTTGTATTAATTAAGTTTGTCTTGTTACAAATTCTGTGTTTTTAAAAATATTAGAACTCAGCTTCTTCCTTGAGATAATACAAGAAAATATGAATCTGTTTGTTACATCTAAACTAAGGACCAGTGCATGCTTTATACACTAGCAGCACAGGTTTACAAGACTTGCACTAAAATGTACTAAACTATTTTCTAAATCAACCTTTTTCTATTTCCATTTCTAGCTTGGAAGATCTGTGCAGGATCTTGCAGGTCTGTGACCATCCTTTGTCCAGTTAATCTTGGCCCTTGATCTTGTATTCTCCCAGCTACTTTGTAGACTTTTCAATCCAGTGAATAGAACGTTTGTTGACTGATAATCTTGAATCTTGAACCTGTTTGCATTCTGTATTTGAAAGGCATATCGAGATCTCCAGTTTCTTCTATAGAGAAGTGACATCTCAATAAGTATAATGACTAATCGAGATCTGTGAGTTCTCTATAGGTATATTTGACTTGTCGAGGTCTCTTAATCTTTTCATGTGAAATGACTTGTCGATATGTCCGAGATCTCTACATATAAAATTGACTTGTCAATATCTTTGAGATCTCTAATGAGAAATTGACTCGTCGATATCTACAATTCTTCACATCTTCATTTTGACTTGTCGATATCTCAGAGTTCCCTACATGCAGAAATGACTTATCGATATTTCCAGTTCTCTACATCTTCATTTGACTTGTCGATATCCCCGAGACTTCTCTACAAGTCATTTTGGACTTCTCGATAAGCCATTCTGGACTTCTCGAATCACTTCTCGATATAACTTGATCTGTGACTTGTTGATATCTTGACTTAGAAATTTTTTCATAAAACAGTTTTATTCAACTCCAAGCTTTTAACACTTTTCTCTAAGACATGATCATGGCTTGATCTTCTTCCAAAATTTATTCCTTAGCTTGAATATGTTCACTGAAAAATACTCCAGTCTAATCTTCTAACCTTTTTACAGACTCAAGAAATACAATGCAGAATATAAAATTGATTATTAAACAACTAAATCTCAGGGTTGGCAATGTTACTTAGTCTTGTTATTATTCAGGCCTGTCTTGCACAACACCATCTTTATATCTTGTAGCTTATTTTTCAACTCCTATTTGCATTTTTTCATCTCTTTTAATATTGTGCTATCCATATCTATACTATACTATAATAATCGGAATGAGCTATAATTTGTCGTTTGGTTAACCCCTCATTTTGATTATCCATTTTCATCACGATCGTCAGATATTCTTTATCAAGTAATCAAAACTGTTAGATCCAAATACTAAAAAAATATATTCCACAAGTTCTCAAGTTCAAATCTCGTCAACAGTAAACATTTATATTATTATTTATAAAGATACATATAAGTTCTCAGGTTCGAATCATGTTAACAACAAACATTTATAATAATATTTATAAAGATACATATAAGTTTTCAGTTTCGAATCTCACCAACAACAAACATTTATATTATTATTTATGAATAAGATCCTATCAATTATATACTATTTGAACTTAACTTGAAATTGTACACAATGAAAGTATAATTATATAATCATTATTTAGTATTTAATTATTTATATAAAATTTTAATAAAATTATATAAAATACAAATGAAAATATATAAATATTAATCAAGACTCGTGCATCGTACGGGCCGTAAGCTGGTGGTTTATAATGATTAATGAACATTTTCTTTCATTAGATTCCTTTGTGTGATTTAGTATTTGTAACCGTATTAGTCTGTATCGATTTGATTAAAATTAATTAATTTTTTCTTCACTTATATATATATATATATATATATGAATTGGTTGAATTGGTTAGGTTTTGTTAAACCCAAACATAACTTAAAGGATTTTATTTTTACTAGCTTAAGTCCATACTATGCACGGAATTTGCGTATTAATTTTGTCAAATAAATTATTTTTATCAAATAAATTACTGTAAGTTTGTAAATTACATTTTTAAACAAAGTTAATATAGTTTTATATAATAATATGTTATATCTTTCCTAGTGGTCCATTGTTGTATGATTAGTAAATTATTTATTCATTGTGTACACATATTTTTCTACTATTTTTTAAAGTATGCTTTTTTTAATTATAATATTGATAAAGTATATTTTTTCTAAATGTTCTTATTGTCCCTCATTATTTTAATAATTATTTTTTTTAATTTTTTAATTGTCTTGTTTTCTTCGCCTTGTTGACGGCCAATGTTCGGAGGACATATTATCACTGGGAGACTATCAACTGCATTTGTTATAAATAATTATTAATAATCATCATCACAAAATCTTCCCCTATAGCTTATTTTATAACCCTAATTCTCTCTTTTTCTCTCTGCGCCGCCTCTCTCTTAAACACCATAGCCGGCGGGGCTTTCACTGGTTTATCCGATGAAAAGCCTCAAATCCTTTTATTTGTTTTTATTTGATTTGTTTCTTTCAAGAATCTTGATCTTAGGTGAAAATTTTCTATCCTTTTGATTAAGTTTGGTTTATTTTTATGGATCTACATTATCGGTGCTTTAAGTTGGGTTTTTTTCCCGATTCCAATGGGGATTATTGGAATCAAAAATTTATGACCGATCTTATGATTCTGATTGTCAGATCTAAGTTTTTTTATTTTTCATTTGTTTCTATTTGTTTTTATTTCAATTTTTGGCTTGTATTTTCAGGTTGTTTTCTCTCCTCGGAGAGAGGTTTGTTTTTCGCTTCTTGATTGTAAGCGGGGGGTCTTGATTCAGTGATGAAATTTTATATGGAATCGTAGTTCTGGTCGATATCTCGAACAATAGCTCCTGCGGGACATGATGAAGAGGGTACCAGTAATTTAACAAGAATGCATGAAATATGTACTTGTATTTGTATATACATCATCTTTAAAATATCGGTTAACTGTCTTTTCATGGGAACAACTGATTACAATTTAATGTTTGTTCGACTCGATCATTGGTGTAGATGTCGTATATCTTTTTATTAGTGAATTAACATCTTTGTTCTTCAAAAAAAATAATCATGCCTTTTTATATATTTAGTATTAGATTATGTCTCCTCATTTATTTAGTTTTGGGTAATTTCGTCTCATGATACATTAAATATTAGATTATGTCTCATTATCTATTTTATATCAGTTGTTTGTTTCATAATCAAAGTGATTTTAGTTTAGTGCTCCTTAACACCTTAGCAATAAATATCAGATAATCTTGATCATTGATTATATTTTTAATCTAACGATATGTATGCTTATGTCTCCTTATTTATTTAGTCTTGAGTAATTATGTCTCCTCATGTATTTAGTAATAGATTATGTCTCCTTATCTATTTAGTATTAAATATTTATTTCATAATTAAAGTGGTTTTAGTTTAGTTGTTCTCAGCACCTTTACTACAAATACCATATAATCTTAATCATTGATTTTATGTTGTAATTTAACGTTCTGTATGGTTTATGCGATAATACAATCTACCAAATATCCACATTATACTAATTATATATAAGATACTCCCTCCGTCCCTTTCAATTGTTTACATTTTTTAGAGAGTGTCTGACACACATTTTAAGGTGCATATAAAGTATAGTTCTGTAATTTTTTTTTACAATTTTGTTTTTCTGAATAAAAATTAAAACATTCAACTTTTATTTAGAAAAAGAAAATTGTAAAAATAAGTTACATAACTATACTTTGTATGCACCTTAAAATGCGTGCCGGACACTTCCTAAGAAATGTAAACAATTGGAAGGGATGAGGGAGTATAATTCTCAGTATTTTTGACAACATAAAGATTGTCAAAAAAAGAACGTATTACTAATTTATCAGTAAATATACTTTGTTTTTAATATGATTAGGAAATATATTCATTTACATTATCATTATTTTTAATTTTTAATTTTCCACGGGTCGCGAGAAAGTAATAAATAAATATTTTAATACTATTTTATATATATTCAAAAAATAATAAAAAATGCAAATTATGACAAAGGTACTTGTCAAAAGTTAAGTTTAATAATGTAATAAAAAAAAACAAAACCCACATTATTTTTCGACGTAACTCAAACCTTTCAACGCATTAATCAATATTTGACGAGGACTTTTCCAACGAAATAATTTGGTCGGAATTAATAAAGTATTTTTCAACAGAAAACAGGCTAAAAAGTTTGTCGAAAAAGACTATATTTGTTGTAGTGCTCATTTTTAATCCAATAAACTGTGTTGAAATCTCATGATCCAAAATATCAGTGAATTAATCACTTTTCATTATTCAGATTCACATTATTCATTATTAAATAATTTCCTATAGATATATATGTACACTATATCAATTATTTACAAGGGTTTTTTTACATATATGTCCCATTGTAGTTTGTAAGTCTATCCCATTTATAATTATATTTATAAGCATATCCTATATTCGAAAATTTTGCCAATTTTAAACTAACTATTATTAATTTAACTATTTCAAATATCTAAATTACATACGTAACCTTATAACTTTTTTGAGATTGTCATGTGCAAGTGAACCTGAACGTTAGACTTTTCCATTGCCTCGACTTGCAATTGTAAAACGTTTTTTAAAGAATTTTAATTAAGAAAGAAAAAAAGTATTTATTTTAAGACTAAAATAATGTTAATCCTAAAATATGTATTAAATTTTTAATAGAAATAAAATACGTTTTAAATTTTAATACTAATATGATATTATTATTAAAATATGTATTGATTTTTAATATAAATAAAGTATGTATTAATTTAATTGAGAAATTGAATTCTATACATATAATAAAATAGTAATTACAGTACTACAATTCAACTTCAGTGCTTTTGTAGTTTAGAAAAATTCACTACTTTTATAAAAAGAAGAGACATCACAAACACGTATAAAGAATATATTATTATCTATACTATATTATTATAAGCGAAATATGATTTCGTTTGATTGTTTGATCAACACCTTCCAAAAAAAGCTTAATACTTTCCAGAAAAAATATCAATTAAAACATATATAAATCAATTAAACAATCCTACATACTATATTATTATAAGCGACACATGATTTCGTTTGATTGTTTGGTTAAAACCTTCAAAAAAAACTTAATACTTTCCAGAAAAAATATCAATTAAAATACATATAAATCAATTAAACAATTATTAACACCTTACAAATGTATTTTGCGGAAACACAACTCCTTGCTGATAGAATTTCACCCGCATACAATTTCTATAGCCGATTCATGTCAAGAAACTGGGAAGTTTCTCTCTAACGTCGCAATCTAATAAAAATCATGTAAATCCACAAAACTATTAAAACACAAAGTAGCAAATAAAAAGTAATGTTAATCCAAGGAATCTTAATTTTTAAAATGAGAAACACTAAAAGTTTTGATTGGTTTCTCGACCAGGTAACATGTTCATTTACTTTAGAACTATTTAAATGATCTAATTTTTAAAAAATATTATTTTATTTAAAATACATCTAACTATTTCAAAAAAATTCTAATTAAAGCACATATTTTAAATTTATTTACTTGAGACTTATTTACTTGAAACGATATACGGTTTATTCTCATACCTATTTATTTGTATTCAATTTAAATAGCTCTTTTAACATATATAATCTATATCCTATAATTATATGCTCAACATGATTTTGTTTGCTTAGTTGATTAAATCCTTCACAAAATTATTATCACCCTCCAAAAAATACAATTAATCTAAATGCGATTACATTATTAAAAAACTAAGACTTCGCATATCATATTCTTTCAATTACACTAGAGAAATTCAAAAAACCAGAAGTCTAAAATCTGATATGCTCGGGAAAAGTTCGAAAAGTTTCGGTAAAAAAAGTCCGATCCGCTGGCCTTATATGGGCCTCATTTTTTTTAGAAATCCGGCCGACCCAAAACCCGAAAGGCCTGAATTGAAAAAAGTTTAGATAAAAGTCTGATTCAGCCGGTATCAAAGTCTGGTCATTTCAAAAAGTCCGAATATATTTCCCAATTTTATATGTATTTTTTAAAATGTACAATATTTTTATAAAATTTTTAAAAACTATATTATACTACCATCGAACCTTGATGAATTAATAATCAATAAAATAATAATCTTGCTAATTATATTTTTTTTGGTCCCAACATGGTGGACACACTATATTTTTACTCTCAATAAAGTAATAAACTTGCTAAAATAACATTTTTTTAGATATCAACCCTAATACTTACTTTAAAAAGGTTTCTCAATAAATTAATAAACTCGCTAAAGTAACAATTTTTTAAGTATCAACCCTATTATTTACTTTAGAGAGGTTTAACTGTATTAGAAATGAAATACAGATATATTAAGTTATTTATCTGTTAGTCTACTAATAACAATCATAATAGAATAATGTTATTCTTTTTTTGTTAAGCAGAGTAATTGTTAGCAACAATTTGTGCAGAAACAAATATACATATAAGCGTGTGCGTGCAAAATAGATAATCGAATAAGAGAAAAGGAATGGAGACATGAAGCATATTGCGAAGGATATAAAAACTCGAGTCCAGTGAAGAACTGTCTTCTTAAAGCTTATTAGCCTTCACCATATTGTGCGAGCAAAAAGCCTCCCAGGATAAAACGGATTACAGTGGCGACGCCGAAGGTCAGCACTCTCAGCGAGCTTGAAAGCGATCAACACAAGTGAACACTACATATATGTGTTCCTATATAAAGCTAAGGAAATCTCTTTTTTTCAACGTTGGACTTAAGATTTTATAACTCATTTTTCACTCTTAAGGGACCATCTTTGGATAATCATATCTCACTCATCCCTTAATCATTTTGAGTGAGTCAAAGTGCCTCAGAAAGCTCTCGTGAAGGAGAACACAATCCAAGCGTCACTCATTGTACACACGCAACAACCAGCCACTCAAGCGCGACTCAAAATGACTCAACAATGTGGGGTTTAATACCCACATTTTCTAACAATCCCCCACATGGGTGAGATTGATATTTCGGTAGCACATATCAGACAAACAAACACTGAGTTTGACTTGGTGATAGTTTTTTCGATCAGATATAGCATACGATAGGTAGAAAATGCTCCTTGAACCTTCACTCGAGTAAGCATACCGACTTTACTGGTAGACAGTACACATGCTTGTCCTTGAACTATTCGACCGTTTGTGTAAACAATGATATACTTATCACTATATATTTTCTGACTCATTCAGTTCTTATGGGTATGTCCATTTTATCCATTGAACATCGTCCTGGTTCTGCATGAGTTTCTAAAGAATTGTGCCTCGCAATTCTCCTTTGAAGCGACCCCACTTCTCTCCCACATATGTGATATTTATCTTATAGAGTAACCCACATTTACTCAACTAAATTCCATGTATTCACTTCTGAACTTCATGTATTCATCAAAGATCATTAAAAGCACAAAAACTTAACCTCGTACCTTACAGGCCTCACTGTTTCTCATAATAGGAACAGGCCAAGGGTTACCCCCACAGTGATTTGGTCATCATGATTTAGTTGTCCCATTGAACCAAGTTCTTGGGATCTCCAGTCAGCAATGGTTGGGTGTCTACCGTGATGCCGTTAAGCAATAGGCTTAAGGCCCATCTCTCTCGATGATTTCTCAACCACTTCTCTTGATAACCCTTTGGTTAGCGGATCCGCGATAATTATCCTTTGACGATATATTGTCAATAGTGATAACTCCAGTTGAGATTAATTGTCTAATGGAACTATGTCATCGTCGTATATGACAGGACTTTCCATTATACATCGTGCTCTGTGCTCTGCCAATAGCGGATTGACTATCACAATATATCCCTATTGCAGTCACATGCTTTGGCCATCTTGGAATATTCTCCAGAAATTGGTGTAGATATTCAGCCTCTTCAGCGTATTTATCTAGTGACACGAACTCAACTTCCATCGTGGAATGAGTTATCACCGTTTATTTAGAGGATTTCCATGATACTGCCGCTCCAGCTAGTGTAAATACATAGCCACTCGTAGACTTTAGTGCCTTCTTGTTAGATATCCAGTTTGCGTCAGTATATCCCTCTAATACTGTTGGATATCATCCAAAAGTACAGTCCATAGTCTCGAGTTCCCCTCAAATATCTCAGTACCCTTACGATTGCTTTCCAGTGATCAGCTCCCAGATTACTAGTAAATCTACTCAAAATGATAATTGAGTATGCAATGTCTGGTCTTGTACAACTCATAAGGTACATCAGACTTCCGATTATTCTCGAGTATTTCACTTGAGAGACTCCTACACCTTTATTTTTGGATAGATATAAAGTCATATCCACAGGTTTCCTAACTTTCTCAAAGTCATCCTTAAAACCTTTTCTAGGATCTTGTCAACGTAATGAGGTTGACTTAGTGCGAGACCCTCTGATGTTCTAGAAATTTGAATTCTTAGAATAACATATGCTAGTCCCATGTCTTTCATGTCAAATCTCGATTTTAACATGTCCTTAGTAGATTTGATCACTTTATCATTGCTTCCGGCAATAAGTAGATCATCTACATACAATGTCATCGTGATTAACCGCTATCATTTTCCTTGACATAGCTTCTCCCGTTTTCCTTGTAATAGACACAACTGTCACATTCATTAATTTTGAAGCCATTTGCCAGCACGATCTCATCAAATTTTTCATGCCATTTCATAGGCGCTTGCTTCAAACCATATAGTGATTTCATTAATTTACAGACTTTTCTCTCTTGTCCAGGGAAAACAAAACCCTTCAGGTTGTTCCATATAGATTTCCTCATCTATATCCCCATTGAGAAAAGCTGTTTTCACATCCATTTGATGTACTGTTAGATTTCGCATTACAACGATAGCAAACATCATCCTCATGGATGTTATTCTCGTTATAGGAGAATATGTATCGAAGTAATCAAGGCATTTCTGTTGCCTGTATCCTTGATTACAAGTATAGCCTTATACTTATCAATAGTGCCATCAGTTTTCAACTTTTTCTTGAACACCCGCTTGCTACCTAATGGTTTACAACCGGTTGGAAAATCTACTAATTCCCATGTATGATTCTATATAATCGAATCAACTTCGTTCTTGCTGGTCTCTTTCCACATAGACCCACCCGGTGAGGTAACCGCTTTCTTATAGGTTTTCGGATCACCTTCTTCGAGTAAATGGGTCATAAAATCAGACCCATAGGATTTCTCCGTACATTGTCTTTTGCTCCTTCTCACAACCCCCACATTTTCGTCTTCACTTTCTTCACTCTCATTATTATCATCTATAGACTCATGAGTTCGTTTAGACGTCGTAGGTTGTTCGTTTCCTGGATTACATGGAAATGTTGTCTCAAAGAATGAGGCGTTCCTTGATTCCATAATGGTATTCTTTTGAATATCTGGAATCTTAGATTCATGAATAAGAAACCGATATGCAGTGCTATGTGGAGGATATCCGATGAAGATACAATCCACAGTCTTTGGACCAATCTTCACCTTTTTAGGTGTAGGGATTAGTACCTTTGCAAGGCACCCCCACACTTTCAAGTGTTGATAACTTGGTTTCTTTTTCTCCCATAATTCATAAGGACTTACATCCTTATTCTTGCGCATCGTAATATTTAAGATATTTTTTGCGCTTAAGATGGCATCCCCCCACATTGACTGCGGAAGTCCATAGCTTAACAATATCGCATTTATCATCTCTTTAAGAGTGTGATTCTTCCTCTCAGTCACACCATTTGACTGAGGGGAGTATGGTGCAGTGACCTCATGAATTTTTACCATGTTGTGAACAGAATTCTCTAAATGTTTCAACATATTAACCTCCATGATCACTTCGTATATTTTTTATTTTCTCAGTTTGTTGTGTCTCAACTTCTTCTTTATAGATTTTAAATTTATCTATAGTTTCATCTTTGCTTTTTAGCAAAAATATATAGCAGTATTTTGTATAGTCATCTATGAATGTAATAAAATACTTATTTCCTCTTCTTGTTGGAGCAAATTTTAAATCACATATTTCACTATGTATTAGTTCTAGCACTTTGGTATTTCTTTCCACACGTTTAAATGATGTTCTCGTTAATTTTGCCTCAACACAAGTCTCACACTTATGTTTTGAATCAATAGTGATTTTGGTATGTATTCTTTTGCACTTAACCGTCGTAAACTGTCATAATTTACATGTCCTAATCTAGCATGCCATAAAATAGGATACTCAATTATTAGGTCCCGAATTATCGTAGAAGGGGGGGGGGGTTGAATACGATAATCACTAAATTAAAAATTCTTTCGAATCTTTAACGGATAAAATATTTAGTGCTCGGTTAGTGTTTCGTGTTCTTGAGAGGAATAGTGTTTGAAACGATAAAAACGAGGAACACAAGATATTCGGGGAAATATATATTCGTATATAAATCCTCGAGGGTGTTGCTACACTCCGGTAAATAAATTAACCGACTACAATCTAAGAGCAACAAAGTTCCTAACTTCTAAAAAGATTTACAAATCAAATCCTATACAATAATCTAGCTTTTATTTGTACTAGGATTTAATTACCGGGTAACGATTATAATGCCCCTATGAATATACAAGAGTTAAATCGGGCATTATAACATTACTCCGGTGAGAAGTTAAACGAATATTCAAGGTGCCGGAGCTTCTCTATAAATCTCCGCTGCCATTTTCATTACTCTCTTGGGAGAGAAGATGAACAGAAAATAAAAATCAATGGCTTAATTCTTCTGCTGCAATTGTGTAGACTTTATCCAATAATTGTGTGGCTGAGAATTCTTTGGCGACCAGCTACTCTGTGGCGACAAGGAGTGCAGGAGGTGATTTGTTTTGCTCTGTGGCGACATGAGGTTCTGTGGAGACCTGTTACTAGTACAGACAATATGTACTACTTAATTAACTAAAACACAAACATTACCTTCTGTGGCGACAAGGTAATAAACTAGTACATGAACATGTACTTAACCAAAAACATGTACACGTTCTTTGTTTTTTTTTATTCTTTTTTTCTTTTTACTTTTGCTTTTCCTTTTTCTTTTCTTTTATTTTTTCTTTTTGTTTTTTGTTTTTTTTTGTTTTTCTTTTTCCCTCTTTTCTTTTCTTTTCTTTTTAAGTTTAAATTGTAATTAAATTAATTAATAAAATAAACTTAAACATAACTTATATAAATAAACTAATTTAGATTTATAAAATAAACTTATTTAAAGTTTATAAGATAAATCATTTTAAGTTTATTAAATCAGTTATATTAAAGTCCATTAAATAATTTATCTAATTTAACAATTAAACTTTGAGCTTCGCCAGTCTCCTGAGCTGTTTAGCTGTATACCTCGCGCACCTCTAGCACTGAACTGATCTTCATATAGTTTCATCTTCATTTCCTTGGTTCTTCAAATTTCTGCTAGATAATACTTCTCAGTCTTGAAGTAATCATCAACAACTTCTTTTGTACAACCACATTTCCTGTTGAGAAGCGCATATCTATCTTGCTTCTCCCCCTATGAGAATCAACTGCTTAAAGGAGATCACCTTCGTCTATCACCTCTCCCGTATAATAGGATCCGCAGATAAGAACTAATGGTATTCCCCTTTTGGAAAACAGTTTCTCCCCTTATGAAGAATAGTGATGAACCAAACCACTTCTTCTGATCACTAGAAAATCACCTTTGTGTTTACTACCTCTTCTGTACAATAGGATCCGTAGTTACAAACAACAATGGTGTGGTGTAGTGTACATATGCTTTACCTTTTTTCTTCCTCCCTGCTATTTCTCCCCCTTAGTTGAGGAATCCTCCAAACTATTATATAAGCTTTTATCTCCCCTTAGAGAAAGAATGTATGCTATCATCTGAAGGAGTTCTCATATTTTACTTGGTTGGAAAAAAAATAACAAGTCAGGGTCTGATCAACCATGTCCTTTTAAATTCTGCAAGAATGACTTCACTGTTGATCATCATGTTAACCAATCTTCCCAACTCCTTATACTTCCAAAATGTGAGATCACCAATTGTTACCAATTGTTAGCTCCCAAAGGTCCCGAAGTATTCTAATCCAATATATAAATGTTAGGTCCCTAAGAGTTAGGTTCCAATCATAAATAGATTCGAGACCCGAAGTATCAAGAACCATGTTTAGGGATAGGGAATGGGATATGGTTTTTTTCTTTCTTCCTTACTGTGAGTGTGTGATTCTGTTTCGTGTACTTCACAAGTGTTACGCTCTTCTCTCCACTCGTGTTTACACTCATTCTCACAAGTGTATCACTCCTCTTATAGCTCCAAAATCTAGTTGTACCTGCAAGGAAATCACCCTAGCCATCCTTAAGGAGGTCACAGGTGGTGCAATGGGATTTCGCAAATCCCCATCCTTGTTAAACTCGTCAGATGAATCTGAGTCATAATCTACAAGTTGCTAGTTTCCCTTTTAGGGTTCCATATTTGAACTCTGGGAAGGTAAACAATGATCCAAAGAATTTAGCATAAAGATCAAAGTTTCCTTCAAATGTCTGTGAAGACATTTCCTTGTGACTCATCAGGTAATATCTGAATCATTGTCAACAAGTTGCCGATCTGCACCTATGTCAGATCCACTATCCGCAGATGCATCCAGGTTTATTAGTCCTGAGGAGATAGACACTGACCACTGACATATGGCTATTGGATCAATATCCTCTCCTAACACTTGTAAAGGCAATTGGTCCATTAAAGAACCTTGAACAATTGAATCTGACCGTAAAATGGTCGAACCTCTTGTTTCTGTCAACTCATCCTTTGTGTGTGTAACCTATCCTTGTGCATCAAGAATTGTTTATGGTTGAGGTGGTGACACTACATCGGATACCCTGGCCGACAGGCGAATTTCAATAGATTCACCCTGTTGAGAGGATGAATCTAGTAACTGTTTTGTGCCTTTTCAGCCATTACATTTTTTTGAGAAGATGTATGGGAGCTAGCAGTTGTCTCAGTTTTGATATATTTCAACTTTGTAGGAGACAGAGCTGCTGGGTTGACTTCAGAACCTTCCTTATGTGGTGCACTAAGACACTTTCTCCCTCACGCTCATTCATACTTCATTTTAGGGGTAAGAGAGTGTTGGTTAGTTCTGTTTCTTTGTTTGTCTTTACAGTCTGGGATAGAAGTTGTGGGTTTTCAACCTCATGACTATCAAATGAAAGAAGGCCATTGGAGGCTAAACCTGCATCATAGAACATATGGCAATATAGAGATAAAATGCAATTAAGATCTATAATGAATGAAAATTATGCATTTAATCTTTGAGAGAAATGATGTACAATAGTGATTTCAAAAAGATTTTAATGAAATAAGAAATCACCAATGTAGAAAGAAGTTTGTTTTTTCTCTTAAAACTGTTCGAGTGCACAAGTCTGTTTTTATGCCTAAAAAGATAAATGATTTGATAAGACACAGACTAATCACCTAGCAATATTAAGAAGAGAAAGAAAGATTTGTCTTTTAATGTGAATGAGTTTTTGTAAAAGTATTGATCACTTAGGGTAAAGTCTAAGCAATTCTCATTCATATCAAAAGCTCCATAATCTATCTTTATAAGATTATAATCAACAAGATTGTTTATTGATAAATAACCTTAATAAGACTGACTATGCTGCTGATTTCAAATTGTACTGAATCTTTTAGATGTAGCAACTCGTATAAATCCACTGGAACTTAAAATCTCACAATTATCTACAACAAAATAATAACAATATATCATTGACTGATACTTGTCAAGTACTTTAGATACCAATAATTATGTTGCATCCTATTTTAAATATTAAAATAAGATATCAATGAATTAAATACCAATTATCTATCAAAAAGACATCAGTATTCAATTTCATATATCGTACAATTGTTAACTCCTAACAACTGTAATATCTCAAATAATATTGGTTCGATAAATAAAGCAACATTAACCAACATTGACTTTTTGCAATCTTAGAAATATTCTAAGTCTCATATACTTTGATCCATTGAGTACTGCATCTATTATCAAAGTGTTTAGGAATTTGCAAGTAAGTATAAAAATTATTCTAAGTGGACAACATATGGTTATTTATAATAAAGCATCAAACATTATAACCATAGTTGTACTTAAGAAAGATTTTTACACTTTTTATATTAGTATAAGTGACTGAAGATAAGCATTGATTACTTAAAGGAGTTCTAAGTAATGTCACAAATACTAATACTTCACAATTAGTTCATATTTAAACTCTTAACTAAATATCATTAACTGATATAAGTCAAGAAATTACACACAACTAATCATACTGCAATCATATTCTGATTTCAGTGAATTCTTGAGATATAAACATTCCTAAATTCACTAAAACCAAAATCTCATAATTAACTTATAACACATAAGTTACAATCAATATACTAAATATCAATTGTTGACCAATTTAGTTATAATCAATCATGCTGCTTATTTATTTTAAGTTAGTTTGAATTATGGAGCAAATAAAATTATTAAATTGCTTCAATTTCCATAATTTAAACTACCCAAAATAAACACTAAATAAATAAATACTAAAAATCTATGAGTTATATACTAGCACTTAAACATTTTCATAATTATCCTTGAATAATCAGCAATAGGATATATGACTTATATTCATGGCAATCACTCTTTGGATAATTAGTAATTTTAGAAATACTTTTGAAGAATATAAAATATTGAGAGTTTTATACACATAACTTAGAAAATACTTCAACTTTCAATATCAGTGATTTTAGAAATAAACATTGATTACTTAGAATAAAAGTTCTAAATAATATCACTAATCCTAAAAGTATCACAATTATTCGTACAAGATACAAATAACTATGCTGCATATTATTTTAATATAATTCAAATTATGAGACTGATATAATAGAATTATCTACAGCCATAATTTAAATCAATTAAAATAATATTCAAACTTAATGTTATAATACTTAACTACCACAAATGTATATGACATTGTAATCATGATAATCAAGATAGTAACACTAAGTACGAGGTACTGGATTACTGATAAATTCACAAGTCCTTTAAATATTGAAGATTTAATACCTGTGAACTTATATTAAGAATTCCTTATAGTGGTATTTCCAACTAATATGAAATGAATGATATCCCACACTTACAAACTAGTCTTGAAAAATTAACTTTAACAAGTGATTTAGTAAATGTTTCTGCAAGTAGTTCTTTGACTAAAAGACATGCTCTCGAAATAAATGATATCTGGTGTGAAGGTGCCTTGTCATAGAGTGTTCCACAGTGTTGTTGGATTTGAGGTTGTTTCTTATCATAACAAGTAATCAGTCTTCGTCCACGAAGTTGACAGCTTCCTGAGATGCTTCTCCTATCACTTATGTTGACAGCTTCAGAGATGCTTCTCCTGTCTTTCTTACAACCTGCATAATCTATATCTATATAGCCAAATATTTTAAGCATAAAATCTTTAGGGTACTTTACTCCAAGAGTTGATAGTCCCTTAAGATATCTAATAATCTTGTTAATAGCTATAAGATTGGATTCTCTAGGATCCACTTGAAATCTTGCACTTTGGCATCTTGAGAATATTACATGTTGTCTATTAGAATTTGAATAAAAGAGTGAGCTCGTCATACCTCTATAGCTTGTCATTATACCTGAGTTACACTGATCAAGCTTTAATGATTTCTATTGGTAAGTAGTCTTGGCATGTTCAGAATCTTCCAAATTTTGTATCTTCAAAAGATCCTTAACTTACTTGTATTGCCATCATCCTTTTGTTTTACTTGTGCTCCTAAAAGAATTGTTCTTTTGGCTTGCTTGAGCTCCTAAAAGAATTATTCTAATGGCTTGCTTGAAGTAATTCCAAAAATAATTGTAACATTTCCAACATGCTCCTTCATACCTACTCTGCAATTACTTAGCAAATAATTTTGCACAAGTTTTTGTTAGTAGACCAACATATAACATTATCATTATATCAGAGCACATATATAACATTATATTTGTGCCTAGTGATAAGAGAGTTATTAATATGACGACTCTACTAGTTCATATTAGACTGTAACTTCAGTTAGAGTGCCATACCATGTCCTTGACGATTGCTTGAGTAGTATACCAGTTTATACCAACCTGAAGTGAGATTGTGAAGAAGAAATATACAGAGTTCAATTGACCTGCTACTGCAAAGTCCATGAACTGTGGTGCATTGACTTCCTCTTTTGACTCACCAATCAGGAGTGCACTTGTACACATCTACTAGAATTCAATTCCAAGTGTAATGTGCATTAGGTGCCTGATATGTAATAATATTCTCAAGTCTCGTCATTGGTGCTATCAATTAGATGCTGCTTCCTGATAATAACCTAGCATCCAGTTTGGCGTTGTCCCTCATAACAATGCCATTATCATCCAGTATGATTTCTGGTTATCCTTGTACCAATTACAATATTGTCATTTGGTTTGGATACCAGCTTCCCTACAATCTGCTTGCTGACTGATTGAGTTCATCTTGCTTTGCAATCTCCCAATCAATCCGGATCTATCAGAGCTTCTGTAACTTTTTTAGTTTCTTCTTTAGATAGAAAACTAGAGAGATAATCATTCATACTCAGTAGCCCTGCTAATCATTGCTCCACCATCTGGATCACTTAAGAACTAGACTCTGGGAATAATATTGACATCAAACCCTTTGTCTCAGCATATATGTTCTTTAGTGTCCTATGATTTTCAATGTGGTGTTGTATCTGACTAGTTGATCCTTCTATTGCTCCCCCTAAGATGTTGCTGGGATTTCCTGAAAATCCTTAGCCTTGCTGACTGGCTTCATTGAAATAATGAGTTGATTTATACATTGCCATTCCACTGCTTGGATATGAATCATCAATACCATCAATTTTACTTTTAACAACTTGGAGCATGGAGTTGTTGAACTGTGCACTTAGACATTCAATCATCTTCTGTTGATCAACCATAAATGCCCTGTAGGTTGTAGACTCCACTGAGTAGCCATGGAAAATATTCTAACTGTAGAACATTCTCTCCAAACACTTTGAGGTTATCCGGTGTTTGCTTCTGTTGGCCATTAACTCATTAGTGGTCTTCATGTATACATCCTAATCAAGGCTTGATCTTACTTGTAGCAAATTGTATTGACTGCTCCAGCCCTTTGATATTTAGAAAGTCTTGATTAGCTTGATATTTCCCTTGTAGCTTTAATCAAGTTCTGGTTCTTCCTTTGTACCACTCTATTCTGACACGGAGCTCCCAGTGCTGAATATGTCTCTATAGTTGCTTCCAGTTTGATCTCCTGATACGATCAATCACCATTTGTGATGTCTTGTCTTGAGAACGCACAAACAACAACTTTTTTTGATAAGAGTAGTCAACCACCATCACTGAGGTATATATTTACTTTGATGTGATGTTGTCTTTGACTCCTCTTTCTGACATGCCTCATATTTATCATCCTTCTGAATTCCAGATGAGGCAGTTCTCTCACTAAACCCTTTTTACAATGTTCCTTGAGTTGATGTTCAAGGGCGAGAGCTTCTAACTTACTCTTAATCACAGCAAGCTTCTCAATCTTCCTGCTTCAGATGAGACACTAATCCTTCATTGAATTGATATTTTGTTCTTTGATGCAGAACTGTCTGATAAGAGGATTTATACCTTGATTCTCCAGCAAGGAAGTTGCTTCAAATGTTATCAGTGACTCCAATGATTAGTTGTTATCAATGATAGCAATTATTGAATCCATTATGACATCCCTTTACTGCATAGCTTGTCCCGTAATGAAAACCTTTGTTGTCATCTCCAAAGATTACTGACGGAATAGCTTCTGTTGATCACATTTGATTGTGAGGCTCTTTCTTTGACCATATGCCTTGAGTATGAATTACCAAGAATACATATGAATCAATTAACCTGTTATGTCCTGCACTCACAAATGGATTAACAGTTCTTGGTACCCAACTTATCAGTTTGGGTCCAGATGGATTAGAGATTTTATTATAAACAGAGATAACAACAGCTGCAACCTTATCATGCTAATTCTTATCTTTGACTGGCCATTTTCTCCATTTTAATACCCTTGACAGAATTGTCTCTAGGCTAGGGGAAAATGATTCCAACCTTACATAAGGAGGACTGGCAGTCTTTGCCCTATAGTAATTCTAAACATGTTTTTTCTACAATTAATGCAAGTACTAAGAGATGCATTCATGGCATAAAAATAAGCAAGCATTGTATTAAGAATACATGGCATTCATTCAGAAACCTCACACATAAGAATTAAACAAGACATGCATGATATGGAACAAACAGAATTAACAATTAAATCACTAATTCTATCTAGTCCAATCCTGTTGATGTATCTCATCTAGCTATCTCAATCCAAATATAACTTGTTAGGTCACACACACTGTAGAGGGGGTGAATACAGTGTAAAATACAATCAAATCGAACTTTTAATATTTCAAGTAACAGAAAACAAACTTTATTGAAACAATAAACTCTGTTACAGTATGGAACTGTTACCTCTCAGTGATGAACAAATATCACGAGAGCTGCTTGGGTTACAATGAATAATCTTCTCGAATATGATAACACTTATAGTGTAAACCCTATGTCTGTGTTTATATACTACACAGTTACAAGATAATCGCTAATTGATATGGAATATAATTCTGCTTCCTAAAATATATCAATCAGATATCTTTTCTTCCAAGTATTCTATTCTTCATAGAATTCCTTCTTCATGCATATTTCTTCTTATGTTTATCTCGATCTTCTTTCCTTTAATCAGCTACTGTCCTTATCTGAACGTCCTTCAGCACTTAAGTTATGATATCCATCTTCTGATGATTATCTCCTGATAATATAAGTACTGATATCCTTAAGTCCTGACTTCCAGTATAAGTACTGATTCCCAGTTAAGTACTGATTTTTCCTGTTAAGTAAGATCTGAAACTAAACATAAATCATATTAGCCATGACATTATCAAATATATCTAACAATCTCCCCCAACTTGTAAATTTGCATAATATACAAGTTTAACAGATATTTGATGATGTCAAAAACATTAAGTACAAATGCATGAGAATTAGACTAGATAACTACAACTTACAGTCCTTAAAGCTTTACCAACATTTAACTTCTGATAACAGCTTCAGTCTGTACAAATATCAGAATTTAATCAGTTGTAGATCTTGACTTGGCTTCATCTTCTGATCTCTCTGATGTCAAGAGTTGTTCTGAGATAGTTCTTCAACAAACATCTCTCAGCATATCTAAGTTCATCAATCATCCTCCTTTTAGCATCTTTAAGCTCTGCAGTATCTTCACCAATTTGAAAGATTGCAGCCCTGAGATCATTAATCTTTGCTTTTTCTTATATCCTGATCCAGTCTGATCAAATAAGCTTTATCAGACTCAAGATTGAATTCCACAGCCCTGTAACCTAGAAAGGTAGTTATAATTTTAGCAGTGTTGGGCTTCATTTCAACTATATCATCCTTGTGATCTCTGTACTTTGGAACATATGTGCTGTCAGACTTAACAGAATAAAGCATTTTCTGTCTCTGAATCTGATCCTTCAAATAGTTTATAGCACTTCTTGTCAATCTGTTATCCACTTGAAGTAAGAATAGTACATGCTCCAGTTCTTCAAAATACTTCAATGGAATGGCATTTTGCCTTATATGATAAACCCTACCATCTGTCATGAAGTACAACAAGATGTGTTCGTTTAAGTAGGTATGGTAAACCATTTGTACAGATTCTAGTTGATTCAATCTCTTAGGAGTTGCTCCAATACCTGGTTCACTCAAGGAAGTTGGATCATTGGTAGTGTTCTGTATTCTTCTTTCATCAGCACTTTCCAATCCAGTTTTATCTCTTGCTTCCTTTCCAGTAACTACTCTTGCTTCAAAACCACTTACAGCAGTCTTCAAAGGTTGAGTCTGTTTTGCTTTAGTGAATCCTGGTAGGAGTGTCTTTGGTCTATCTTCTGATATCAAGTTAACTTGAGCTGTGTCAGAAGTTACTTGCTTCTTTAAAATATCAGAACTTACTTTATCTTGACTCTGAACAACTTGAGCCATGTCAGAGGTTGTTTTAAGAACTTTTCTTGAAGTCAGAGCAAGATCATCCTTTTCATCAGTGATTTCTTCATTCTCAAGAGGCACATAAACCTTGATAGGTTCACCAACCTTTTCTTTACCCTTGGATCTTGGATCTATCTGCGGTTGTGATTTAGCCAATGTTGCTTCAGCATTTGTCCTTTCTTTTATCACAATGCCTTTGAGTTTTGGAAGTGTCTTTTTACCAGAAACTTCAGATTTAGATATGGCTTTTTCTGATTTAAGTCTGACTTCTTCTTCCATTAAACTCTCCAAGTCCATTCCTGGATTTTCCTGAAGAAATAACTGTCTTGACATTTCTTCATCAAGATCTAAAAGTTCATCAGAACTTATTCTTTTACCAGCAGCAGAACTAATTCTTTTCCCAGTATCAGAACTTGTCCTGTGACTTGTGATTTCAGCTTTTCTTGATGTGAAACCTCTACCTTGACTATGACCTCTACCCATTCCAGGGTTTTCTTGATCATCCTTTTCATCATCCTTTCCTTTCAGTGTCTTGTCAGTTTTGCATTTGGACTTAATTACTTTCTCCCCCTTTTTGGCATCAGCAGGAAGTAGAAGAGAGACAAGCAATTCCACTGAGGCTTGGATTTCAGTAAGTTGAGATTGCTGAGAAGCTTGATTTTTCAGAATATCATTAATCTGAGCTTGTTGTTTCTCTTGAGTCTTCTCAATATAAGCAATCCTGTCAAAGGTAGGTTGGAAGAACTTTTTCTTATCAATCTTTGAACTTGTTCCTGTTTGATGAATTCTTCCTGAATCTTGTGTAGCTCTGCATGAGTAGTTGAATGAAGACCTTGTAGATGTTTAGTACTCAATGTAGTGACTCTAAGCTAGGTTTTGAAATCATCAGAATTTAACATTTCATCAGCTTTAGTCAAGTGCTCAGCAAGATGCTTTTCATTTGGAACACAGGAAACTGAGTTCCATTCCTTAGTCCACTCCTGTCCTGCAGGAGTTTCACTCCAAGGCACTGGTGCTTCTCTGGTAACAAACTTCTTAACAAGTTCAGACTTAAGAATAGTTTGTTGAGAAGCATGTCCTGAAGGACCTGCTGCATCAGCATCTGCATTTGGAGCAGCATCACCAGTATCTCCAGCATTTGCAGCATCAGAACTTACAGAATCAGTATCTTCTAATAAAACAACAGTGTGAGTAGCAATGGAGGCTTCAACATCCTCTAATTGCTGATCTGGTTCTAAGTTCTGATCAACAGCCATATCCTGATGCTCACCTATATTCTATGCAGAGAATATCGTTTCTGTGCAGAGAATGTGTAGTAGATAACTCTGGAGTTTGAACAGCATCAGTAACAGGTGTTGTTGATGGATTATATGCTGTTGGAGCTTCTAAGAGAATTATTTCAGGCACAACCAAGTTTTGAACATCAATATCAGCACTTATGCCTGGATCAACAGGAGATACAGATGGTGTGTTGACCTTTTCAGAAACAGCTTCCTGAGATGGAGTTGATGGAGAAGAAGTGACTTTAGTAAATTCCTTTTCTTGTGAGATCAGAGATTCCTGATCCCCTTCCTGGAGTTGCTGCTTCATCATCATCTGAAACAGGTCTTTTTACCCTCTGTTTCTTGTATCTCTTTGAAGATTTGGATTCCTTGGGAGTTTCAGGAACTGTCATTCTTCTAAGCCTCTTGAGAAGCCTAGATCCCCCAATTCCAGAATCTTTCTGAGAAATCACTGTCTCAGCTTCTTTAACAACAGGTTCTAAAGAAGGAACCTGTTCCTCAGTATCAGATTCATCTCTCAATCAATCTTCCTTCTCTTTTAAGGTGTTTGAGGAACAGTCTTTGTCCTCTTTGGCTTGGAAGATGAAGGCTTCACAGTAGGTACTGAGGTTGAGGGTTGAACTGTCTGTGAAGTGGAGAGATAGGATTTGATATATTGCCTGAGGGTAGGTTGAGTAGAATGAGTGGTAGGTGCTGATGGTTGTTGTGGTGTTTGGAAGGTTGTTGTTGGTTGGATATCAGAATAAACAGATCTATAAGTATCAGGATCAGCATTTACTAAGATCAGTTTTACAGAATGAGGAATCTGTAAAGGTCTAACCACTGATTTCTTAGTGTCAGCATTTACCAGGTCATTAAAGTATCGTTTTGCAACTTTAAAAGGTGGGGTTGAGGTACTAATTAGTTGAGGTTCATCAGTACAAAAAGTATATATAAGTTGACAGAATCTAGCAAAGTAGACAACATTCCTATCCTCTGTCATCCTATCCCCAATAAAACCAATTATAGCAGTTGCAAAATCAAAATGAGTTTGGTTAATAATAGCATACCCGATGTGCTGACTCATAATAGGGATAGCATCAAAATTCGAACACTTGTTCACAAAAGCTTTAGTGATGCAGTCGAAGAAGAAGCTCCATTTTCTTCTGATATGAGCCCGTTTCAACTGCCCAAGTTTTGCCAAACTCTGTTCATACCCCAAATTGGCCATTAACTCCTGAAGAGCTGATTCCTTTGGAATTGAAAAGGTACATCCTTCTGGGAGATGTAGAGCCTTGCGTATTGTACCAGGAGTGACTGCATATGAAGAATCACCCACTTCGAAAACAATACTGGGAGTGCCATGTGTACCACCATTATCAAAGTGCCCAGTCCGCCAAAATGTCAGAACTTGTTGACTCGAAAAGACTGAAGGCTGGGTCAATGCGTACCCAATCTCACTGTGTGCAAGAAGATCTTGCACAAAATGCAATTCAGATGGAGCTTCAGCATGATCAAGAATTGCAGCACAGTTGTTTGGAACAAATTTAGCTCCATCAATGATTAAATCCTTAGGTACCATGTGAAAAATTGAGATTTAAGAGTGCCTGTTAGGTGTTTGATAAAATGTCTGTATGAAAAACCAACGTTAGAAGAAGAAGGAGAGTAAAAGCAAGTAGAGAGAAAAAATATGAAGGGAAATAAAGGATTAAAAAAAATCCTCTCTCTCTCTCTTACTTATACTCTGAAAAAAAATGTTACCGTTGGACACCTGTCAGACATGCAGTAATAACGGATAGTTACTGGGCTCGAGAAAACAGTAATCATTACTTACCCACTTGCAGTTTTTCAAGGAAAAACCGTTCCACTTACCTAGTTATTCCATTAATGACGGTGAAACAGTTTTAATTCAAAATTGAAACCGTTCCCACTTATTTAATTATTTCTCACTTCAACATCAATATTCTGAAAATAAATTCGAGTGAGAATGACCAAAATAAATCAGATGAGTAAGTACTGATAAAGGAAAATCAGAACTTAAATTAAAACAGAATTGATATGGTCATCAGAATATGATTATTTATCAGGATTTACCAATGCATTACAAATTATCTCAGAGACAAAATCTTGAAACAAAAACAAATTTCATTAATATATCAAGATAATACATTCATGAAATTGAAATTACATCAGAACTTATACAAGATTTCCCTAAGCTGCTAAACCTAACGTCAACAGCCTTTGTCCTAGCTCAAGAAGCAGGGCAAGGCTGATGATGAAGAAAGCAGGAAGAAGAAAATAAATCATTTTTTCTTCCTACTCTCGACAAACAGAATGGCGAGTCGAATGATTCGCTCTTGCTGGCGGAGAGCTTCCATCCTTTCCTCCTCCAATTGCTCCAGATGGCGATGGTAATCCATATAGAAGAACAGGAGGTGGGTGAGTACCTCCTGTGGGACAGAGTCCCATATCTCATCAGGAATGGCAGTGACGTGCCATTCCTGCTGCCAATCGGCACAGCTTAGCTCCAAATTGAAAAATTCGTAGTTCAAAAACATGTTGTATCTGACCATGGTGTTTTTGAAAGAAAAAGTATGAAGGTAAGGTGAGTTTGTGAGAAAAGATTTGATGGGAAGGCTGATGTGAAGTGGTTGCTTATATAGGCAAGAGAATGCCAGGAGACGTAAAGAAATTTAAAGCTGACAGGTAGAATTAATTCTACCTCGTCTCCCCAGACTTGGAAAAAGAAAAACATTCATTGGAAAGGGAAAACATGATTTAATGCGCACAAGAAGCAAGTAAAAGTTGACTGTTCAAGTACGAGTACCACTAACCCTAACCATAGTGACTATTAATCTTCCACTTCAACATATTCAGGTTTAAACTGAGACTGTTTCCAAATTTTATCCACAAATAAGTCAAGTAAGGAATCATACGTTAATATCAGAACTTAGACTTATAACAGAACTTAACAGTCATCAGAACATAATTTATTAACTCGAAAAAGAAATGCCTATCTTAGTAAGTCCTCTCATAAATTCTGATTTATATTCTTCAGAACTTAATCATCAGAATATGTAATCAGAACGTGTCCTCAGAATTTGTGCAATGTAACACAATGACTGTTCATCTAAAACAACATAGATCACCACAATAATTTTCATCATTCATATGGAGTGATTAGTGTGTGCATTAAGCTAAATATCAGACAAAGAGTAAAGTCTGATTCACTTCAGTACATCTTAGAAATAAGGCATAACTAAAACTTTGCTAAAGAGCTGTCATTATCCTGAAACCTACTGATGAATGAGTTCATGCTTGAGTCCGCCTCAATTATTGTGTGCTAATTTTGTGCATCTTTTTAAATTCCTTTTTACAGTGGCTTCTCAGTGTAAGTGAGTCACGACCGCTTATCAGAATTTATGCTATTATCAGAGTATTTCTCCAGTAATCATAGAGTGTGAAAAGTCACCAAGAAAATATATTATTTGCTTTTCTGATGCATATTACTTAATACCAGCAATGCACTTGGGTCTTCCCTTCCACATTTTTACTCTAGATCTCAAAGGAGTACCTGATTTTCAATCCTTGATTCTTTTGCTTTTTCTTTTGATAAGTGAGTTTTATCAGCACTTAGTACATTCAACAGATTTACTAGCATCAGAACTTAACAGATGAGTAGCATTATTCTAGTTTGTGACTTAGTAATAAGATAGACAAAGTAAACTCAACTAAGCTCAATTATCAGAATTTGCTTGTGTCAATAGATTTCCACAGAAATAATTACTTCTTACATGGGATCCCTTGTTTATTGAAGACTACTAGGTCAGCATCTAGCACAGTTATCCTCATAGGATTGAATAGTTACTTAAACAGACATATCACTTATCAGAGTTTAGAAACATATATCAGACAACAGTCAGTACTTAAACACATTTTTCAATAAAGTACAGAATACACAAAGAGATTAAATTCTGTAAATACTGATCATAAAGTTTGATACAACAGAACAAAACTAAGCAGATTTAGAGAAAAAACCTGAAACCATTCCAAGTTCATTTACCAATCTTGTAAAGGTAGCTTCACACAATGGTTTTGTGAAGATATCTGCTAGTTGTTGATCCGTTGGAACAAAGTGCAACTCCACTGTACCTTCATCTACATGTTCCCTGATGAAGTGGTACATGATGCTGATGTTCTTTATCATAGAGTGTTAAACTGGATTACCTGTCATAGCAATAGCACTTTGATTATCACAGTAAATAGGGATTTTGAAATATGTTAACCCATAATCCAGTAACCGATTCTTCATCCAAAGAATCTGTGCACAACAACTTCCTGCAGCAATATATTCTGCTTCTGCAGTTGATGTGGAAATTGACTTTTGTTTCTTGCTAAACCAAGAAACCAATCTGCCTCCAAGAAATTGGCAGCTTCCACTTGTGCTTTTCCTGGCAATTTTGCAACCTGCAAAATCTGCATCTGAGTAACCTATTAGTTTAAAATCTGATTCTTTGGGATACCACAATCCCAGATCAGCTGTTCCCTTAAGATACTTGAAAATTCTTTTCACAGCTGTTAAATGAGGTTCTCTTGGATCTGCTTGAAATCTTGCACAAAGACAGGTAGCATACATGATATCAGGTCTACTAGCAGTTAGATAGAGTAGAGAGCCAATCATACCTCTGTAATCAGTAATATCTACTGATTTACCAGTATCTGTAATGACCGAGAATTTTGCGTCGTAATTAAGAAAATAAAGTATGTGTTATGTGATGAGATTATAATTATGTGATTAAGTGGTGATTATTTGTCTTATCTGTATACTAGAGTTAAGGATCGTGGATAAAAATGTTCCAATTTAAAGAGTCAGCTTAGAAGTCGAGCTGTGGTTTCGGGCCGTCAGGTGGAACGGAACCCGTCCTAGTATGAAAATTAAATAATATAAAATGTGAATTATATGTGAAGTGAATGAATAAAGTATTTCGTCTTAAGAGACGTGTTGATTGGCAAAGATAATGAGAAGCGTAATCGAAACGCTGAGCGTCGGGCCGTCAGGCTGAACGTGACCCGGTACGCGTACAAGAGATTAAAGAGGGATATATTCTATGATCAGACCTGAGTCGTTATGTGACTATATGTGTGTGATTGTTTGACTGTGTGCATGACTATATGTTTTGTGTCAATTTTGTGAATTTTAAGGGAATTATGTGATTTAAGTAAAGGTTTAATTAACCTTCGCGCATTTTTATAAAATCATCCGAGAAGGATAAAAACATGGGATTTGTTTTGTTATCTTCGTAAAGGTCCTAGAGACTTTTTAAAAATAATAAGTGAATTTAATTGTTGGACCTTGCATTTTGAATCGATTTTATGAGGAGAATATATTTATTAAAGCAAGTTTGCGAAATTCATATAAAATCAACCGTTCGCTCAAATTCTTATTATGAGTAATGGATAAAAAGCTAATTTCGAGACCAACGTGTTAAAGATTTTTATTCAAGACAATTTCATCTTTCCGAGAGAAAAATATTTTTACTTTGGATTTCGTTGCATCTGAGTAAAAAAAGAAACAAAATGCAAATTAAAAAGGGGGTTATTAGATTACCATTTTACCCTTGTTTGGTGGAGTATAAAACACTCCTTCCTTCCTCCATTTTCTTCTTCTTGCCGTGCACTCACTCTTTTCTCTCCTCTTTTTCTCTCACTCTCTCGGACACTCTCTCTCTCGGCTCTCTCCCCATCTCTTTTATCTCTCTTGCATGCAATAACAAATACTCATCCAAATTCAAAGATATAACCATCTATAGCTTCCATTTTCGGTATATTTCTTAGATTTTACTTGCATGTAAGTGTTTGTATAAGTGTTTATGGTTCCATCTCTATGGTTATGTTCAAGGAAATATAATTTCTTGATATATGATCATAAGAGTAGATTCAAGTGATTTTATGGTTTAAAACTCAAGAGGAGACCCGTTATGGGCACTCTTAAGTTCGACCACCACCGGCCATGATCCAAGGAGAGCCGGTAGGATTTTGAGTAAATAATGTGATTTTTGAGCTATATGCACTTTAAAACTTGTATGTAGCCTTTGCATGTCTTGGATTCTTGAAAAATTCAAATAGGGTTTTGGATTTCTTTTGAAATTTAAGTGATAAAAGGATTGCTATGATTGTTTTAATAGTATGTGGACTTGTGTAATTGATTGGATGCTTAAGAAATCAAATTTGAAGATTGCATGTTGAGGTTTTGGTTCGGCTTTTATGCTAATAAAAAGGGAATTGAATTTTGTGACTTGATCTTGGTGTAAACTAAGTTTAATTAGTAAGAAATAGAGTTGCATGTTGATTTAAAAGAGGAGTTAGTGATGCATGTCATTGTTTGGTTCTTGGATTGTGAATTTTGAATTTTTGCCGAATAGAAAATGGGTTTAGAAGAGATTGATTTGTGATTAAGTGAATGCATGCATGTTGATTGAATAATTTGATTAAGGTTTGAGTCATTAGGTGATGTTTGGCTTTGTGCTTCGGAAATCTTGATGAAAATGAGTTAAATGACTAAGTTAAGGTTTAAAACAAGTTGAAAATATGATATAAGACTTTACATGTCAAGATTGATCTTTGCATGCGTGTTTTCTTGATAAACCCGAATGGGTCTTAGGCTTAAAAAGAGAATTAAGTTGATTTTTGCTAAATATCTTAGTGGCTAATGAGAACTTGATTGCATGACCATGATTGAGTGGTGTTTATGTTCGAATTTTGTTAATGAAGAAAATGGTGCTAGTTTAAATGTTGGATCATGCTAGAACTAAAGCTGTATGGTGTGATTTTTGAGAAATTTGATTGTATATAGATGGTTGGGTTCGGATTTTTATGATTAAAAGAAAGGAGAGTGGTTCTTTAAAGGTTGTTGAATGAGATACGTGTTTATGTGAATTAAAGTGAGTATTTGATTGATTTAATGGTGGGTATTTGCAATAAGGCCGAATAGGCCATATGAACTTAAGGTCAAAACTTGGTTTTTAATAATAAAAAAAATGATTGGATGCGTATATGTGAATATCTATGGATTTGTTTATTTGATTGTGTTATGTGGTTCGAATTAAGGAATAAGAGAAAAGGGAATTAAGTTGATTGTTATTAAAGAACTATAAGTGATAGTTATGGTCATAAAGGCTTGATTATGAATGAATCATGTACTCGAACGACTTATATTAGTGTGATTTGAAGAATAGATAAGTTTAAGCGAGTACAAATTGATTAATGAGTACATAAAGATATAAAGGCTACGAGAAAGGAATGTGTTATGTGCTATGTGCTTATGTGTATAAGCTATACTTGTATAGTTCGAGTCAAGAATATAATCGAGTTATCGTATAGAATAAACGTTCCGGGAACGAGAGTTGGGAATCTAATTAAGATTTTGGTTTTTATTGTAGATTCGGAGCATGAGGGCATTCGGGCTAGGAAAGGGAAAAGTATACTAGGTGGCAGTAGTTCAACCCTCAGGAAAGCAATTTCAGGCAAGTAACTCTGATTGCTTGTGTAAATGATTATAAAGGAAATGTTGTTCATACCATGTAGAGTTTGGAACTGTTAAAGTATGAAACCCTTGCTTTATGAAACCCTGATATTGATTTGAAGTACCCTTGTTCTTGATAACCTGTTATTGATAATCCTATTGATTTCACCCTTTGATAATCTGCCTCTCTGTTCAAGTTTCCTATAATGCCATGATCATATTGAACCTTTAATTATCTTGGTTAACTCTGTTTAATGATACCTTGTTTCTCTTGATCACCTTAATGATCCCTAAGTTATTACTGATCCTTCAAATTTAGTGCCTTGTCGTCCTTGATACAGAATTATTGTGAATTGTTCCTTGCGTATCTTTGATTCACTCACTGAACTTTGTTTCTTTAAAATCTGAATTAAGAATGAGTTTCGACTTGAAAGTGTCCGAATGATTTCAAATGCTTGGTAATGATAAAATGAATTTTAGAAAACCTATTTGTTTTTCCAACTCAAGGTTTTCCAAATGAATTCCTGATGGATTGGATTGAGACGTAAGAGGCTAGTGGGACTAGTCCAGTCATGTTAAGAGGCTAGTGGGACTAGTCCAATTAAGGCTGAAATTATGCCGATTGGTACCTTAAAGACCGGAATGGAGGTCGATACGGGTTGATCACCCGTATATAATGAAATGGAAAGATAAGTGATCCAATCAAGGGTTCTAAATGATTATGTAAAAAGGGAACTGAAACTTTTATTCAGTAAATTGATTTTTGGAAATGAAAATGGTTTATAATGCTTTGAAAAGAGTTGATTATATTATCGTGGAGCTTAAATCTCGAGAACCCTGATCCTTGAAATTGTTGATCATATGATTGATTCTATATCTTGAAATACTGTTGCTTTCCTCTATCGGAAGATCTATTTTGATCCTATAATGATTTGTGATGAATATCGGCTTTTGTTCTGTTTCGAGCCTTGTTTCTTGAAAGCCCAACTATTCTTCGGATACCTTTCCTTATCTCAAAGAAAAAAAAAATGGAAATCTGCCACCTAGTTTAGTTAAAGTAGAATGCCTTAGTTTGTTCAAAGTATATTGAGATTTGATATTGTAGAACTGCTATATAGTTACTTGCTGAGTTTTATACTCATTTGTTTTGTCTTAATCTAACCATGGCAGTTAAGCAAGAAGATGGCCAGGCTTAGGCGCACTGCTCGTAAGAGCGTACCTGGTGGTCCCTACCGTGTTGAGGGCTTCCAGTTGCCAGAGCAGGTAATACAGGTTATGAGTGAGCTCGTGCCTAGAAAGAGGTGTTTAAAGATACAATTGGTTATCTGTCGGTTCCCAGCCGGAATCGATATTGATTATTTAATAATATTTTGGGTTTGTAAGTTATATTTTATGATTGATAGTTGTAATCTTGTCTCATACTTTATCCTGTTGATCATGTTAGTAGTTAATCGGGGTTTATGCATATTTAATTAGTAGAATAGAGGTGGGTGAGTCCTCATTTCCTAACCCCGAGATTGAGGGCGTCACAGTATCCTTATCCAGTTTTGTTGCAGTGGCCATGGGAGTGGATGCACTTGAACAATCTTGCATTCCAAATTTCTTCAGCAAGTTTCTGGTGTACTTAGTTTGACAAATAAAAGTGCCTTCTTCATTTTTCTTGACTTGAAGGCCCAGAAAATAGCTAAGTTCCCCCATCATACTCATATGATACCGTGACTGCATCAGTTTGGCAAACTTCTTGCAAAGTCTGTCATTTGTAGACCCGAAAATGATATCATCAACATAAATCTGGACCAGAAGTAAGTCCTTTCCATGGTTGAGGTAGAACAGTGTTTTGTCTATTGTTCCTCTGTTGAATCCACTTTCCAGAAGAAATTGAGCTAAAGTCTCATACCATGTTCTAGGAGCTTGCTTAAGTCCATAAAGTGCTTTATCAAGCCTGTAGACATAATCTGGATGTTTGGAATCTACAAAGCCTGGAGGTTGTTCAACATATACTTCCTCCTCCAATTCTCCATTGAGAAAAGCACTTTTCACATCCATTTGAAAGACAGTAAACTTTTTGTGAGCAGCATAAGCCAAAAATATCCTTATAGATTCTAACCTAGCAACTGGTGCAAATGTTTCATCATAATCAATTCCCTCCTGTTGAGAATATCCTTTTGCAACCAGCCTTGCCTTATTCCTTGTAATTATGCCATCACTGTCAGTTTTGTTTCTGAATACTCACTTTGTACCAACAACAGATCTATTCTTTGGTCTTGGCACTAGGGTCCAGACTTTGTTTCTTTCAAATTTATTTAACTCTTCCTGCATTGCTTGCACCCAATCAGCATCTTGAAGAGCTTCTTCCACTTTCTTTGGCACAGTCTGAGAGAGAAAAGAATTGTAAAGACATTCATTTGAAGTACCTGTTCTAATTCTGACACCTGCATCAGGATTTCCAATTATCAAATCAGGTGTATGTGATTTAGTCCACTTCCTTGCAGATGGAAGGTTTTCTCTAGAACTGGATGCTCCCCCATGATCCATGTTGTCTTCAATTTCATTTTCTGATGCTCCCCCTGAAATTATGCTCTCTGAGTTGGATTCTTCAGAATTTAGATTTTCAGCACTATCAGAACTTGACGAATCAGAACTTGAAGAGCCAGATGTATGTTCTGATGCTTCTTGAGATGTGGTAAGATCTTGAGTATGCTCCCCCTGCATAGGTGCATCTTCCTTTGACATAGTTACCACAGTTTCAATAACATCAGAGTTTAATCCATCAGAGGTTACAATATCAGGACTTAGACTATCAGGATTTTCAGTATCAGAATTTGAGTCTTCATTTTCAAATCTCAGCTGATCATGGTCAATAAAATCTTCAAGACCAGTAATTTTCTTGTCATCATAAGAGACATTGATAGATTCCATGACCACTCTTGTTCTCAAATTATAGACTCTGAAGGCTTTTGTGGAAAGTGGATATCCAACAAAGATTCCTTCATCAGCTTTTAGATCAAATTTAGATAGCTGTTCAGGATGAGTCTTGAGAATAAAACACTTGCATCCAAATACATAAAAGTACTTCAGATTTGGCTTCTTTTTCTTCACCATCTCATATGGTGTTTTTCCTTGCTTGTTAATGAGTGTTGCATTTTGAGTAAAACAAGCAGTCTGCACAGCTTCAGCCCAGAAATAGGTTGGAAGCTTTGCTTCTTCAAGCATTGTACGTGCAGCTTCAATGAGAGTTCTATTCTTCCTTTCAACAACTCCATTTTGCTGTGGAGTTCCAGGAGCAGAAAATTCCTGCTTAATTCCATGGTTTTTGCAGAACTCTTCCATTATCAAATTCTTGAACTCAGTGCCATTATCACTCCTTATGGTTTTCACAGAATCTTTGACCAATTTATCCAGATGTTTGACATGATCAATCAAGATAGATGCAGTTTCACTTTTTGTGTGCAAGAAATACACCCATGTGTATCTGGTGAACTCATCCACTATGACCAACGCATATTTCTTCTTTGCAATAGACATGACATTCATTGGACCAAATAGATCAACATGTAGTAGATGATAAGGCTCAAGAATTGATGATTCAGTCTTGCTCTTGAATGAAGATTTTCTTTGTTTGGCCTTCTGACAAGAATCACAAAGGCCATCAGGAGCAAATACTGACTTTGGCAGTCCTCTCACAAGATCTTTCTTGACTAGATCATTTATATTGTTGAAATTTAAATGAGAGAGTTTCTTGTGCCAATTCCAGCTTTCTTCAATTGATGCTCTACTCATCAGACAGATTGCAGAACCATCAGTACTTGTTGAAAGCTTAGCTTCATAAATGTTACCACGCCTATATCCTTTTAGAACAACTTTGCCTTTGGATTTACTCACAACTTCACAGTGTTCTTCAAAGAAATCAACATGATAACCTCTGTCACAGATTTGACTTATACTCAGCAGATTATGTTTAAGTCCTGAGACCAGAGTTACATCTTTAATGATGACATTCCCTAGATTGATATTGCCATATCCCAATGTTTTTCCAATGTTGCCATCTCCATAAGAAACACTTGGGCCAGCTTTTTCCACAAAGTCTGATAGCAGGGCTTTATTTCCAGTCATATGTCCTGAACATGCACTGTCCAGAACTAGAATATTTTTCCTGTTGCCCTGCAATCACAAAGACCACTAATGATTAGTTTTAAGGACCCAGACTTGCTTGGATCCTTTGGCCTTATCAAGTTTGTTAACATTTGCAGCGGATTTAGCATCAAAGTTTATGTTAACATTTTTCTTATCAGAACTTACACTATCAGACTTTGAATCAGAATTTACACTAGAAGGAACAATGGAAACTTTCTTCAAAGAAGGTTTTAATTGATAATAATCATAGTACAAACTATGATATTCCTTACAAGTATAAATGGAATGCCATAAACTACCACAATGAAAACAAGGATTTTGTGGTTTATATCTAACAGACTGACTCTTAACTCCTGATTTTGAAGGTAAGGAGTTAATGTTCTTATTCTTCCTGCAAAAAGAAGCCAGATGGTTAGAACTTCCACAGTTATGACATGTTTTCCTAGGAGCATCAGGAACAGGTTTATAATCATTGCTTTTATTCACACCTTCCTTTCCATTCCTATTTTTCCTAGGTGATTTTACCTTGTTTACATTCTTAACATCTTTCAGCTTATGCTTAAGTTGCTTCTTAGTCATTAAGCCTATGTTTACTTCAGCTGTCTTTTCCTGTTTTAGTTTGTCAGAAGTTAATCCCTCTCTAACTTCTGATTTATCATTATCAGACTTTTCAGTTACAAACTTAACAGGTTTTAACTTTGGCTTTTGCTTAACAACAGGCTTAATTTTTACAGTTCCTTTATCATTCTTATCCTCTCCATAACCTAAGCCCTATTTCCAATTTTCACTACTTAGCAAATTTTGAGTTTTGATCTGCCAGAGTTAGTCCAAGTCCTGATTATCTCTCTTTCCTTTTCTAACTCAGTTTTTAGAGATTCATTCATTTTTAGCACTTTATCCCTAACATAAAAAGCATCATCTCTATCCTTCTGAGTTTGATGGAACATAACTAACTCTTTTTCTAAGAAATCATTTCTTTTCTTAAAAGCAAGATTTTCAGAAGTTAATCTTTCACATGTTAAAGTTTGATCTCTATAACTAACAAACATGGTTTTAAGATATCTTCTCAACTCATTAATATCATCAGTATGAAAAGCATAAGTAGTCTGAGGTACCTTTGTTTCAGCAGCTTCAGAACTGCTCTCAGCACTTTCTTTATCAGCATTTGCCATCAATGCATAGTTCTCCTCACTTTCAGAGTCTGAGGTGTCTGTCCAGCTTTTCTGCTTTGTGACAAGAGCCTTGCCTTTGTCACCCTTTACCTTCTTGCAATCAGGAGATATGTGGCCTTTCTCACCACAGTTATAGCATTTGACATTGGTATAATCTCCTCTATCAGACTTTCCTCCTCTGTCTTCAGATCTTCTGAAATTCTTCTTATCAGAACTTATGCCTTTCCTGGAAAACTTCTTTCCCTTCCTGAACTTCCTGTATGCAATCTTTGTGATCCCTTTCACCATAAGAGCACACAGCTTCATCATCTCCTCATCAGCATCAGTCTCAGGCAAGCTTTCAGAATCTGAGTCATCATCACTTTCCGAACTTGATGACTCAGTATCAGACTTTGTGAAAAGAGCTTTACCCTTGTCTTTCCTTGAGGTAGCTGCCTTGGGGGATTCTTCTTCAGCCTTAAGAGCAACTGTCCTTGACTTTCCTCCTTTCCTCTTGCTTATTTGTTCCATCTCAAGTTCATGAGTCTTGAGCATTCCATAAATTTCATCAAGAGCTGTTTCATCAAGATTGAAATTGTCTCTTATTGTTGTTGCCTTCAAATCCCAACATTTAGGAAGAGCTAACAGGAATTTAAGGTTTGAATCTTCAAGATCATACTCCTTATTAACCAGTGACAGATTATTCAAGAGTTTGACAAATCTATCATATAAATCAGTCAATGATTCATTAGCCTTTGAGTCAAAGTGTTCATACTCTTGAGTGAGTATTGTCTTCCTGTTCTTCTTAATTGTATCAGTTCCCTGACACCTTGTTTCCAGAGCATCCCATATCTCCTTAGCAGTCTTGTAGTTAATTACCCTATTTGACATTACGTTATCAATGGCACTATGCAGTAAGTGTCGTACCTTAGCATCCTTAGCAATTGATTCGATATCTTCAGCAGTATAATCACTCTTTTCCTTTGGTACGGTCTTTGCTGCTTCACCTGCAACTGCAACAACGAGCTTGGTTGGTTTGTAAGGCCCTTCCTTGATTCTATCAAGATATTCTGGATCTGTAGCTTCCAGAAACATGGTCATCCTCACCTTCCATATGGCATATTCACATGGTCTCAGTATGGGAACTCTGATGGTTTCATACCGACTTTGAATTTGTGTCTTTAGAGGTTCTTCAGTTTTGGTAGGCTTAGTTGGAGTTTCTGTGTCAGACATGATTGTGTTTGGATCTTTAACTGTATGTGTGTTAACAGATAGGCTCTGATACCACTTGTTAAGTCACACACACTGTAGAGGGGGTGAATACAGTGTAAAATACAATCAAATCGAACTTTTAATATTTCAAGTAACAGAAAACAAACTTTATTGAAACAATAAACTCTGTTACACTATGGAACTGTTACCTCTCAGTGATGAACAAATATCACGAGAGCTGCTAGGGTTACAATGAATAATCTTCTCGAATATGATAACACTTATAGTGTAAACCCTATGTCTGTGTTTATATACTACACAGTTACAAGATAATCGCTAATTGATATGGAATATAATTCTGCTTCCTAAAATATATCAATCATATATCTTTTCTTCCAAGTATTCTATTCTTCATAGAATTCCTTCTTCATGCATATCTCTTCTTATGTTTATCTCGACCTTCTTTCCTTTAATCAACTACTGTCCTTATCTGAACGTCCTTCAGCACTTAAGTTCTGATATCCATCTTTTGATAATTATCTCCTGATAATATAAGTACTGATATCCTTAAGTCCTGACTTCCAGTATAAGTACTGATTCCCAGTTAAGTACTGATTTGTCCTGTTAAGTAAGATCTGAAAACTAAACATAAATCATATTAGCCATGACATTATCAAATATATCTAACATAACTGATACATCTTAACAAATAATTCAGATTAAATGGATAAAACACATTGTAATATGATACAAAGAGTAAGCATAAACAAAGGTCTTATATGCTGGAAAAACATATACCTCACTAAAGTAATTAATCATGTTCAACAAATATTCAAACACATATTTAAGATCATCTAAAGTAACATGCACAAGAAAACATCAATCCTAGTTACCAGAAAAATAATCTAGTGAACTAGTTCAGCATTATCTATGTGTGATGTTATCATGCTTGTGCGAGTGTTAAACATTTAAAAACTAAGATCTTATCATGCATTGAATATTGAGAGCAAGGTATTGCAGTGGTTCAAGAATTTGAATCCTAAGATATGTGAGTTGGACCATCTTCAGAGATTGCTATGAAAGCAAGATATTCATTATTCTCGTCATCTGATCCATCACATCTCTTTCTCGTGCACTATAAGTTTTGATTGGCTGCTTCCCTAAGAAAACATTCCACCTTTGTCTTAACTCTTCAACTAAATCCCTACACATCCTTATTTGTCAAGCTTCTTGTTCTATTGTAGCAAACCCTTGATAGTTACTTGAAACATATTGTTTGTCATAACTGTAGCTATCAAATCTTGTATATGTCCCAATCTCAGTCTGTAATCACCCCTTGAACTGAATCTTTAAGAATCTCTATTTCAGAATAGACAGGCTTGATCCTTGGATATAGCTTATGTACTCCTTGTGAATCTGATGCGACTAAACTTCCCTGACAAGTGAAATACTGCCCTGACGTCCAGCCCCTTAAGTACTTCTACCTGAGCTTCCTCTGATTCAGCTATCAGTAACTCTTACATTTTGTCCTAAGGTTCCAACTTTACTGCCTGTAAATGAGATATTTGTATGTCCCCACTATTCTCTCTGACCTCCACAATTCCCGCCTCTTTGATCTCATTGATTCTCTGATAAATGTAGCATTGGTACAAACCAATGTGTGACTGTATAATCTGGAATCATAGAGTTGTCCTAAAATCTCCAAGAAAAATTGTACCCGTAGAAATTTCATTCATTTCCTCCGTCTGAAAACTCAGTGGTATCCTATGGAGTAAGTCTTTGAGGAAGATCCACAATTTTCGTCTGTAGGTCTTGAAATCAGTTCCATTGGATTAAGAAAACCATTATCTATAATTTTCCGTCTGAATATCACATGGTCTTCGTTTTCTTCAAAAGATTAAAATCCACTTTAAAAGCCCGGAGAAATCCTGAGTCTACCAACACTTAAGTACCCTTAATTTAATATTTAAGAGAAATTTAAATTTTCAATATATTTAATTTTCTTAGAAAATAAATTAATCAAAAATAATTATTTACATAAAATCTAATTTTCAAGAATTTTGCATTTTCTTAAAAATTAAATAGAATGTAAATTATTATTTAAGAAAAAATTAAATTTAAGAATTTTAAAATTCTACAGAAAAATAAATAAATCAGAAATATAAACTTAATTAAGGGAAAAAAATGTTAAGTGCGGCTGTGGCGACATCTCTTACTCTGTACACCGTCACAGGTCGCAACAGAATTTTTCTGTGTCGACAAAACATTTAAACAAGTCGCAATAGAAGCTGTATGGCGACGAGTTCCCTGTGACGATCATGGGTAGCAGTTTCATCCGTGAACTGCTGCTCCCCGCGCGTGGCTTTTCTGTTCGTGCGTCAATGCACAGTCCCCGCGCGTGTTAGATGTATGCGCATGCTTCCCAGACAGATTTCCACGTGTGGCCTTATACCTGTGCACCATTCTGCGCAAGTCGTGAACTCCAGACAAAAGGTGCCAATTAAACAAAACAAAAACAACTGCTTTGCGTTGTTTGTAAAATGGCAACCTAAATCCTCAGCAATAATTCCTATGTTTAGCCAAATGTACGCCCTTTTTCCTTCTTTTAATTTGCTGAAGAGCAGGGGAATCAATTAACAAAACCAAAAGATCAAATGAATTATATTATAAACTTTTATTTACTAAAATTAAATTAATAAATTAATTTAGTTAAATTTATAAAATAAATTTATTTAACTAAGTTCATTAAAAAAACTTATTTAAATTAAATTCATAAAAAAAATCTAAATTAAATTTATAAAATAAATTTATGTAAATGAAAATTAATAAAATAAATTAATTTTAGGATCCTGATTTGTGTATCAATCAGTCAGCTCTGATACCAATTGTTAGGTCCCGAATTATCGTAGAAGGGGGGGTTGAATACGATAATCACTAAATTAAAAATTCTTTCGAATCTTTAGCGGATAAAATATTTAGTGCTCGGTTAGTGTTTCGTGTTCTTGAGAGGAATAGTATTTGGAACGATAAAAATGAGGAGCACAAGATATTCGGGGAAAATATATATTCGTATATAAATCCTCGAGGGTGTTGCTACACTCCGGTAAATAAATTAACCGACTACAATCTAAGAACAACAAAGTTCCTAACTTCTACAATAATTTACAAATCAAATCCTATACAATAATTTAGCTTTTGTTTGTATTAGGATTTAATTACCGGGTAACGATTATAATGTCCCTATGAATATACAAGAATTAAATCGGGCATTATAACGTTACTCCGGTGAGAAGTTAAACGGATATTCAAGGTGCCGGAACTTCTCTATAAATCTCCGCTGCCATTTTCATTACTCTCTTGGGAGAGAAGATGAACATAAAATAAAAATCAATGGCTTAATTCTTCTGCTGCAATTGTGTAGACTTTATCCAATAATTGTGTGGCTGAGAATTCTTTGGCGACCAGCTACTCTGTGGCGACAAAGAGTGCATGAGGTGATTTGTTTTGCTCTGTGGCGACAGGAGGTTCTGTGGCGACCTGTTACTAGTACAGACAATATGTACTACTTAATTAACTAAATCACAAACATTATCTTCTGTGGCGACAAGGTAATAAACTAGTACATGAACATGTACTTAACCAAAAACATGTACACGTTCTTTGTTTTTTTTGTTTATTCTTTTATTCTTTTTGCTTTTCCTTTTGCTTTTCTTTTGTTTTTTCTTTTTTTTTTATTTTTTTTCCCTCTTTTTTTTCTTTTCTTTTTAAGTTTAAATTGTAATTAAATTAATTAATAAAATGAACTTAAATATAACTTATATAAATAAACTAATTTAGATTTATAAAATAAACTTATTTAAAGTTTATAAGATAAATCCTTCGCGATGGAAATGTCCTCTTCCCCCATTTTAAGTTCCCCCATTTTAAGTTTATTAAATAAGTTATATTAAAGTCCATTAAATAATTTATCTAATTTAACAATTAAACTTTGAGCTTCGCCAGTCCCCTGAGTTGTTTAGCTGTATACCTCGCGCATCTCTTCTCGTACTTTAACAGATAAACGTTCAATCCAAGTACGTTCCTCAACTTAACAATTCTTCTATAAATAATACCCGGATTCCTTTCACGAGCTGTTGATGCCTGGTGCAACTGGTCTGGTTCACAGACGACTAACCCCGATTCAGGTCTTCGTATTATAGCCTTGATTACATTGTTAAGCTTGCCTCAACTTTATTGTTACGGACACTAACTGTCAATAAATAATTGTACTTTTACTGGAATCCTTTCTGGTACTCTAGACAGCGTCTTCATTAACCTCTGTCTATACCCTGTCTTCAATTCTTCAGATTCCTATGCTTCGAACACTGTCTATATTCAATCAACGCCAATACACTGAAATCTTCCGATAGCACTTGTATACTGAATCTTCAACCTTTCTGAAACCCTGAAAGTCTTTAACCTTTGTTCTTCACTGAGGCATGATCATATTAATGAACTTCTTTCAGTGACCGATAGACAGACTTCAGGCTTTCTTCTAATTTTCAGATTCTTTGTATTTGCCTTGTCTTCATTCTTCCTGATTTTTTGTGTAGACGTAGTATTATTAACCTGTCATGTTCTAGTGTTGTTATTGTGTTGAGTTATCACGTAACTGTTCATACAACTACGTAGTCTCACTAACATCAATCAAGTAAGCAGAAGAATTCTTCATTTCATTATTATCCTTAACAGACATCACATTGAGCTTAAAAAGCCCATCGGTTTCATAACCCTTACTCACAAACATACCACTCTTAGACAAAATAACTTTATCTGAATCTATTACAATGTGAAAGTCATGCTTATTCAACAGAGAACCAGACACCAGGTTTTTATGAATATCAGGCACAAAAAGTACATTCCTTAAAGTCAGATTCTTTCCAGAGGTCATCTTCAGAATCACCGTGCCTTTTTCTTCAATCGTAGAAGTTGCAGAGTTCCCCATGTAGAGCTTCTCACCAGCATTAGAAACTTTGAGGCTAGAGAAAATCACCTTGTTCGAGCAAACATGCCTTGTAGCTCCAGTATCAATCCACCATTCCCTTGGATTTGAGCCAACAAAGTTTACTTCAGAGATTGTAGCACATAGGTCTATGTCATCCATCTCCTTGGACACATCATCAATCATGTTTGCTTCCTTCTTCTTGTTGGGCTTCTTGGGATTCTTGCAATCGGCAGACCTATGCCCCACTTTATCACAGTTGTAGCACTTTCCTTGAAACTTCGACGGCTTCAAAATTCCTCCTTTGGGTGCCAGCTTCCCCCTTTCCCAAAATTATTCTTCTTGGGCTTGGAGCTCTGGTGCTCCACCATGTTCGCCTTTTCAGTGGCAACATTAATTTTCCTCTCGCATCCTCTATTGTCTTCTTCGATACGAAGTCTAACGATAAGATCCTCCATAGACATCTGCTTACGTTTGGGCTTAAGGTAGTTCTTGAAATGTTTCCTACCAGACGATAACTTTTCAATCACAGCAGCAACTTGGAAGGACTAACTTATGACCATCCCCTCAGCATGAATGTCATAGATGATCACTTGTAGTTCTTTCACCTGACTGACCACAGTCTTAGAATCCGTCATCTTGTAATCAAGAAAGCGACCAACAATCCACTTCTTTGCCCCAGCGTCCTCGATTTTATACTTATGGTCAAGTAATTCCTATAAGACCTTAGCTAATGATTTTGAGCAATAAACATTATACAATGAATCAGCCAAATAGTTTAGCACATAGTTCCGACAGATATAGTCGACGTGCTTCCAGGCATCCTCAGCATACACAGTATGCACATCACTCTCAGCAGTGAGTAATGGTACTTCCTTCTTGAGATATCGATCAAGGTTCAGTGTGGTCAGATAAAATAGCATATTTTGCTGTCAGCGTTTGAAGTTCGATCCATTGAACTTCTCAGGTTTCTCAGCGTGTGCAGCAGGCACAGCAGGATGAGTAGGCGCTACAAGATGAGTAGGCGCAAAAGGTGCGATATGTGCAGCAGGCACAACAGGTGTGACAGTCGTAACAGGCGTCTGTATTACCGTTGTTTGCACACCAGTAGACCCCAACGGTATGGTATTCTGTCCAAGAGGCACATTGAGTTATCCAATGATAGTACGTCCCCAAGGCGTTCTTCCCCAAGGCACATATCCCGGAGGCACATGTCCAACTGTCGGCTGACCCCCATCAGGTACCAGTACCCGTGCGTTAGGGTTTAGGGGTGGCTGGTGATCCCCATCAGATGTTACAATATGTGTGTTGGGATCAACCATATCGTTACCAGTCATATTGTTCACGTTCTACATTAGTCATATTTGTGTGTTTAACCCTAACGCCCTTGAGGTGTTTATATAGGGAGGAAAAATTTGTGCGCTACACAATTGCCTTAATTAATTAAAATGCGTTAATTAATTAGGTCGGTGTAATTAGGTCGGTGTCAATTAATTATTATTAATGAATTAATTCGACCGACACAAAAACAAAACATAAGTCAATTTATTTGAGCCCGAGCCCAGCGGAAAATAAAAATTTGCAAAACTAGTATGGCGTTATTCAAACCAATTTTCTGCCACATTCGTGTCCGCAAGTCGCACACGCGGAAAGCCCGAAGGCTTGCGAAGCCTCGGATTTCCCCTCGAAATCCCATAATTTAAACCCCCCGCGCGCCCGCGTAGGTGATGGAGCAACACATAGATAACACAAGTGAACACTACATATATGTGTTGCTATATAAAGCTAAGAAAATCTCTTTTCCTTTTCAACGTGGGACTTAAGGTTTTATAACTCATTTTCCACTCTTAAGGGACCATCTTTGGATAATCATATCTCACCCATCCCTTAATCATTATCCCTTAATCATTTTTAGTGATTCAAAGTGTCTCGAAAAGCTCTCGTGAAGGAGAACACATTCCAAGCGTCACTCGTTGCACACACGCAACAACCAACCACTAAAGCGCGACTCAAAATGACTCGACAATGTGGGGTGTAATACCCACATTTTCTAACAGTAATGTTATTCTAATATATGCAATTTACGGTCTCTCCTCATTTATCCTTTTGTGTATCATTCTAATGTTGCATCATCAATGATTTTACAGGAACTCAAATTGGGATTCAGGGAATGTATTACAGAACATTTATTAGGCTATATTTACTGAATTTTATTTTTTCAGTTTCAAAATATAAGCTGAACAGATTACAACTGAATCAAGGTTTTTGAAATTGAAGATTCGGTTGCGATTTGTAATTTTTAAAATGAAGACACGGGATATAAACAAGCATTAGTATATTAGAAAATAACACAACTAGATTTTCTAACTTATTAGTACTTACCTTTTTACTATTTTAAATAAAAATTAAAGATGAAGTATAATAAGTTTCATGTACATATAAACTAAATTTTAAAAAAGTACATATATTTTGACAACAAAGTACATTGTACATAAATTATATTTATGAACATAATATTTGATAATAAAAAAATTATATTAACAATAAATTGACTGTCTAGCCCGTGCCATGCACGGGTTATAAGATAGTATTTATCATAAGAATATGATATTTGGTAAGTGTCATCTACTTTAACGCATAATGAAGATAATAATAATTTTCTAATTAGGTGACTAGGTGTTTACTTCAAAGAGACACTGGGTATACATACAACACTCGTAAACTTAAAACCTTTTATGTTAATGACATTTTCTAAATTAGTTTTGACATATAAGCTAATAGATATAAAAAACATATATAACAAGAATCACCTAAAACCTATTATTAATGTCTCAGGCTATTCTTTTAATATTTAATAGATATGTATTATTCTTATAACTTAAACACATATTTGATGGTTATATATACTATAGGACATATTTTGATTAAAATGAAATATAATTATAAAATGACAGATTCATATGGTACATATTATACAAAGTAAGTGATCAAAAAGGCATACATAAAACCTAAGTTGAGGGACAGGTAATCGAAAGGGGTAACATGGCATTAACATATTGTAACTCAAGCCCTTAGAGCAAATCCAAGAGTTCCTTGCTCATATCCTAAAAAAATATTATTAAATGGGCTCCTTATAATTTAAAATAGAAATTTGTCTTCTCACTCCAACAATTCTCCTCAAATTTATCTCCATTTATTTTTTAAACTATATTTTGAACATAGATATTTCACATAGACAGGATGCACATTATCCGTAATTGCGCACTACTACTATATATGGCTTCTCTTGCATGTTTTTCAATGTTGCATGACCAATTCAAATACTTTAGTTACGTTCTTTTTCTAAAATAATATAAAATGTTGAATCTCTATTTTTGTAAGTTATCAAATATTGAATTTTAACTATATAAAAAGTTATGTATTTTTTGTCACAAAAACTTTTTTATTCTTTTCTGCCTAAATAATTTTGTATAAAATTTATTTTCAAAATTAGGATAAAGAAAAATCATATTGATATAAAATTAAGAAAAAATGTATATACTAATAAAAAATGAAGTAAGGAGAGGAGAGTAGATCCTAAAAATGAGAAAGAAATAGAGGCTCCTAAAAAATTTGAAGATAACTTAGGAGTTTGTTGGAGTTAACTTTTAGTATATTATTTCTAAATTTTGACTTAAAAGGTGATTTAGGAACCTTTTGGAGTTGCTCTTACTGCATTGGACAGGGGTCTGGGGACACATGCTAAAAAACACATACACATCACACTAGACCCGGCAATTTTGGACACGACACGACTTACACGATACGAAACAACACGAAAATTTAGTGTTTGCGTTTGCATTTTTGGTACACGACACAAAAGTACATGAACATGAAAGTACACGGTCGAGATTTAGTGTCGGTTTTGTATTTAACCTTCGAATACACGACACGGAGTATACGACATAAATAAATATTATAATTAAATTTTAACATTTTTTATAAATATATGTAGAATTATAATAAATGTATGCATATTTATTTTTAAAATATTATTTGATTTCATTACATTGTATTGAATTGAGATCTAAATATATATTTTTCATATATTTTATAATTTTTCTACCTAAAAATTTTAAATTTAAATTTATATTAATATTAAATTTAATATATATTAATATTCAATTAACACGACATATACGACACGAAATGACACGAAACGAAAGTACCCGAATACGAATGTATACGAACGCTAAACATGTCGATTTTGTGTTTGACATTCAAGTATTCAAGTACATGAAATACGAAAATACACGACAAGGAACGAATTGGCATGTCTACATCACAATGTCTACATCACACACACTTGATTTTCCATTGCTAGGCAGTGGGGTCTCTACTCTCTAGCATTTTCTTATCAATTTACTACATAAAGTGGAGTTAGCGATTGTTAATCTAGATTGAATTAATTAAGGAGCGTTAAATGGGATATGCTTAAAGTTGAATTAGGGTGCTTATGATAAGTTCCTTTCTTTTGGCGGAAGGAATGAGAAGCTTGCCAAATTTGGCTACTTCTGATCTGACCTTCTCAGACGTCAATTTTTGGATAAGGGCTGGGCACTGGATTAATTTCAGATCTTACTGACTTTTTGCTTTCAACTGCTCAATCTCTTCTGGCTCACTTCCTTTTCATTCTTTTACCTTTAATTTTCCTCTGTTTACATAGTATATACTGTATGTAAAATGAAAATACTATAAATATTTTCAATAATAAAATAATAAATAAGTACATTAATTAATTGAGATTTTTGTATATAAATTAAATACAACATAAGCTAATTATACAAAAAATGTTCTATAATGATAATTGGATTTTATACTTGGTTTTGCGGGAGGTTCGACCGTTTAATGTTTAATATGGTATAAACTCGATAAATGAATATTCCACTACAAGAAAAACGGGGGTTCCTATCCACGAATTGGTAGGAAATGGTCCAAAATAAGGAAATTTTTAAGTGGAAAATATCATTTCTTTAAATAAATAATGTTTATCGGTCTTGACATATGATTTTAGCTTTCCAAACCTAAATGAATATAGATGGATAAATTTTCCGCTTTCTCAACGGTATTTAAATATTAAAATTTAATCATAAAACTAATTTTTAACAAAATTTAAATCTAATATTAAGTAATATTAGTTACCTCGCATATGTTATGGATCCAAAGTGTTCAACTTTATAGTGATTTAACAATAACAAACCCACAAGCTAGTTATAAAGAGGTAACCAAACAAAGGGAAGCTAACAAATTGAGGCCCATATTTTGACAATAAAATCATTCTAGCTGTTTGTATGATTAATATTGGAGGGGATGCAGGCAGCTAGGCAAGGTGTCAGTGATATAACTACATGGAGGCCAAAGAGTTCGTTAGAGATGTCTGGAATAGAGGGCACTAATCAGTAGCCACAGAGGGGGGCAGCAAAAGGATTACTGTAAATAATGTCTTATTTGAAAAACTGCATGCAAATCCACCAGGAGGTGCTGCAGTTACAGAAGAGGAAACTGCCCTATCTAGCTTTTAATTTTGTTTGCTGCCCTATGTGTATTGTCTTTATAATACGTTCTTGTTATGTTTAAGCCCCTGTAACTCTCTGCCTGCATTGCAGGCAGCATTACTACCTGCTACTGTTTGATTATTTGATATCATCCTTCCCCCCAGCTGGCTCCTGAGCCCCCTAGTAGCATAGATTCTACACACTTTTATATAAGTAGTAATTACATTTATTATGCTAGTTATCGCTGTGCAGGGTCCTTTCTGCGTCATTCATGTCTTATTTTTTAACTCCTTCGTGTGTGACCACTTGCTAAGTGGATTCAAAGCAGATCTGTGTTTGTAATCTACAAATACAGTCACGGAACCAAAATTTCGAAAAACCATAAATTACTTTATTCAGTAAGGATTTTATTCAGTTCGAACTAAAAATTGCTTTTAATTTGTTCGATAACATAAGATTCTATCATAATTTTTTTGTAACAGAAAGGGTGTCGGTAGCATACCACTATTATAAAAATCATCACAATTGTTCTACATATATGTTAATGTTGTATTAGTGTGCACACATCTTAGAATTTAATAATTAAAGATGTTGAAGAATTGTTCTTAGCTGAATCACTACCTATATATGTACATATATTATGCATTGATATGTACATATACTAATATATATCCTGAATATGCACTTCATATAATTAGTATAAACAATAATCTTTTAAAAAGTAATAAACCTCTCCTTTCTCTACATTATGTATATTAAACATGGGGAAAAATATATAAAGGTTTTAATTTAGCTCTATCAATAGTAAGGTTTACATATTCTTCTACTACTAATTATATCCATTCTGAGCGTACATAAGGAAATTTAGCATCAAGTACGAGCTATGTGAAACTTTCAGACAGCTGGGGACTTGTACTCTTATATATGTTTGTATGCAAATTGCAAACGCAATAAGCTAACATTTGCAAACTAAATTAAGTTTTGCTAACCTTAATCCTGAATAGAAATGCAGTCAATTAATCACAAGCCAATTACGTACAGAACCACTAGCAGCAGACGACAGATGTTCAAGTGAAGGTTAGCAGGTTGATTCTGAAAATCTCAGAAAGCCATTGACATTTACAACCACTGAATTGCTACGCGGTTTTTCAACTTTAATTTCTTGTCCAGACTGAACGCTATACAAATATCATATACAATTGACGAGTCCAGTGGGATTTATAGATAATAAACATCGGTATATTGATTAATCCGTCCAGTTATCCAGTATATAGCAACATTTGCAAGTCTTAAGAGACCGGTGCCTTTTTACCGACAGTTGTAGTTATTATGATAAGCTAACAAATATTTTTTGTGAAATAACATTGTAATATCTTTTATATCTGCACATTGACAGACTACTTTCAACTCTTCATTTACTGTACATTATTCTACAGGTCTAATATTAACACTAACTATAACTCCTAAACTTCTACCTGCCTGGCATTGCAGGATATGTATTCTGAGGAGTTGAACACTTGAACTCTCCCTCCCCCTCCCTCCGGTTTCTTTGGTTCCGTTCGGTTTTTAGAAATGAGATCAATGAAACTAAACTAATAATTAATATATATTCTAACATGCATTCAGATTAAAATAGAATCATAACAAAATTATATAGCATTATAAAAACATTGAATTGTTAAACATATGAAATATGAATCAATGACCATAAATCAGTGTTATCGATCTGTAACTTTTAAAAAAAATTGCAGTGCAAATATATATATAGAATATTTGCACAATGATGTAAACATTATTAAAGTAATCATAGACTATCTAGACTAGTTTATGGTACTTAAACTTCATTACAAACTAAATAGATATTCAAGATAGGCAGCCAGATTTAATAACTGAAATGCAGTAGGCATAGGTATAGCCGTTTAATATATAAAACAGTGTAGAATATAGATAGACCACCATGTACACACCCCTCCCGCACCACTTTCTGGTAAAAATAAATTAAAAGGCTCCATCTTTTTCTTTAGCTGGGCAATTTAGTGGTGGCAGTCCATTAAGAGTATGCATTACTAAGGCATATATCTATCCAAGTCGAGGGTCTTCACAGAAACCGTTATTTTCTTATCACATCCCGAAATGAAGTACTTAGTTGAGATATGTTCACATCTTACCCTCTCTCCAATTTATTCAGTGTGGTTTGATAAATGTGGACACATAAGGTCTACTTTATCATCCTCTAGTTAACAGTAGATTATCAGTTTGTGGGTTTAACCCTAATTAATTAAGCCACCGTTGCAACCAATGTAGATTTTCTACTTTTTTACCTGAGCATCATATATAGAGAATGGTCGAAGTTTAGCAGAAATTTGCAAGTAATAACAGAAAAGCTTTTAAGATATATAACTGAGCATTATAAATCCATAACTTGATCCGATCCGCGCACTCTAGTACCTACTAATTAAGTTGTAAAGCATAAAACATCAAGGATTAACCATCATGATAAGAACTGGAAACAAAAAAGGTTTGAAAGTATTACCAGATCGATCATTTTACATCCCGAACATCAATTATATGTCTAATTAGTTCTAAAATGTATATACAGAAATCTCTTAATCAATTAGGAAGTAGATGAATGTAGAGATTTTTCACCGATATATAGGTTGGTTCTGAAACTAGTATATCAATTACTTGGACATTATTTAAGAGGAATTGGATAATTCAGACGAGTAGATAGAGTAGATACCTAGTAAAATTAATCTTCCAAATTAAAATATGATCCGCCATAATTAATCTATATATATATCGATGATGCTCTACCAAATTTTCGTATGATTAATTAGTTTTTGCTACCTTTATGTGCACCTTCAGTCGTCTGAACTGAACCGTGATACTAAGTATGGCAATGTTGAATTTCAGCTGTTTCCTTCATGACTTCAATCCAAAGACATGGATAATTTCCCTTTGTTCATCAAGTCGTGGAGAGTAGATGTTGTGGTAGTGGTGGTGGCGGTGTGAGGACTTAGTTGAACGTAAGGAATATTTGATGAAGAAGTATTATAAGCGTTGCTCATCATAAGAGGAGGAGGAAGAGGTGGCGGGGCAGTACAAGCATTATGAGGGTAGTGACCTTGAAAGACGAGGGAAGTTCCCATCTTGGGAACATTGGAAGTACTGGTTGTTGAGGAAGAAGACAATGTCATCATGTTGTTGTCACATTCGACAGTAATATCGTCTGAATTGGAAGAGCCTGAAGTGTTAAGTGGACATTCCATGTTCACTCCAAACAGCCTCAGTCTTTTTGGTGCAGCTTTCCCATGTACTACAGGCACTGACTCGAATACCACACCGGGTTCAAATTCACCCCAATTCCCTCTTTGAACATGCGGCATTTCAGCATCTTCTTCTTGTTGTTGCTGCTGCTCTTGTGAGGATGCTGCTGACCTGTTATAGTAAATTACTGAGCCTGGGCTTACGAGAGGATGATGATGACTTGTACTGCGAGTGCTGCTCATGTAATTAGTAGGGTGATAAAAATGTGAATGTGGGTTATAATGACTAGGGACATTTGGAGGAGGAGGCAGCAACAAGTGGGATGAATATTGGTCCCGATAATTATGAGGATTATTAGGATAGTACTGAGGCGTGGAAGATAAAGGCTGCTGTTGTTGCAAGAACAAGCTTGGATTCCAAGGAGCAGTCGAAGAGCGTTGTAAGCTGGAGTAAAATTGAGGCTGCAGAGACAAATTACTAGCTGATACAGCTGAACCGGTTCCCAGTAGGTGGTGATAGTGGTGGTACTGGCTTGAGGCTGAGGAAGAGGGTGCATCAGGACGTCGTCTCCAGTCAATAAACAAACGGTCTCTCCCAAATTCACCCATGCCTCTTTGAAAAGAGACAACATCACCAGCATCCAGCTTCTTCTCCTTGACAAACCTACTCCACCCTTTAGTCATGACATAGCTTTGGCTACTATTCCAGTACGAGTATCTGAATCTCCACTGCTTTCCACTTCTATCTTCAAAGTTCAACAAAAGGCCTTTCTCATTTGTCGATGAGTCCAAAGGGAAGTACTTCTCAGCATGCTGTTTGGGAATGACTAACCGGTTCAGCTTCCCAACGTCGCTTGGCGTTACCACTTTATCAAACATATGCTCCTTCTCCACTATCACATGCCCATCTGTTCTCCTCCCTTCTATTATCACATCATCAGCATCATTCCCCCCGCCAATATTGTTATCTATCATCATCATCGTTGCCTTCTTTTCGTGTTGCTTCTTGCTTGATGCTCCACACTGGTGGTTCCTAATTAATTACTCAATCTGCTGGTGCTGCAGTAGGTAAAGTTAGAAAGAATTAGCACAATTTTGAGTACTGTGATAATGACAAAGGTGCGGTATCTCACGCTCTCCCTCTAGTAAAGGTCGAGGGTTTAAGTCACAGTGAAAACAAAGTGTCGGTGAGTGTGTTCTTCCTAGAAACCTCACTTGCTATTTAAAGAAAAGAAACTATATATAACAAAATATCATAACAAATTAGGGTTCTTACTTGTGATTTCGCAACTAGTCACAGCTTCTGCTCCTCAATCTTCTTTGTTGCAGTACAATTTTTGTCCACTGCTGCTCATATAAAGCTCGAATTCACTAATTTGTAACTACTAATAACCAGATCTCTTGCCTGCTGTCAATCATTATGCATGTGACTTTCCAATTGATGTATAATAATGCAACTAGATCGATCTACTGCAAATATATAAATATTTTCTGATGTACATAAGAAAAATTAACTACTAGCATATATAAAACTTTCTAGCTAGGTCCTCTCATATATCTTACATATATGTATATATGCTAGCAAAAGCAAGAACAGTAAGATCTGTGAGTACTTGGATACAAGAAATAAAAATAGAATTGGTGCTTGACAAGACTTTATAAGATAACATGTGTGTGTGCGTATACTATATACTATATATAATAAACAACAAGAGAAAACACACCGTGGAAAATTATTACTCAAGAAACAAGGTGCTCTAGTTCTTCTTCTGCTTCATTTTCTTGAACTTTAGCCTTTACGGATCAGAAAGAAAAAATAAGGAATGAGAGAGAGAGAGAGATTATAATTATAGAAGGAAAATTCTGAAAAGATACCTCCATAGAAGGTTCTCAAGTTAAAGCAATTCTTCAATAAATATGCTTGCCTTCCCTCTAGAGAGAGACTTTATATGTAGGGAAATAAGTATATAGTAGGGGTTGGGGATAGGGGGGCCCATTAATTATCTGGTTGGGCTCATGTGAACTTGTCCCTGTCATCTTCCTGGGTGGTATCCATAATTCCTTTTCTTACATTTTTCTCATTCATCATGATAAGCCATTGCCTAAGAATACTATACATGGCATCTATTTGATCCTACTCTGGACATATTTTAATATGAGTATAACAAATATAATTATTATAAAAAAATATAACAGACAAAATATAAAATACATGTTTAATTATTTTTCTCAATTTTTTAATATTACTTTAATTTCAAACTCGAAGATCGGCTCGCGATAGCCTCGAATTCGATTTCGGCATAGCCTTTAATTTAAAACTCGAAGATCGGCTTGCGATAGCCTCGAGTTCGACTCAAAAACTCAAATTAATTTCTTCAAAATATTGACAAAGAATATTGAAATATGATTGGTTCAATTCAATTTCGATTCAATTAAATATATAAATTATAAATAAAATAGTGAATAATCATATATATATAAGTATATATATATTAAAATAATTAAAAATTAATAGATGCTCAATACCTTACGAGCCTAGTATTTAAAGTTTGAGCTCCGCTCGGTAAATTGTTCGAATAGCCCGAACTCGCTCGAACTCGTCTCCATTATCAAATGACGAATTTGAATATTTTAAAAATTGAGTTCGAGTAAGTTACTACCAATTTAATTACGCCCGTAATTGTGACTATTCACAAACATTTATTTTATGTATTTGCCAGCTGCTAGCTGATTTGTATATAGCACGAGTGCTAATTTCCATTTGTTAATATTGAAAAACGAACAACTAGCTAACTGGGGCAGTGCAGGTATCAAGTAGTGTTGGTTTTATTCTTGTCTTTGTTACTGGCTGCCAATAATTTTAGGCAAACCGAGAAGTAGACTTCAAAGTCAATAATATACCTGTAAATTATTGTAATTAGTTCTAGGTTGTCTCTATTGACTATAACACACATAATTTAGTTCTGGTGAGCCAGTATAATTCAGTTGTTTAACATTTCCTCCAGTTTGTATGCATATAAAAATATATACATACATCTCCTTAATGCTCATGTTGAGGTAGCTAGGGTGGAGATAGCAACTCATGTGATCTTTTCTAGACCATACATACACATGATTAATTATATACACAGTGGTACCCTCTTATTAGTACATTATACATAAGTGGTCCAATTCTAGTGTGGTGACATATATACTAGCAGTCTAGCATGCAGTATGTGTAAAAATGTTGTATGTAAAAAGCATTTTAATTAATGAGTAAAATGAAACAAGAAATTGAACTCTCAACATGTAAAGGGTAGGTTCAAGTCATATTTGTACCATGCTTTTGATGCCAAATTTTAGATGGCATGGAAGTTATGGAACTGAATATTTATTATACACTGTAGCTATATTATGGCCCTGTAAATCTGTAGATACAAATATAGGGTTTCCATCTTTTGTTAAAGATCATTTGTTTATATATGCCAAAATGTCCTTTTCTAGTTTCAAAAATTATAACCACACTGTGGGAATGGGAATGAGATTGGATTGGAGAGGATACATGTCATATAGTTTTAGGACTGTTACTGCAGTAGTATTGTGTATTTATCTTGTTATTTAGTAAGAGAGAGAGAGAGAGAGATGGGAGAGAGAGAGATGGGATACAGAGAGAAAGGGAAGAGAGAGGGGAGAGGGAGGGGGAGAGAGAGAGAGAGATGGGAGAGAGAGAGGGGGGGGAGAGGGAGAGAGATTAGAGAGATGGGTTATGTAGTTGCCTTTGTACAGAGATGGGATTGGAAGGGAGAGTATATATGTCATATGGTAGAGTACTATTACTGCAGTAGTATTGTGTATTTATCTTGTTATTGAGTAATTGTGGGGGGAGAGAGAGAGAGTGAAAGAGAGATTTATAGAGAGAGGACCACCTAGTTTTCAGGCCATGCTCGATCGCTAGCTCTTGTATATGGTCCATGGTGGGTTGGATTTGGGAGAGGGGGGATGGAAAAAGATAACATGCAATATAAGAAAGGAACCAGAGTATTTGGATTTCAATATTTTCATAGGTGTGCTAGTTAGGTGGTGGCAAAGTTTGACACTACCTTCCCCACTGCCTCCCCCTCTTTTTCTTCCAGTTGAAAAAGCCAACCATGCCCCTCCCCCCACCCCATGTTATATATCAATGCATATTTGTATTTACATTTACTAATTTTAATTTGTCAAGTATGTTTATACAATGCTAAAGAAAAGCCGAAAAGGTACGTTTATACAACTATCAAGTTTGAAAGTTTCAGTTCCAACTCATTAGGCCACTTCAACTAAATAATCAATATAATCCGTACTCGGAATATATACTTGATTTTAGTTTTTTTACAAGTGTATGATAAACAAGATTATGAGATTGTAACCTTTAATTTAGTCTCTTTTATTGACCATTAACTTAATTATTATATATCTACTACGCTTAAAACCACCTAATTATCAACTACAATATTATATTGAACCATGGAACTTTATATAGGTATTTATAATATAATATGGGCAGGTTAAGAGTTGCTAGAGAATCATTATTTAAAATTTAAAATACACAATTCATCTCATTTTTATCATATATATACACTACAAGAAAACAGGGTAAACCCAACCGGACATAACCGACCGACGTCGATTTGGTCACCTTAAAACCGACCGACGTCAGTGGTCGGTTATATGCCAACTAAACGACACCGTATTGATGACGTGGCACACATAAAACCGACCATTCACTGGTGGTCGGTTTTATTGTAAAAAAACGACACTGTTTTGCTGATGTGTCACTTTTAAAACCGACCACCTACATGTGGTCGATTATACCCACAAATTCTGCAGGTTAAAACCGACCATATATGGTGGTCGGTTTTGTAGAATAATAAAAAATTAATTTAAAGTACAAAAAAAGTACTCGTTATAGAGAAAACGGTGTCGTTTTATTCTTCTGACTAAATCCCTCATTTGATTTTGGCCAAAAAATTAAAAAAAGAGAGGATTGAAGTGGAGGAGTTTCAGAAAATTGTATGTTATTTCCATATTTTGTAATAATGTGTGTGTGTGTTTATGTTGGTAGTGTATGTATTAAATGTTGTTGTATGTATTTAATGTTTTTATTATTTTATATAATGTTTGTTGTGAGAATTGAAGTTTGGTAGTAGATAATTTGTAAGTTAGTTTCATTTATTGTAATTATAGTGTGCGTGTTTGTGTGTTTTATGAAATACATGAATAAATATGAGATTAATGATAAATTATTTGTTAAATATGTTTTTTTTAATTTTAAAAAATATTAGTGTAGATGGAAACCATTGATCGAAGTTGGATTGGTAATCAATTGCAAAGCGATAAAATTTCATTGACCCCGGAATATAGAATTGGTGTAGAATTTTTTTTAAAATTTGCTAGCGAAAATGGAATGGAAGATGGTACAATGAAGTGTCCGTGTAAACGTTGTAAAAAATTGAATTGGTTAAAGATTGATGATGTTAGATTTCATTTGCTCGCTAAAGGGATGCTTGAGGGTTATACCGTGTGGACGTCGCACGGTGAAAAAATAGGAAGAAAACGTAGTCGAACATCACATCACCGTTATTGTGTTCGGGAACCTTCAAGAGTAGAAGAACCGGTAGATTTGAATGCGATGTTACATGATTTAGCCGGTGAAAATTATCAATTTTATGAAACTACGGATACGGGAACTATGAATGTAGAAGAAGCTCCAAATGATAGTGCTAAAAAATTATACGAGGTTATTGTTGAAAATGGAGCACCTATTTATCCCGGAAATACAAAGTACACAAGATTAAGCTTTACCACCAAATTATTGAAATTCAAAAATAACTTGCATTGTAGTAATAAAGCTTTTGATAGTTTGCTTAAACTTCTTACGGATGTGTTACCAAAAAAACATACATTACCCGAAAGTTATTATGCAATGAAAAAAATTATAAAGGATTTGAAGGTTGAATATGAAAAAATTGATTTATGTGAGAATGATTGTATGTTATTTTATGGAGATGACAAGGATAAAGTTGTGTGTGATATATGTGATGAAGATCGTTATCGGGATGTTTCTAGGAAAGATGGTAAAAAAATAGCAAAAAAAATCTTAAGACATTTTCCTTTGATCCCTCGATTACAACGCTTATATATGTCGGGACATACATCCGATCACATGAGATGGTACAAAAATAGAGATGTGAAAGATGGAGAAATAAGTCATCCCGCGGATGGAGAAGAGTGGAAAAATTTTGACCGTCGGTATCCTTCATTTGCTCAAGAGATACGTAACATAAGGCTCGGTCTTGCGACCGATGGTTTCAACCCTTTTGGCCCTACTGGGAAAAAAACATATAGTGTGTGGCCCGTGGTGATAGTTGTCTACAATCTTCCACCATCGATGTGTATGAAAAAGCCTTATATGTTCATGACCGATATAGTTCCGGGTCCAAATAGTATTGGAAAAGATATTAACGTTTGTCTAAGGCCTCTAATTGAAGATATTGTGGAATACCGGGGTGAAAACATACGACCAATCTTTGAAAGAAAATTTTACAATGAGAGCGGCTATTATGTGGACAATTAGTGAATATCCCGCTATGAGTATGAGAAGTGGGTGGTCGGGCAAAGGAAAGATGGGATGTCAAGTGTGTCTTGGAAGTGTGCAAGGGTTTCAATTAAAATATTGTGGAAAATGTAGTTTCTATGGCACGAACCGAATATTCCTTGAATCAAATGATCCACTCCGTCAAAAAAGTAATTTGTTTGATAACGAAGAAAGAAGATTGTTTCGTGGTCGTTTGTCCCGTGAGGGTGTTAAGGAATTGCTTGATGGTTTAGTTTTTCCACCACCCGGAAAGACTAATTCGAAGGCAAGGAGTGTCGGATACGGGGAAGAGCATCATTGGACTCATGTCCCAATCTTTTACGAACTCCCTTATTGGTCATCACATAGTTTACGATATTCAATTGACATCATGCATACGGAAAAAAATGTTTTTGAAAACATTTTTTTTACTATTGTCAATGCGGCAAAGTCAAAAGATCATAAAAAAGCAAGAGCGGATTGCAAGCATTTTGGGATGTTACCACATTTGTGGATCGATGAGAAAGGAAAGTCACCTAAAGCACCTTATTCCCTTACTAGAAAATAACGTAAACTTTTGTATGAATGGATTAGTTCACTAAAACTTCCGGATGGTTATTCCTCAAATATATCACGTTGTTGCAATGTTGAGGAGTGTACATTTTATAGATTCAAATCGCACGATTGTCACATTTTTCTTCAAAAATTATTGCCTCTCGCAATTCGTGAACTTCTACCGGCTGAAAGAGGTATGTCCTAAGTCCAATCATGTATGAGGATTTAGGAATAACTTTTATGTAATATGTTTTGATTTCAATGATATTAATAAAAGACTTGTTTTGTTTTTATTGCGGGCTCTATCTATTTAAATGTTTAAATAAGATATACCACAGTTTAGAGTAAAGCTTTTTATGGATTGTGATGAGATCCTAATAATGAGACCTAAAAGATGACAACTCTAAACTTAAATAGTTCCTGGTCGTAGGATTACTAACTGGTAATTAATAATCCGCAAAGATCGGTACATACCATGCTTACTTCATTATGAAGGATGTCTGTTCTCATAGACATTTGTGTGGTGACACTATAGCTAGTATGTAGGTGTTTATTATAGAATAAGTTCACTGAACATGACTCACACAGTTGAACAACTGATGGAGTTCACTCACGTGTCAGCAGTTGTTCACATAGTGATAGTTGTACAAGTATCCTTAGACTTGAGGTCATCATAGTCATCTTGTGTACACTGAACTATGCTTTGGTTTAGTTCTTAGTCTCAAGGGATAATTATAAGGGCTCTACTGGGTATAGGAATTTGTACACGAAGATAGTCTATGATCAATAAAGGATCTACCCCTTCTAGTGAAGGAAGAGAATGTTCAATGTTGATCCACTTATGCTAGTTCAGGAATCTCTGGCCAGAGTGAACGAAATTAGAAATCAGTTTCTAATTTACATTAAATAGAACTAAGCATAGTGAATGGAAAAGCAAGTGATTAAATAAGATAGGCTTGACACAAGTTCCATACCTTGTATTTAATCGTGACATTGCAGGGTAGAAGGAATTGATTATACGGTAACTACTCACTGAATAGGTTTTTGGTATTCTAAGCAGTGAATTCGTATTATCCGGATAGTCGCGATATGCTGAGAAGTATCCCTCACGATGTAGAATAAATATGATTAATTAATTAATCATATTTAATAAATTAGAGAATTTATATAAATAATGATAAAAGAGTTTTATTATTATTTATTTCTACTACCGGCTTAATATTGAACCTACAGGGTCACACCATAAAAGAGAATGATTTAATGGTGGAGGAATTAATTAATAATGACTGATAATTATTTATTTATGAAATAAATAGTTAATTGGAAAATTTAATAATTGATTAAATGAGATTTAATTGATTATAAATTAATTAAGAAAAGGTTCTTAATATTATTAATTAAGAATTTATTTTTTGGAAATTAAATCAAGTGAGAGAATTATTTCTAAAGAGTTTTGAAAAAGGATTAATAATTAAAAGGTGTTTTAATTATTAGTGAGAATAATGAAGGGTTAATAATAATAATATTTTATGGGAAAATTTTCAGCTGAAAATTTTGCCTATAAATATACTATTATAGACCTTATTTTTGCCTCAACAAAAAAGATTTACAAAACCCTAATTCTCTCCATCTCCTCCTCCTTCATTACATCGTTTTCTTGGTGGATACCGGTGAAGTGCTTCACACTTGAGGAGCAGCTGCTAAGGATCTCCGTTCATCATTTTTGGATCGCCATTAAAGACCTCCATCTTTCCATTAATGTAAAGCTTCTTAAGGTAAACATACTGAACTACGAATTAAATATTATTTTTCGCATGGATCCTGCGGAGGGTTTCGGTTTTTTTAAGATTTAAATTTACGTTTTCGCTATGTTTATGTGTTAAAAACCCTTCAATGGCATCAGGACTACTTGCGAAAAGTTTTTAATTCGTTTATGTGTTTAACTGTTTTCGATATATGAGCATGTACGTGATTCGCCATGATTTGATGTTGATATAATATGCTAATATATGTATGGTTTTGAATATATGATATTCATGTGAGTTGTATAATCATAAGATGATTATGTAATCTGTATATATACTGATATATACATGATTTATGTTTGTTCTAATTATGAGAATCATATTAGATACGGATTCTGAATTGGCTGCTGCAGATTTGCTGAAATCTGGGTCTGGTGTCCGATTTACGCAAACGAATACCCTATTCCATAGGTAAACGAGCGTATGAACAAAACTGATAGCTTAAGCTATCAACGACTCTTCTGTAAGGCGTTTGACGTCGTTGACTTCCCGTAAACAGTGATTCTTGTTTTTCTGATTTGATTCTGATTTTTCTGATTTTTATCGTATTTTCTTTTTATGATTAGATCATGGATAATATGATATGTTAAGATCAGATTATGTGTTTTAACATGTTTTTATGTGTTGTATGAGCATGGTGGATGGTTATGGCCTTTCGACCTTAGTGTAATGGTTTTGGTTTAGATTTTAAATACGACTTGCATGTCGTCAATCTTTTTAATCATAAATCTCGAATGTAACTCGAGTTATTCTTGTAAGTTCATTAGATTAGTTTTACTTTCAATCATGTAATGTAATTGAAGACTCAAGAAGGCTATCCAATGGAGGTGATACAAAGAAGAAGACGAGGCATACAAGAAGTCTAAACAAAGAAGAAGACTTATGTAATAAGTAGTTGTATTTATTTCCATCACCATATTAGATTGACCTTGATCTTTATCATGAGCTTGATAAAGATCACATAGGATGGGGACATAACCAAACATATTTACTTTATTGCACTTTACATTTACTTGTTTATTTAATTTTATATATGAGATATATGCCTATGTTTATCATGCGATGATAGATTTAGGTGAACTTAAATTAATATAAGGCGTGCTCTAGAAAATCTAGAATAGGAATCGTTTCTTGCCTTAACAATAAATATTATGAATACGATCATGAGATTCTTGTGTTTATGAAACACGTAATTGAATATGAATTTTCAATATTGAGAGAAATGATGATTCTATCAACAACAGATTTCTATCTGTAAGAAAGGGTTATTAAGTGACGCCCTTGACAATGCTCCACCTGATCTGGGAATCATCTGATTATCGATTATTGATTTGAAATATTTAATTTAAAAGGAAGAATCTCTTTATAATATGATTATGATTGTAACCTAATATAATCCCTCTAAAATTAAATAATATCAAGTAGTAATTGGCCAATGACACAACGGGCTTGTGTCGGTCATAGCCTTCCAACATGGTAGAAAGTAATTCTTATTTTAAATCATTGTCGTTTCGTGCTACAGCCGAGGGCTTTGATTTCGAAATAAGAAATACTTGTCTATTACATAGAGATGTGTACATTGAATTAGAATCTAAAGGTCGGTACGTGCTACAGCCGTGGGTCGTTGGAGACTGATTCAATTGTACGAAATGTTGGGCCAGACTTGACTTAGAATATTGAGTTTATCGTGCCACAGCCGTGACTCAATTATTCAAGAGGCTAAACTTATATTAGGGAATAACATAAGATGTAATTGACAAGAGTTGTCTGCCTATTGAACATCACATGACGTTTCGTGCCACAGCCGCGGTTGTGTGATGGAATGTAGGACCCTATTCCCACTAGCATTATGAATGTTTAATTTTCACTTAGGGGGTTGAAAAAATTAGATAAACTAGTGGGAGATACTTTTGAATAAAGACCCAATTCATTTAGTGTTTTGAAATGAAATTGAATATTTGCTAAGTGTTGTTATGTGTTTATCATTTACAGATTTACTATATTCGTCATGTCTTCTGCACTATCAATCCGGAGCATACTAGATGCTCACAAGTTGACTGGTCCTAATTTAGCTGTTTGTTTTCACTGTAACAAGTTGGGGCACTGGAAGAGGAACTGCAAGCTTTACCTTGCAGAATTGAAGAAGAAGGGTAGTGAGACTACCGCTTCTGATTTAGACATGTTCATGATCGAAGTTAAAATGTCACTAGGTCAAATTTCTACTTGGGTATTAGATACCGCCTGTGGTTCTCATATTTGCAATTCGTTGCAAGGACTAAAGGGAAGTAGGACTCTTGAAAAAGATGAGGTGATTCTACGTATGGGCAATGGAGCAAGGGTTGCGGCCATATCTGTAGGATCATTTAGTTTACATATGCCTACGGGAAAGACTATTATTTTGAATAATTGTTATTACGTTCCCTCTATTGTGAGGAATATTGTTTCTATTCCTATGTTGGATGTGGATGGTTTTTCATTTATTATCAAGAATAATGAATGTTCTATCCTTAGAGATAATGTTCTTTTGGACGTGGCATTTTAAATAATGGTCTGTATGTATGTGACGTAGAGCATGATTTACTTCAGATTGAACAAACTAATAAAAGAAAACGAGATGATGAAAATCTGACCTATTTATGGCACTGTAGGCTAGGTCATATTAGTGAAAATAGACTGTGGACATTGCATAAGGAAGGGTTACTTGACCCCTTTGATTTTGAATCATATCCTACATGCGAGTCTTGTCTATTGGGTAAAATGACCAAATCTCCATTTAGTGGACATGGAGAGAGGGCTGCAGATTTGCTAGGATTGGTACACACAGATGTATGTTGACCAATGTCTACGCAAGCCATGGGTGGATTTTCGTACTTCATTACTTTCATAGATGATAGATCTAGATTCGGATATGTGTATTTGATGAAACACAAGTCTGAAGCCTTTGAAAAGTTCAAAGAATATAAACATGAAGTGGAGAAACAAACCAAACACAGTATTATAACTCTTCGATCAGATCGAGGTGGTGAATACTTGAATGGATAATTTCTAGATTATCTCAAAGAAAATGGTATAGTCTCCCAGTGGACTCCTCCATATACTCCACAGTTAAATGGGGTATCTGAAAGGAGAAATCGAACTTTGTTAGACATGGTTCGGTCCATGATGAGCTATGCGAATCTTCCAGTATTCCTATAGGGTTATGCATTGGAAACCTCAGCATATTTACTGAATAAGGTGCCTTCCAAATCTGTTCCTCAAACACCATATGAGATATAGAAAGAAAGGAAACTGAGTCTTAAACACGTTAAGATTTGGGGATGTCCAGCTTATGTCAAGAAAGTTAACTCAGATAAGCTGGAATCTAGATCCGTAAAATGTAATTTTGTGGGATATCCTAAAGAGACTTTGGGGTATTACTTTTACACCGATCATCGGGTGTTTGTCTCCAGACATGCTACCTTCTTGGAAAAGGAGTTTATCCTTGAAGAAAACAGTGGGAGCAAAATTGAACTTGATAAAGTTCAAGAAGCACAAACTACTACGGATCAAGTGGAAACACCTGTTCAGACTGAACAACCTTCTGTGGAACAGCCCATTCGTAGGACAGGGAGAGTGTCTCGCCAACCTGAGAGGTATTATGGCCTTGTCATTGAGAATGACAATGAGTTGTTAACTATTGATGATGACGACCCTGTGACCTATAATGAGGCTATGAGTAGTGTTGGCTCAGAGAAATGGCATAGTGCCTTGAAATCCGAAATGAAATCTATGTATACCAACCAAGTATGGACTCTGGTTGAGGCGCCTGAAGGTGTTAAGCCTATTGGGTGCAAGTGGGTATACAAAAGAAAGATTGGAGAAGATGGCCAGGTGGAGACCTATAAGGCCAGGCTCGTGGCAAAAGGATTCAAACAAAGGCAAAGGATTGACTTTGATGAAACTTTTTCGCCTGTAGCCCTGTTAAAATCAATTCAGATTTTGCTTGCGATTGCTGCTTACTACGACTATGAGATCTGGAAAATGGACGTGAAAACGGCCTTCCTCAATGGGGAACTTGAGGAGGAAGTGTATATGACACAGCCAGAGGGTTTTCTTTCCAAGGGAAATGAACACCTAGTGTGTAAGCTGCTGCGAACCATATATGGTTTAATGCAAGTTTCTCGTAGGTGGAACATCCGTTTTGATGAGACAATCAAAGAGTTTGGTTTTATCAAAAACATAGATGAACCATGTGTCTACAAGAAGGTTAGTGGGAGCGCGGTAACATTTCTTGTATTGTATGTGGATGACATACTTCTTATAGGAAATGATATACCGATGCTACAATCAGTCAAAGTATGGCTATCAAAGAACTTCACCATGAAGGACTTGGGAGAAGCATCCTACATTTTCGGTATGAAGATCTATAGAGATAGATCTAGAAGAATGATAGGTCTTACCCAGGGTACATACATCCAGAAAGTTCTTAAAAGGTTTAGCATGGAAAACTCCAAAAGAGGTCTCATACCGATGAGCCATGGAGTGTCCCTTTCTGAAAAAAATGTCTCTTAAGACACCTGAGGAAAGAGAGCGTATAAGTAAGATTCCTTATGCTTCAGCAATAGGATCTATCATGTACACGATGTTGTGTACAAGGCCTGATGTTGCTTATTCAATTAGTGCGACGAGCAGATATAAGTCCAATCCAGGTGAATACCACTGGAAAGCAGTGAAAAACATCCTTAAGTACTTGCGAAGGACTCAGGACATTTTTCTTGTTTTTGGTGGTGAATCTGAGTTAAAAATAGAGGGTTATACTGACTCTAGTTTTCAATCATAAAGTGATAGCAAATCCATGTCAGGGTACGTGTTTACTCTGAATGGTGGAGCGATTAGTTGGAAGAGTTCCAAACAGTCTACAGCGGCTGACTCCACAGCGAAAGCAGAATATATAGTTGCAAGTGAGGCTGCAAAAGAAGCCGTTTGGATGAGGAAATTTGTTTCTGAGTTGGGAGTTGTTCCTAGAGTTGAAGAGCCTATTGTGTTGTATTGTGATAACAACGCAGCAATAGCACAAGCCAAGGAACCTAGGTCTCATAGAAATTCCAAACATGTCATGCGGCGCTTTCATCTGATTAGGGAGATTGTTGAAAGAGGAGATGTCAACGTCGAGAGAGTTGACACACATAACAACGTAGCAGACCCACTCACAAAGCCACTTTCTCAGAGTCACTTTGATCTTCATAAAGACAAGATGGGTATTAGATACCAGAGTGATTGGCTTTAGTACAAGTGGGAGATTGAAAGAGATATCTTCTAAGTCCAATCATGTATGAGGATTTAGGAATAACTTTTATGTAATATGTTTTGATTTCATTGATATTAATAAAAGACTTGTTTTGTTTTTATTGCGGGCTCTATCTATTTAAATGTTTAAATAAGATATACCACAGTTTAGAGTAAAGCTTTTTATGGATTATGATGAGATCATAATAATGAGACCTAAAAGATGATAACTCTAAACTTAAATAGTTCCTGGTCGTAGGATTACTAACTGGTAATTAATAATCCGCAAAGATCGGTACATACTATGCTTGCTTCATTATGAAGGATGTATGTTCTCATAGACATTTGTGTGGTGACACTATAGCTAGTATGTAGGTGCTTATTATAGAATAAGTTCACTGAACATGACTCACACAGCTGAACAACTGATGGAGTTCACTCACGTGTCAGCAGTTGTTCACATAGTGATAGTTGTACAAGTATCCTTAGACTTGAGGTCATCATAGTCATCTTGTGTATACTGAATTATGCTTTGGTTTAGTTCTTAGTCTCAAGGGACAATTACAAGGGCTCTATTGGGTATAGGAATTTGTACACGAAGATAGTGTATGATCAATAAAGGATCTACCCCTTCCAGTGAAGGAAGAGAATGTTTAATGCTGATCCACTTATGCTAGTTCAGAAATCTCTGGCCAGAGTGAATGAAATTAGAAAGGAGTTTCTAATTTATATTAAATAGAACTAAGCATAGTGAATGGGAAAGCAAGTGATTAAATAAGATAGGTTTGACACAAGTTCCATGCCTTGTATTTAATCGTGACATTACAGGGTAGAAGGAATTGATTGTACGATAAATACTCACTGAATAGGTTCTTGGTATTCTAAGCAGTGAATTCATATTATCCGGATAGTCGCGATATGCTGAGAAGTATCCCTCACGATGTAGAATAAATATGATTAATTAATTAATCATATTTAATGAATTAGAGAATTTATATAAATAATGATAAAATAGTTTTATTATTATTTATTTCTACTACCGGCTTAATATTGAACCTACAGGGTCACACCATAAAAGAGAATGATTTAATGGTGGAGGAATTAATTAATAATGGATGATAATTATTTATTTATGAAATAAATAATTAATTGGCAAATTTAATAATTGATTAAATGAGATTTAATTGATTATAAATTAATTAAGAAAAGGTTCTTAATATTATTAATTAAGAATTTAATTTTTGGAAATTAAATCAAGTGAGAGAATTATTTTAAAGAGTTTAGAAAAAGGATTAATAATTAAAAGGTGTTTTAATTATTAGTGAGAATAATAAAGGGTTAATAATAATAATATTTTATGGGAAAATTTTCAGCTGAAAATTTTGCCTATAAATATACTATTATAGACTCTATTTTTGCCTCAACCAAAAAGATTTACAAAACCCTAATTCTCTCCATCTCCTCCTCCTTCATTACATCGTTTTCTGGGTGGATACCGGTGGAGTGCTTCACACTTGAGAAGCAGCTGCTAAGGATCTCCGTTCATCATTTTTGGATCGCCATTAAAGACCTCCATCTTTCCATTAACGTAAAGCTTCTTAAGGTAAACATACTGAACTACAAATTAAATATTATTTTTTGCATGGATCCTACGGAGGGTTTCGGTTTTTTTAAGATTTAAATTTACGTTTTCGTTGCGTTTATGTGCTAAAAACCCTTCATCGGCGCCTATTGCCGATGCAATCACGACAATTTCTAACTTTTTCCAAGATTTATGTTCATCCGTGGTTACAAAAACTGACTTGGAAATAATGGAAAAATCGGTTATCAAAGCGTTGTGTTTGTTAGAAATGATTTTTTCTCAAAGTTGGTTTGATTCGATGGAACACTTGGTTGTACATTTAGCCGAAGAAATTCGACTTGCTGGACCTACTTATTGGCATTGGATGTATCCGATTGAACGTTTGTTGGGAAAATTAAAACAAAAAGTCGGTAATAAAGCAAGGGTTGAGGGGTCAATTGCCGAACGATATATGGAGGATGAGATTCTTAATATTTGTTCTTTTTAATTTGCCTCTGACACGATCCATAATAAGGTACGTCGTAACGAGGTTTTGTTTGATGTGCAAAATTCCGAGAATTTAGAAGTGTTCAAATATCCAATTCAATCTCTTGGAAAGGAAGGAACTCGATACAAGAGTAATGATGAACGAGAGTTAGCGGAAGAATATGTTCTTTTAAACTCTCCTGAAGTTCAACCTTATCTAAGGTACCAAATCTTACTTAAAATATGCGTAATAATTTTTGTTAATGACAAATGCATGATCTTACTTTATATTTTAGGAAGTACCAAGATCGTGTTATGCGACAACGCCCGGAAATAACACCTCAAGATTTAGATCGTATTGTCAAAAGTCGATTTAAAACTTGGTTTAAACAAAAGGTATTTATCTACTTTTAATTTGCATGATTTTTTTTTAAAATTCTTATAATTACAACGTCTCATCGATTTGAATTATTTTTAGGTTGATAAAGATGAGGTGGAAGGACCTCGTTTTACGGACTTACTTGAAGGGCAGGTATTAAAGTTATGACTTTTGAGACTTTTCTAGTTAATGGATATAAATTTTCAACAAAATCTGCATCCGGTTCTGGTATTGTTGTTAAAGGAAATTTGCACGGAAATAATCTTGATTATTATGGTCAACTACAAGAAATTATTAGACTTATTTATCAAGGATGCAATCATGTATATTTGTTCAAATGCATATGGTTTGATAGTGTTGGTAATGGTGTGAGGATTGATAAGAATCGTGTGATTATAATTGATATGACTTCAAGATTGAAGTCAAATGAGATTTTTATTTTAGCTAGTCAAGCCTCACAAGTATATTATGCTCCTAGTGTATTGGATCCAAAAGCGAAAATATATACAGTGGTCAAATCTAAAAGTCGTCCAATTGATGAATATATCATTGCGCAAAATGATATAGAGGACGCTTTTCAGGAAGATAGATCTAATGCATCGACCTCGTTTTTGCTCTTTTTCGATTTTGCACAATATGGACAAATACCTTTTGTTCGGCGTGAAGAAGAAGAAGAAGACGAAGAAGATGAAGAAGATGATTTGAAGGATGACGATGATGAAAATGAAGGAGAAGAAGAAATAAGTGAAGGTGACAATGAGGATGATGATGATGACGAAGATGATGATGGTTTTGACGATTTTGAATAACGTCATTTGTATTTTAAAGATGATTTTTAGTAAATTTTGTAATGATTAAAAATCATAATATTTGACCGTAATATTTCCCAGAAAATCGACCGTCTCCTTGACTAAAACCGACCACCTTCTTGATAAAACCGACCGTCTCCTTAAAGGGGTGGTCGGTTTTAAGGTGGTCGGTTATAAGAATTAAATTGGCTTCTGAAATAAAACCGACCACTTTGCACATTTGACCTCGGTCGGTTTTAGCAGTCTTGGTTAAAGTACATTTTTAATACTTATTTTCAACGATCGAACTGTACGGATGTTAATTTCATGTCAAAATATGATTATGCACAAAAAATTAGCACTTTTGAACGAGTATCATTAGGGTTTTATAAGTAAATTAACAAATTTAATTAAAAATTAAAAAAAATGAATTCGATCTAAAAAGTATAATTTTAAAAGGTATATTTAACGATCCAACCGTACGGATGTTAAATTCATGTCAAAATATGCTTATGCACAAAAAAATAGCACATTTTAACGAGTACCATTACGTTTTTATAAGTAAATTAGCAAATTTAATTAAAAATTAAAAAAATGAAAAATATAAAATACACATGATCGAACCGTATGGATGGACTAACGCGGTGAAAATGAATAAATGTACCAAAAATTAGGCTATTTGAAAAATAGTATAATCAAAATACTATGGAATATAATTATTCCAGTAAGTATGTCGGCATTCTGTAGACAGAATAAGTTGAACATACCATTCGATACTATAAGTATAATTTTAAAATTTATTTTTAACGATCGAACCGTACAGATGTTAACTTCATGTAAAAACATATTAGTGAACAAAAAATTAGCATATTTGAACGATCACAAATACGTTTTTATAAGAAAATTAGCAATTTTGATTAAAAAAGTGAAATAATTAAAAAAATAAAAATTCTGAAATACACATGATCGAACCGTACGGATGAACCGACGCGGTAAAAACGAGCAAATGTACCAAAAATTAAGCTATTTAAATAATAATAATCATGTTTTTATAAGATTTTTTTTAATTTAGGGGTTTTTAACCCCTAAACCCTAAACCCTAAAATTAAAAAAAATTAAAAAATTAAATAATATAAAACCGACCATTTTGGGTCATAACCGACCACCTAAAAAAATGCGAGTTTTTTTTGTGAAAAATTAAAAACCCCGCCTAGAGCAAAACGACATCGTTTTGCATGCTGCACAGGGTTCAAGGTTAAAACCGACCGACCTGATGGTCGATTTTAAGTGCCAGGCGGTCGGTTTTAAGTCTGTTATAAATAAAAAAAAATGGTTCACTTTTCTTTTCTCTATTTTTTTCTCTATCTCTCTATTTTCTCTCTATGTCTCTCTTACACTCAAAACTTCACTAAAATACTTCGATTCAATGGCATATTCACGAAGGAGCCCCAAATCATCTCTCATTACCTCCAGTTTCACTCTCGATGTAAGATTTTCTTACGATTAAGATATTTTTTTTCCCGATTGCATATATGTGTGTATGTGTATGTATTTTTTTTGTTTATTGTTAGGTCACACACACTGTAGAGGGGGTGAATACAGTGTATAAATACAATCAAATCGAACTTTTAATATTTCAAGTAACAGAAAACAAACTTTATTGAAACAATAAACTCTGTTACAGTATGGAACTGTTACCTCTCAGTGATGAATAATTATCACGAGAGCTGCTAGGGTTACAATGAATAATCTTCTCGAATATGATAACACTTTTAGTGTAAACCCTATGTCTGTGTTTATATACTACACAGTTACAAGATAATCGCTAATTGATATGGAATATAATTCTGCTTCCTAAAATATATCAATCAGATATCTTTTCTTCCAAGTATTCTATTTTTCATAGAACTCCTTCTTCATGCATATCTCTTCTTATGTTTATCTCGATCTTCTTTCCTTTAATCAGCTACTATCCTTATCTGAACATACTTCAGCACTTGAGTTCTGATATCCATCTTCTAATGATTATCTCCTGATAATATATGTACTGATATCCTTAAGTCCTGACTTCCAGTAAGTACTGATTTATCCTGTTTAAGTAAGATCTGAAAACTAAACATAAATCATATTAGCCATGATATTATCAAATATATCTAACAATCTCCCCCAACTTGTAAATTAACAAAATATACAAGTTTAACAGATATTTGATGATGTCAAAAACATTAAGTACAAATGCATGAGAATTAGACTAGATAACTACAACTTACAGTCCTTAAAGCTTTACCAATCTTTAACTTCTGATAAAAACTTCAGTCTGTACAAATATCAGAATTTAAGCAGTTGTAGATCTTGACTTGGCTTCATCTTCTGATCTCTCTGATGTCAGGAGTAGTTCTGAGATAGTTCTTCAACAAACATCTCTCAGCATATCTAAGTTCATCAATCATTCTCCTTTTAGCATCTTTAAGCTCTGCATTATCTTCACCAATTTGAAAGATTGCAGCCCTGAGATCATTAATCTTTGCTTTTCTTATATCCTGATCCAGTCTGATCAAATAAGCTTTATCAGACTCAAGATTGAATTCCACAGCCCTGTAACCCAGAAAGGTAGTTATAATTTGAGCAGTGTTGGGTTTCATTTCAACTATATCACCCTTGTGATCTCTGTACTTTGGAACATATGTGTTGTCATGTTTAACAGAATAAAGCCTTTTCTGTCTCAGAATCTGATCCTTCAAATAATTTGCAGCACTTCCTGTCAATTTGTCATCCACTTGAAGTAAGAATAGTACATGCTCCAATTCTTCAAAATACTTCAATGGAATGGCATTTTGCCTTATATGATAAACCCTACCATCTGTCATGAAGTACAACAAGATGTGTTCTTTCAAGTAGTTATGATAAACCATTTGTACAGATTCCAGTTGATTCAATCTCTCAGGAGTTGCTCCAATACCTGGTTCACTCAAGGAAGTTGGATCATTGGTAGTGTTCTGTATTCTTCTCTCATCAGCACTTCCCAATCCAGTTTTATCTCTTGCTTCCTTTCCTGTAACTACTCTTGCTTCAAAACCACTTGCAGCAGTCTTCAAAGATTGAGTCTGTTTTGCTTTAGTGAATCCTGGTAGGAGTGTCTTTGGTCTGTCTTCTGATATCAAGTTAACTTGAGCTATGTCAGAGGTTACTTGCTCCTTCAAAATATCAAAACTTACAGTCTCTTGACTCTGAACAACTTGAGCCATGTCAGAGGTTGTTTTAAGAACTTTTCTCGAAGTCAGAGCAAGATCATCCTTTTCATCAGTGATTTCTTCATTCTCATGAGGCACATAAACCTTGATAGGTTCACCAACCTTTTCTTTACCCTTGAATCTTGGATCTATCCGCGGCTGTGATTTAGCCAATATTGTTTCAGTATTTGTCCTTTCTTTTATCACAATGCCTTTGAGTTTTGGAAGTGTCATTTTATCATAAGCTTCAGATTTAGATGTGACTTTTTCTGATTTAAGTCTGGCTTCTTCTTCCATTAAACTCTCCAAGTCCATTCCTGGATTTTCCTGAAGAAATAACTGTCTTGACATTTCTTCATCAAGATCTAAAAGTTCATCAAAACTTATCCTTTTATCAGTAGCAGAACTAATTCTTTTCCCAGTATCAGAACTTGTCCTGTGACTTGTGATTTCAGCTTTTCTTGATGAGAAACCTCTACGTTGACTATGACCTCTACCCATTCCAGAGTTTCCTTGATCATCCTTTTCATCATCCTTCCCTTTCAGTGTCTTGCCAGTCTTGCATTTGGACTTAATTACTTTCTCCCCCTTTTTGGCATCAACAGGTAGTAGAAGAGAGACAAACAATTCCACTGAGGCTTGGATTTCAGTAAGTTGAGATTGCTGAGAAGCTTGATTTTTCAGAATATCATCAATCTGAGCTTGTTGTGTCTCTTGAGTCTTCTCAATATAAGCAATCCTGTCAAAGGTAGGTTGGAAGAACTTTTTCTTATAAATCTTTTGAACTTGTTCCTGTTTGATGAATTCTTCCTGAATCTTGTGTAGCTCTGCATGAGTAGTTGAATGGAGACCTTGAAGATGTTTAGTACTCAATACAGTGACTCTAAGCTGGGTTTTGAAATCACCAGAAATTAACATTTCATCAGCTTTTGTCAAGTGCTCAGCAAGATGCTGTGCATTTGGAACACAGGAAACTGAGTTCCATTCCTTAGTCCACTCCTGTCCTGCAGGAGTTTCACTCCTGTCCTGCAGGAGTTTCACTCCAAGGCACTGGTACTTCTCTGATAACAAACTTCTTAACAAGTTCAGATTTAAGAATAGTTTGTTGAGGAGCATGTCCTGAAGGACCTGCTTCATCAGCATCTGTATTTGGAACAGCATCACCAGTATCTCCAGCATTTGCAGCATCAGAACTTACAGAATCAGAATATTCTGATAGAACAATAGTGTGAGTAGCAATGGAGGCTTCAGCATCTTCTAATTGCTGATCTGGTTCCATGTTCTGATCAACATCCATATCCTGATGCTCACCTATATTCTGATCATCAGCATCTAGATGCAGAGAAGGTGTAGTAGATAATTCTGGAGTTTGAGCAGCATCAGTAACAGGTATTGTTGATGGATTAGTTACTTTTGGAGCTTCTAAGCAAATGACTTCAGGCACAACCAAGGTCTGGATATCTATATCAGCACTTGTGCATGTATTAACAGGAGACACAGATGGTGTGTTGGCCTTTTCAGTAACAGCTTCCTGAGGTGGATTTGATGGAGAAGTAGTGACTGGAGCAGATTCCTTTTCTTGTGAGATCAGAGATTCCTGATCCCCTTCCTTAGCTGCTGCTTCATCATCATCTGAAACTGGCCTTTTTGCCCTCTGTTTCTTGTATCTCTTTGTAGATATGGATTCCTTGGGAGTTTCAGGAACAGTCATTCTTCTAAGCCTCTTGAGAAGCCTAGATCCCTCAATTCCAGAATCCTTCTGAGAAGTCACTCTCTCAGCTTCTTTAACAACAAGTTCTGAAGAAGGAACCTGTTCCTCAGTATCAGATTCATCTCTCAAAGCAATCTTTCTTCTCTTTTGAGGTGTTTGAGGAACAGTCTTTGTCCTCTTTGGCTTGGAAGATGAAGGGTTCACGGGAGGTTCTGAGGATGAGGGTTGAACTGTCTGTGAAGTTGAGAGATATGATCTAAGATATTGCCTTAGTGTTGGTTGAGTAGTATGGGTGGTAGGTGCTGATGGTTGTTGTGGTGTTTGGGAGGTTGTTGTTGGTTGGACATCAGGATAAACAGATTTATAAGTATCAGGATCAGCATTTACTAAGATCTGTTTTACAGACTGAGGAATCTGTAAAGGTCTAACCACTGGTTTCTTAGTGTCAGCATGTACCAGGTCATTAAAGTATCAGTTTTGCAACTTTAAAAGGTGGAGTTGAGGTACTGGTTAGTTGAGGTTCATCAGTACAAAAAGTATATATAAGTTGAAGAAATCTAGTAAAGTAGACAACATTCCTATCCTCTGTCATCCTATCCCCGATAAAACCAATTATAGCCGTCGCAAAATCAAAATGAGTTTGGTTTATAATGGCATACCCGATGTGCTGACTCATTATGGGGATGGCATCAAAATTCGAACACTTGTTCCCAAAAGCTTTAGTGATGCAGTCGAAGAAGAAGCTCCATTCCCTTCTGATATGAGCCCGTTTCAACTGCCCAAGCTTTGCCAAACTCTGTTCATACCCCAAACTGGCCATTAACTCCTGAAGAGCTGATTCCTCTGGAATTGAAAAAGTACATCCTTCTGGGAGATGTAGAGCCTTACGTATTGTACCAGGAGTGACTGCATATGGAGAATCACCCACTTCGAAAACAATACTAGGAGTACCATTTGGACCACCACTATCAAAGTTGCCAGTCCTCCAAAGTGTCAGAACTTGTTGGCTTGAGAAGACGGAAGGTTGGGTCAATGCATACCCGATTTCACTGTGTGCAAGAAGGTCTTGCACAAAATGCAATTCAGATGGAGCTTCAGCATTATCAAGAATTGCAGCATAGTTGATTGGAACAAATTTAGCTCCATCAATGATTAAATCCTTTGGTGCCATGAAATTAATCGAGATGTGTAAATGCCTGTTAGGTGTTTGATAGAATGTCTATATGAAAAACAACGTTAGAAGAAAAGAGAGAGTAAAAGTAAATAGAGAGAAAAAGTGTGAAAGGAAATAAAAGATTAAAAAATCATCTCTCTGTCTTAATTATACATTTGAAAAAAAAATGTAACCGTTGGACACCTGTCAGACATGCAGTAAAAATGAATAGTTAATGGGCACGAGAAAACAGTAATCATTACTTACCCACTTGCAGTTTTTCAAGGAAAAAAAACCGTTCCACTTACCCAGTTATTCCATTAATCAAGGTGAATCAGTTTTAATTCAAAATTGAAACTGTTCCCACTTATATAATTATTTTTCACTGCAACATCAATATTCTGGAAAAAAAATCGAGTGAAAATGACCATTATAAATCGAACGAGCAAGTACTGATAAAATATAATCAGAACTTAAGTTAAAACAAAATTTATATGGTCATCAGAATATAAATATGTATCAGGATTTATCAATACATGACAAAATATCTCAGAGACAAGATCTTGAAACAAAAACAAATTTCATTAATATATCAAGAGAATACATTCATGAAATTTAAATTACATCAGAACTTTTACAAGATTTCCCTAAGCTGCTAAACCTAACGTCAACAGCCTTAGTCCTAGCTCAAGAAGTAGGGTAAGGCTGATGATGAAGAAAAACAGGAAGAAGAAAATAAATTATTTCTTCTTCCTACTCTCGACAAACAGAATAGCGAGTCAAATGATTCGTTCTTGTTGGCGGAGAGCTTCCAGCCTTTCCTCCTCCAATCGCTCCAGATGGCGATGGTAGTCCATGTAGAAGAACAGGAGGTGGGTGAGTACCTCCTGGGGAATGGAGTCCCATATCTCATCAAGAATGGTAGTAACGTGCCATTCCTGCTGCCAATCGGCACAGCTCAGCTCCATGTTGAAAGTTTCTAGTTAAAAAACATATTGTATATGACCATGGTGTTTTTGATATAAAAAGTATGAAGGTGAGTTTATGATAAGAGAGTTAATAGGAAGGCTGATGTAAAGTGGTTGTTTATATAGGCAAGAGAATGCCAGGAGACGCAAAGAAATTTAATGCTGACAGGTGGAATTAATTCTACCTCGTCTCCCCAGACTTGGAAAAAGGAAAACATTCATTGGAAAGAGAAAACATGATTTAATGCGTACAAGAAGCAAGTAAAAGTTGATTGTTCATGTACGAGTACCACTATCCCTAACTATAGTGGCTATTAATCTTCCACTTCAACAGTATTCTGGTTTAAACTGAGACTGTTGTCAAATTTTATCCAAAAATAAGTCAAGTAAAGAGTCAGACTGTAATTTCGGAACTTAGACTTATATCAGAACTTAACAGTCATCAGAACATAATTTCTTAACTCGAAAAAGGAATGCCTATTTTAGTAAGTCCTCACACAAATTCTGATTTATATTCTTCAGAACTTAATCATCAGAACATGCAATCAGAACTTGTCCTCAGAATTTATGCAATGTGACACAATGACTGTTCATCTAAAACAACATAGATCCCCACAGTGATTTTCATCATTCATATGGAGTGGTTAGTGTGTGCATTAAGCGAAATATCAGACAAAGAGAAAAGTCTGATTCACTTCAGTACATCTTAGAAATAAGGCATAACTAAAACTTTACTAAAAACCTGTCAATATTCTGAAACCTACTATTGAATGAATTCATGCTTGAGTCCACCTCAACTACGTTGTGCTAATTTTGTGCATCTTTTTAAATTCTATTTTACAGTGGCTTCTCAGTGTAAGTGAGTCACGACTGCTTATCAGAATTTATGCTATTATCAGAGTATTTCTCCAGTAATCATAGAGTGTGAAAAGTCGCCAAGAAAATATTTTTTTTGCTTTTCTGATGCATATTACTTAATACCAGCAATGCACTTGGATCTTCCCTTCCACATTTTTACTCTAGATCTCAAAGGAGTACCTGATTTTTAATTCTTGTTTCTTTTTTTTCTTTTGATAAGTGAGGTTTATCAGCACTTAGTACATTCAACAGATTTACTAGCATCAGAACTTAACAGATGAGTAGCATTATTCTAGTTTGTGACTTAGTAATAAGATAGACAAAGTAAACTCAACTAAGCTCAATTATCAGAATTTGCTCGTGTCAATAGATTTCCACAGAAATAATTACTTTTAGGACATGGCAACTGTACAATCACTTTTAGGCTTGAGGGAAGGGAGTGATTTTTTGAGTGAGAGGTTGAGTTGCTCCCAGGCAAAAGGAGAGGTTGAGAGTCACCAAATGCATGCTATTTCTTCCAGCATGGCAAAAGTAAGTGAGAGGAGTGCCACCTTAGAAGGTGAAGGTGAGGGTGTGAGGGTCTGTGTGAGCCAGGGGGAGCCCCTGATGCAAGAAAAGAGAGAAATTGAGAGAAAGGCAGGTACAGAAGCTATAAGGGTGGATCCAGCCATTGCTAGTGAGTTAATGAAAGTGGATGATGCAGATAAGGGAAGACAATTTCAGCAACACTACAAAGCTGTCATTGATAACATTTCCTTGGATGCTGACACTTTTACTCACCCTGTTTCAGCCTATCAATTATTGGCTGCACAGGGCAATGTGGAGGCAGAACAGACACTACACATTGTACACACTTCAGAATCTCTTCTCAGAGACAAAGCTGCTGTCAACAGGCTGCCTTCTCAAGCTGGTGAGCCATCTGAAGAATTTGGAGTAAATTCTAATGATGATGACTCTAATTCTTTGAATGAGAGCATGAACTTAGGGGGAGTAGCAGGCCCAAGTTCTGTTCCTAATCTTCCTGCATGGGCATGGACAAAACCATCAACACCAGGAGAGTTTGGTGTCACTTTGGTCAAACAAGTCATGACAATTCAGCAGGCCATTCAGGAGACTCAGGATGCTGGTACCAAGGCAATTCTTCAAGCTCATCTGGAATCTCTGCATCTCTTGCAGTTGCAGCATTACCAGCAAAATCTAAGTGTGGATGAGCTCAAGCTGGACATTGCTGATCTGAAATCCTACAATGCTGAGAAATTGGATTCAGTTATACCCTATGGTACTATGCAAGATTTGTTGGGGAGACTAAGGAAGACCTCTGATGCTGACAAGAGGCTGGCCAGATTGGAAGATAGGGTTCAAATCATTGAAGACTCTATGGTCACCATTCTTCAGAATCAACAAACTCAAACAAATCTACTCATGCATCTGGCACAAGCACAAGGCTTGACCCCTACCCTTGATGATAACAAAAAGGGGGAGAATAAAGGGGAAGGGGAAGGAGAGCCATCTGCAACAGTTCAGATTTCTCAAGTGCTAGTTCCTGTCATCACAACTTCTCCACCAATTCAAGTCAAAGGAAAGCTAGATGGAATTGATCTAATCCAGATAACAGCAGCTGAATTGCAAGTCAAAGAGCAAAGGAAGAAGATTGATGAAAAGATGCAACTAATATTTGGTTCTACAACTTCTCAATCACAATCTGTGAAGCACAGCACAAAAGTGGAATCAATTATTATGGAACTCAAGCCAGTAGGGAGGCATAAGGATGGAGAAACTTCTTCCAAAGATCTGCAACCTATGGTTCTCAAGCCCAACAACAGATCCAATAAGGACTCTACAAAGAATCCTCTAAAAGAGGTGGATTTTCCTCTTCCAAAAGCAGATGAGGACAAGCTTTTAGGAAGAAGTATTGCATATCTCAAAGAGATCATGGATGAGGCTGTAAGGAGAAACATGGCTATTATTTTCAGAGAGGGAAAGAGCATATGTGTGATGCAAGGACATCCCAAATTCTCAACAGCCAAGAAGGAAGAAACCAAAAGGTTGAATGAAGAAGCCAAACAACTAAAGGCTGACAAAAGAGCACAAGCAAAGCTTGTAAATCAGCTAGAGTCAAGTCAGGCTGAAGATCAGAAAGAAATTGAAGACAAAGGTAAAGATGAAGCTATGGGGGACATGGTTGGTACTGAGATGGAGGAAAGAAGTAAGGAAGAATGGCAGAAAGGGAAAAAAAAGAAGGTCAATGCAAAGAGAAAGAAGGTAGATAAGACTGAAGAAACCCAATCAATATCCAAACCACTATCCTCTATTCCTGAACCCATTGTACCTGACCCCTTCATGAACATTCATGGTGAAACAATCATTCCCAAGGAGGAACCAATTGATTGGGACACCATCAAATTGCCCACCTTCCTAACCTCTTCTCCACCATCAAAGAAGCAGAAAAGAAGAATCAAATCAACACCCTCTAAAGCCTCAATCAAATTCACACAGAAGCCTAAGTCCAAACCTCAAAACTCTAAAGATGATTATGTTCACATCTGTGACATAAAAGAATTTTCAGACATTGAACTCTATCTGGATGAGCTGGAGGATGTAAGGGGAATAGCTGCCTACAGACAGCTACCAGAAAGACTAGTGTTTAAATACAAAGGAGCTGGGGAAAGAACATGGCCTCTTCACAGAATTCTGAATGAAGGCTACACTACCTTGATTAGAGTCTACTCAGCCATACATAAGGATTCTGGCTTTACCAGAACTGCCAGGACTGAGATTCTCAACAAGATTGCCAACATAAGGAAAACTTGGAGGGAGCCCAATGCTTTGCCTAGAACTTTACTCATTCCAGAGAGAGGTATTACAATTCACAAATCACCTCATTGGTTGATGGAGTTCAGAGACAACAAAGGAGTCAGAAGATTTTTCAGAATTGAAGATCAGCTAAAGATTGCCAGTAATGAAACTCTCAAGGATATGCAATCTAAGTTAGATATCAATGAAGAAGATGAAGCTGAATTCTACAGACAACTTCAACTTCAAATAGAGGAGAATGACAGGAGGCTAGGAAAGAAAACCAGGGATCAAAGGAAAAGAAAGTAATTTGCTCAGGCTAAAGGAGCACCCTTGGAAACAATGTATTTCTTCAATTTCATCTCAGCATATACACTTTTGCAGCACTTTTGAATTTCTGCTTTGTTACAGTTTATATATTTGTTAAGTGTTTTGTTATCATCAAGCTAAACCCAAATTTATGCCTACAGTTCTAGTAGACATAAATAGGAGGAGATTATTAGGAATATGTGTATTAGTTTGATGATAAGTTCAGCAAAACACTTAAGTAGAAATCTAGTGTTTGTAGCCTCAACGGATAAGACCATCTTGGCTATCCGTTGAAGGAGTAGCCTTACTTAGCAATAAGTTTGGTATTGTAGCATATCTCACTCTCTGGTTTCAAGCTGTAATTCTTAGATGTTGTTAGGAGATAATCAGTCATGTTGACTACTAATGGATGTACAAGTAGGAGGGCTAATTGTAAATATTTCATGCCTTGTAATTTTGTATAAGTGAAGAAGTGTCAACGGATGTCTCTAACGCTTTAACGGATAAGTGCTTCAACGGATAAAGCTTCAACTGCTAGAGCATCAACGGATAAAGCCATCAACGGATGAAAGCTTCAACGGATGAACTGCTAGAGCATCAACGGATAAAGCCATCAACGGATGAAAGCTTCAACGGATGCACTGCTAGAGCATCAACGGATAAAGCCATCAACGGATGAAAGCTTCAACGGATGCTCAGTCTCATAGCAGTTGATAGTGACAGTTAACAAAGCTGACAGAGGCACATGGATTGACAGAGATGTGGTAGCCTATTTCAGGAACAGCAGAAAAAGCAGCCGTTTTTAGTCTGGTTCATAATGGAAAGTCAACAGATAATTCCATATTACACTGGATAAAAATGGAACAGAAACAAGTGGAGAACTATTGTCCTATTGTACTTTATCTTTGTCTTCACTTGTAAACTTGGTGTTATATAAACCAAGTAGCAGCTAGTAATTAGAGGTGAATTTTCCCTGAGCTGTTTAGAAATATCAAGAGAGAAATCATCTAGTTTGTACTAGGAAGCAGCTGTGATTTAATTTTGAATCACAGATTTTCTGAAATAACACATCTCTGGTGGAACAACAAATCCACCAGAAAAGTTTTTAAGTTCTTTGTGTTCATTACATTTGTGTTTAAATATATATCTGTCTGCATCAGCTCCAAGCAATTTACACACATTTGATCACTCAAACACTTAGTCTTACAAATTGCTCAAAACTTGAAAAAGTTTTGAGATTTACATTCAACCCCCCCTTCTGTAAATCTCATTATTAGTCCACTGGGAATAACAATTGGTATCAGAGCAGGCTCTTAACATACAAAGAGTTTAAAGATCTATTCTGCTAACAGCATGAGTAAGAAGGATATTGGTGTAAAGATTCCAATCCTGGAAAGAGATAACTATCATCACTGGAAGGTGAAGATGCATTTACATCTTCTCTCTCAAGATGAAAGTTATATCAACTGTATTGAGAATGGTCCTCACATCCCACACAAGGTGGCCACAGCTGCTACTGCTACAGTTGCTGTTGGACAGTCTATTCCCAAGCCAAAGGCAGAATGGACTGTTGAAGATATTGAAGAGGTCCACAAGGACAAGAAAGCCATGAACATTTTGTTTAATGGCCTGGATCAAGATATGTTTGACAATGTCATCAATAGCCAAACTGCTAAGGAAATTTGGGATACTGTGCAGCTTATCTGTGAAGGCACTGAGCAAGTTAGAGAAAACAAAATGCAGCTTCTCATTCAACAATATGGATATTTCCACTTTGAAGAAGGAGAATCATTGAATGATACATTCAACAGATTTCAGAAACTATTGAATGGATTAAAGCTGTATGGAAGAGTGTACCAAGTCAAGGACTCCAATCTAAAATTTCTAAGATCTCTACCAAAGGAATGGAAGCCTATGACTGTTTCTCTAAGAAATTCTCAAGATTATAAGGACTTCACACTTGAAAGATTATATGGAATTTTGAAGATTTATGAACTTGAGATGGAGCAAGATGAGCTATTGGAAAAGGGAAAGAGAAAAGGAGGATCAGTTGCACTTGTAGCTGACAGTGAAAAAGTTGAAGCCAAAAATGAGGAAAAGACAATGCCAAGTCTCAAAATTGGCACAAGCAAATCAGAATCAAGCAAGGGTAAAGAGCAAGTTGCTGAGGATGAAGACAATTCCAGTCAGGATGAATCTGATGATATTGATGAACATCTGGCCTTTCTGTCCAGGAGGTTTGCAAAGATGAAGTTCAGGAAAAACACAAAGTTCACTAAGCCAAACAAAAACATGGTGGACAAATCAAAGTTCAAATGTTACAACTGTGGCATTAGTGGACACTTTGCAAGTGAGTGTAGGAAGCCAAATTCTGAGAAAAAGAAATTTGAGCAAGTTGATTACAAAAGAAAGTATTTTGATTTGCTTAAACAAAAGGAAAGAGCTTTTCTCACTCAAGATGATTGGGCAGCAGATGGAGTAAATGAAGATGATGATGTGGAATATGTCAACCTAGCCCTGATGGCTAATTCTGATGAAAATGAAACTAGTTCATCAAGCAACCAGGTAATTACTACTGATCTCTCTCAGCTTTCTAAACATGAATGCAATGAAGCCATAAATGATATGTCCAATGAATTATATCATTTGCGTGTTTCTCTTAAATCACTAGCTAAAGAAAACACTAGGATCAAAGAAAATAATGTGTTTTTAAGTGATAGGAATGTTGTGTTAGAGAGTCAGGTAATTGAGCTTGAAAAGATTAAACTTAAATGCTTGACTGTCGAGAGTGAACTAGAAGAAGCTGTTAAGAAAGTAGAAATTCTTTCTAAACAGTTAGAAAGTGAGCAAGAGGTAATCAAGGCCTGGAAAACAATTTAGGGATATTGGTGCTCAAATTGCCAAGGTTCAGGGAATTGAATCATTCTGTGAGGATGCCTGGAAGAAAAACAAAAAGAAGTTAGAATTAATTGATGGATTGTCAACGGATGTGGAATCAACGGATGATGAAAGTTATCCGTTGAAGGAAGAAAAGGAGCATCCGTTGAAGGCTCATCAATTAAAACAGGCAAGTTCTTTTAAAAATAAAAAGAATGATTCAACTCTCAAGAACTTTGTCAAAGAAGGAGCTAGCACATCCAGAGATGTCAGTAAGGTGAATATAGGACACATGACTTTAGATCAGTTGAAAGATAGGCTTAAGTTGGTTGAGGATAAGAAGGAAACTAAAAGAAAATCTAAAAGAAATGGGAAGGTAGGGATTAATAAACATAACAATTACACACCTGATAGGTATGCTCCTAGAAAAAGCTATGTACATTGTAAAAGTGTTAATCACCTATCTGATAATTGCAAATCTGTTAAAAATGCTCCCATGCCTTCAAATCCCTCCATGCCTAACATGTCTATGTTACCTCTGCACGCTATGCCTGTTATGTCTCACCAGAATCCCCATGCACATTTTGCAAACATGCCATACATTAACAATCCTTACTTTACTGCATTTAGTATGCCTCAAATGCCATACAATATGCCTATGTGGAATAACATGTTTGCACAACCTATGCCTTATCAAATTCAATCAAATGTGTTAAATGATTCTGTGACTAACCCTACACTTCAACCAACCACATCTGAGACCAAGGTTGACCCAAAGTTACCTAAGTCAAAAGATGCAGGAGGAATGAAGTCTAGGAAAAAGACTAACAAGGCTGGACCCAAGGAAACTTGGGTACCAAAATCAACTTGATTGATTTTGTTGTGTGCAGGGACAAAGAAGGAATCTATGGTACTTGGACAGTGGTTGTTCAAGACACATGACAGGAGATTTCACCCTGCTCACAGAATTTAAGGAGAGAGATGGCCCTAGCATAACCTTTGGAGATGACAGCAAAGGATTCACTATGGGATATGGCTTGATTTCAAAAGAAAATGTCATCATTGATGAAGTTGCATTGGTTGATGGTCTCAAACACAATTTATTGAGCATCAATCAACTATGTGACAGAGGGAATACTGTTTCCTTCAATTCTGAAGCCTGTATTGTCACAAGTAAAAAGGATAATAAAGTGGTTCTAACTGGAGTTAGAAAAGGAAATGTGTACTTAGCTGATTTCAACTCTACAGATGCAGAATCCATTACTTGTCTTCTCAGCAAAGCAAGTCCAGTTGAAAGTTGGCTATGGCACAAGAAGCTGTCCCATTTGAATTTTAAGACAATGAATGATCTAGTCAAAAAGGACTTAGTTAGAGGAATGCCTCTAGTGGAATTCACAAGGGATGGACTGTGTGATGCTTGTCAGAAAGGAAAGCAAAAGAAAGTATCATTTAGTAAGAAGCTTGAATCTGCAATTGATGAACCACTGCAACTTCTACACATGGATCTTTTTGGACCAGTCAATGTATTGTCAATTTCAAGGAAAAGATACTGCCTAGTGATTGTAGATGATTTCTCAAAGTTTTCATGGGTTTATTTTCTTGGATCAAAGGATGAAGCTAGTGAAATCATCATCAATCATATCAAGCAAGTCAACAATCATCCTGATTTCAAAGTAAGGAATATTAGGAGTGACAATGGAACTGAGTTCAAGAATTCAACCATGAAGATGTTCTGTGGAGTAAATGGGATCATGCATGAGTTCTCAGCTCCAAGAACTCCACAACAAAATGGTGTGGTGGAAAGGAAGAACAGATCACTAATTGAAGCTGCAAGAACAATGCTTGAGGAGTCAAAGCTCCCAACTTATTTTTGGGCTGAGGCTGTTAACTGTGCATGTTACACTCAGAATATTTCTCTAATCAATCAAGCAAAATGCATGACTCCCTATCAATTATTCAAGAGAAGAAAACCAACTTTAAACTTTCTACATGTCTTTGGTTGCAAATGTTACATCTTAAGGAATCAATCTGATCACAAAGGAAAGTTTGATGCAAAAGCTGATGAAGGAATATTTGTTGGTTATTCTGCTGGAAAGTCATATAGGGTCTACAATCTAAGAACCAACATTATCATGGAATCTGTACATGTTGTGTTTGATGATAAAAATATTGATGGACTAACAGATGAGGGACATCATGAAGGACTCAAATTTGACAATATTGAGATATATTGTGATGATAGTGAAGATGAGAATGATGAAGAAGGCATCTCAAGAAAAAACCAGAGTCTGCCTTTGGATGATGCACAGAATGCTGCATCCGTTGAAAGTCAAAATTCAGCTTCCGTTGAAAGAAGCAATGCAGCATTGTTAGGAATATATGTGCATTAGTTTGATGATATGTTTAACAAAACACTTAAGTAGAAATTTAGTGTCTGTAGCCTCAACGGATAAGACCACTTTGGCTATCCGTTGATGGTGTAGCTTTACTTAGAAATAAGTCTAGTATTGTAGCATATTTCAGTCTCTGTATTTAAAATTGTAATTCTTAGAAGTTGAGAGAAACTATGAGTCATGTTGACTACTAGATGATATGCAGATAGGAAGGCCAATTGTAAATATTTCATGCCTTGTAATTTTGTATAAATGAAGTGGTATCAACGGATGACTTAAAAGACCTTCAACGGATGAGAAGCTAAGCTTCAACGGATGTCTCTAAAGCTTCAACGGATAACATCCTTCAACGGATGAGAGCATCAACGGATGAAAGCTTCAACGGATAACATCCTTCAACGGATGAGAGCATCAACGGATGAAAGCTTCAACGGATAACATCCTTCAACGGATGAAGTCATCAACGGATGAAAGCTTCAACGGATGTTCTGCTAATCAGCCGTTGATAAGTGGTAGTTGTACCTACAAGCAGAGGCACGTGGGTTGACAGAGAAAACTGAGATGTGGTAGCCGAATTTCAGGATCAACAGAAAAAGCAGCCGTTCTTCTTTTGTACAAAGTTGCAATAGTCAACAAAGTACTTGAGTGAACAGGAAAAGAAGCAAGTGAAGAACTTATTTTACTATTGTAATTTTATATTGTTTTTCACTTGTACACTTGGTAATATATATGAACCAAGAAGAAGCTAGTAATTAGAGAGATTTTTCCAGAGCTGTTAAGAAATATCTTGAGAGAAAATTCATCTAGTTTGTACTAGGATGCAGCTGTGATCAACATTGTTGAACACAGATTTTCTAATATACCATCTCTGGTGGAACAACAAATCCACCAGAAAAGTTTTTAAGGTCTGTTGTGTTCTTTACATTTGTGCTTGAATATATATCTGTCTGTATTAGCTTAAAGCAATTCACACACTTGTTCTTCTTGAACACACAACTTTATAAACTGCTCAAAACTTGAAAAAGTTTTGAGATTTACATTCAACCCCCCTTCTGTAAATCTCATTGTTAGTCTTCTAGGAATAACAATTGGTATCAGAGCAGGCTCTTGACACACAAAGAGTTTAAAGATCTTGGAATCTAACAAAGATGAGTAAGAAGGATATTGGAGTAAAGATCCCAGTTCTTGACAAAGACAGTTATCACCACTGGAAGGTGAAAATGCACCTTCATCTACTCTCCCAAGATGAAGGTTATGTAAACTGCATTGAGAATGGTCCTCACATTCCCCACAAAGTAGCCACAGTTGCTACGGCCACAATTGCTGTTGGTCAATCCATTCCAAAACCCAGAGCAGAATGGACAATGGAAGACACAGAAGAAGTCCACAAGGATAAGAAGGCTATGAACATTTTGTTTAATGGTCTTGACAAGGATATGTTTGATAATGTGATAAATTGTTCAACTGCCAAAGAGGTTTGGGACACAGTTCAGCTGCTGTGTGAAGGTACAGAACAAGTAAGAGAGAACAAAATGCAGCTTCTCATTCAACAGTATGAGCACTTTCATTTTGAAGAAAATGAATCTTTAAATGACACATTCAATAGATTCCAAAAACTGTTGAATGGACTGAAGCTGTATGGTAGAGTGTACCAGGTGAAGGATTCAAATCTTAAATTTTTGAGATCCTTACCAAAGGAATGGAAACCCATGACTGTTTCCTTAAGAAACTCTCAAGATTATAAGGACTTTACTCTTGAAAGATTATATGGAATCTTGAAGACTTATGAACTAGAGTTGGAACAGGATGAGGTATTGGAGAGGGGGAGAAAGAAAGGAGGTTCAGTTGCATTGGTAGCTGAAAATGAGAAAGAATGCAGAAAAGAAACTGTGAGATCTACATCAAGCTCCAAAGATGGTGTAAGAAATCCAGAATCAGACAAGGGTAAAGGGCAAGTTGCTGAAAATGAAGACAACTCCAGTCAAGATGACTCTGATGGTATTGATGAGCATCTTGCATTTCTGTCCAGGAGATTTGCAAAGATGAAGTTCAGGAAAAACACTAGAGCCACTAAACCCCATAAGAACATGGTGGACAAATCCAAGTTCAAGTGTTTTAATTGTGGTATGAGTGGACACTTTGCAAGTGAGTGCAGAAAGCCAACCTCTGAAAAGAAGAAATTTGAACAAGTAGATTACAAAAAGAAATATTTTGATCTGCTCAAACAGAAGGAAAGGGCTTTCATTACTCAAGAAAGAGACTGGGCAGCTGATGGAGAAGAAGAGGATGAAGACATGGAATATGTTAACTTGGCTCTCATGGCTGATTCTGAGGAGAATGAAGTTAGTTCATCAAGCAACCAGGTAATTACTACTGATATAACACAGCTTACTAAAGAAGAGTGCAATGATGCTTTTAATGACATGTCTACTGAACTGTATCATTTGCGTGTATCTCTTAAATCTCTTGCTAAAGAAAATAGTAGGATTAAAGAGAACAATCTGTTTTTAAGTAATAGAAATGCTGTGTTAGAAGATAAGTTAATTGACCTAGAAAAGACTAAGCTGCATTGTGTATCTGTTGAAAATGAACTAGCTGAATCTATTAAGAAAGTAGAAATACTTTCCAATCAATTAGAGAAAGAGCAAGAGGTGATTAAAGCCTGGAAAACATCTAGGGATGTAAGTGCTCAAATTGCCAAAGTCCAAGGAATTGAATCATTCTGTGAAACTGCCTGGGATAAAAATAAAAAGAAACTGGAATTAATTGATGGACTGTCAACGGATGTGGAATCAACGGATGATGAAAGTTATCCGTTGAAGGAAAAAAAAGGAATCCAAAAGGAAATCCAACAGAAATGGGAAGGTAGGAGTTAACAAACATAACAATTACACACCTGACAAGTATGCTCCTAGAAAAAGCTGTGTGCATTGTAGTAGTGTTAATCATCTATCTGCTAACTGTAAATCTATTAAGAAATCTCCCATAACTGTACCCTCTTCCATGCCTAACATGTCTGTATCACCTCTACATGCTCTGCCTGTTATGTCTCAACAAAATCCTTATGCACATTTTGCAAACATGCCATATTTTAACAATTCTTATCTTGCTGCATTCAGTATGCCTCAATTTCCATACAATATGCCAATGTGGAATAACATGTATGCACAATCCATGCCTAATAATACTATAAATGTGCTGGATAATGTTGTGACTAACCCTACACCTCAACCAACCACATCTAAGACCAAGGTTGACTCAAACTCACCTAAGTCTAAAGATGCAGGAGGAATGAAGTCTAGGAGAAAGGCTAACAAGAATGGACCCAAGGAAACTTGGGTACCAAAATCAAATTGATTGATTTTGTGGTGTGCAGGAAAATAGAAGAAATCTATGGTACTTGGACAGTGGCTGTTCAAGACACATGACTGGAGATTTCTCCCTGCTCACAGAGTTTAAAGAGAGAGCTGGCCCCAGCATAACCTTTGGAGATGACAGCAAAGGGTTTACTATGGGATATGGCTTGATTTCAACAAGGAATGTCATCATTGAAGAAGTTGCATTAGTTGATGGTCTCAAGCACAACTTACTGAGTATCAGTCAACTATGTGATAGAGGGAATACAGTTTCCTTCAATTCTGAAGCCTGTGTTGTCACTAGTAAGAAAGACAACAAAGTGGTTCTAACTGGAGTTAGAAAAGGAAATGTGTACTTAGCTGACTTCAACTCTACAGATGCAGAATCTATTACTTGTCTTTTCAGCAAAGCAAGTTCAGTTGAGAGTTGGCTATGGCACAAGAAGCTATCCCATTTGAATTTCAAGACAATGAATGATCTAGTCAAAAAGGACTTAGTAAGAGGAATTCCTCTTGTTGAATTCTCAAGGGATGGTCTGTGTGATGCTTGTCAGAAAGGCAAACAAAGGAAAGCATCATTTCAGAAGAAGCTTGAAACAACAATTGATGAACCATTACAGCTGTTACATATGGATTTGTTTGGACCAGTCAATGTATTGTCAATAGCAAGAAAAAGATATTGTTTAGTGATTGTAGATGATTTCTCAAAGTTCACATGGGTCTATTTTCTTGGATCAAAGGATGAAGCAAGTGAAATCATTATCAATCACATCAGGCAAGTCAATAATCATCCTGACTTAAAAGTAAGAAACATCAGGAGTGACAATGGAACTGAATTCAAGAATTTGACATTAAGGCTGTTCTGTGAAGAAAATGGAATCATGCATGAGTTCTCAGCTCCAAGAACACCTCAGCAAAATGGGGTAGTTGAAAGAAAGAACAGATCTTTAATTGAGGCTGCCAGAACAATGCTTGAAGAATCAAAGTTACCAACATATTTTTGGGCTGAAGCTGTTAATTGTGCCTGTTTCACTCAAAATATTTCTCTGATCAATCAAGCTAAAGGCATGACTCCTTATCAGTTGTTCAAGAAAAGAAAACCAACTCTAAACTTTCTTCATGTCTTTGGATGTAAATGTTTTATACTAAGGAATCAATCTGACCATAAAGGGAAGTTTGATGCAAAGGCTGATGAAGGAATATTTGTTGGTTATTCAGCTGGAAAATCTTATAGGGTCTACAATCTAAGAACCAACATTGTTATGGAATCTGTGCATGTTGTGTTTGATGATAAAAAGATTGATGGACTAACAGATGAGGAACATTATGAGAGACTCAAATTTGACAATATTGAAATATATTGTGATGATAGTGAAGAAGAGATTGATGGAGACGACACTTCAAAAGGAATACAAAATTTGCTCCTGGATAATGCACAAAATTCAGCATCCGTTGAAAGACATTGTGCATCATCCGTTGAAGTACTTAATGAAACATCCGTTGATCATAGCTCATCAACTGATAATCAATTTACATCATTAATTGATGGAACTCCAAGTTCCCTGCAAAGGACCAACAACTCAGGGGGAGTTTCAACTAATCAAAACTCTATCTCACATCATGACAATACTGAGATCACCTCATCTAGAGCTCATCTTCCACCTCAAAGGAAATGGACCAAGAATCATCCCTTTGAACTGATCATTGGTGATGCATCATCTAAAGTGCAAACAAGAAGAGCTACTCAAGATGAATGTCTGTATAGTAGTTTTCTATCTCAGGAGGAACCTAAGAAAGTGGAAGAAGCCTTATTGGATCCAGATTGGATATTAGCTATGCAGGAAGAGCTAAACCAATTTGAGAGAAACCAAGTTTGGAAGCTGGTACCCAAACCAAAGAACAAGAGTCCTATTGATACAAAATGGGTATTCAGAAATAAGATGGATGAAAATGGCATTATCATAAGGAATAAAGCCAGATTGGTTGCTAAAGGCTATTCTCAGCAAGAGGGAATAGATTTTGATGAGACATATGCTCCTGTTGCAAGACTTGAAGCTATCAGAATCTTTCTAGCCTATGCAGCCCATGCCAATTTCAAAGTCTATCAAATGGATGTCAAGAGTGCATTTCTAAATGGGAAATTAGAGGAAGAAGTCTATGTAAGTCAACCTCCAGGATTTGAAGATCCAAATTTTCCAGACTATGTGTATTATCTGTTGAAAGCACTCTATGGACTGAAGCAAGCACCTAGAGCCTGGTATGAAACATTATCAAAATTTCTTTTGGAGAATCACTTCACTAGAGGTACTGTTGATAAAACTCTCTTCTTTAGAAATGTTAATGGCTCTAGTATACTTGTTCAAATTTATGTAGATGACATAATATTTGGTTCTAAAGATAATAATCTTTGTAAGAAGTTTGCTAAGCTAATGCAAAGCAATTATGAAATGAGCCTAATGGGAGAACTAACCTATTTTCTTGGTTTACAAATTAAACAAGTTAGTAATGGAATTTTCATTAGTCAAACTAAATATATTCATGATCTTTTAAAGAAGTTTGACTTAATGGAATGTTCATCTGCAAAAACTCCCATGGCCACTGCCACCAAACTTGAATTAAATAAGACTGAAAGGTCTGTGGACATTACAAGTTATAGAGGCATGGTTGGTTCACTTTTATATTTAACTGCTAGCAGACCAGATATAATGTTTGCTACATGTCTGTGTGCGAGATTTCAAGCTGATCCTAGGGAGTCTCACTTAATTGCTATCAAGAGAATTTTCAGATATCTCAAGGGTACACCAAATTTAGGAATTTGGTATCCTAGAGAATCTGGCTTTGATCTAATTGGTTATTCAGATGCAGACTATGCAGGTTGCAAAATAGACAGGAAAAGTACAACAGGCTCCTGTCAATTCCTGGGAAACAAGCTTGTATCATGGTTTAGCAAAAAGCAAAATTCAGTCTCTACTTCTACAGCTGAGGCTGAATACATTGCTGCTGGAAGTTGCTGTTCTCAAATGTTATGGATGAGGAATCAACTCCTTGATTATGGACTTCATGTTGATAGAGTACCTATCTTTTGTGACAACACAAGTGCCATAGCCATAACAGAGAATCCTGTGCAGCACTCAAGAACCAAGCACATTGATATTAAGTACCACTTCATCAGGGAGCATGTCATGAATGGTACAGTAGAACTACATTTTGTTCCAAGTGAACAACAAATTGCTGACATATTTACCAAGCCACTTGATGAATCAACATTCACAAGATTGGTAAGTGAGCTAGGTATGCTTAATTACTCTTAAAATTCATGTCTTCTTTGCAATTTGATGTGGAGCCTGAAATATATTAGTTGCTAGAACAAATTTGACTTTTAACAAAGTTTATTCCATCAACGGATGTTCCCTATCCGTTGAAAGTCAAAATTGCTCTATCAACGGATATTCATTATCCGTTGAAAGACAAGTATATCTCTGGAACTTTTATCCGTCAACGGATAAAGCTGAAGTACCTTTCAACGGATGACAATTTACATTATCCGTTGAAATGTCACATCAGACGTTTGAGGTGTTTCACAGCCGTTGATTCTATTTTCTTAACCGTTGATACCATACATACATCTGTATGTATTGGTTTTAAAGGTAGTTATTAGAATACTTACAGTTTATTCTTAAACGGCTGAAATTCACTAACACCTATTTATTGATTAATCCTTTATTTATTTTTTTTTTGAAAGCATATAAGCCCTTCTGATTGTTCATTATTACTTTACGCTTTCTTAGAATTTCAAGCATTTACCATTTTCTCTCTGCAAAACCCTCAAGTTATTCTCTGCAATTTCTACTCACAACAATGGCACCAGTCGTGAAGATTATGTCTCAATCTGGGTTCATCTACGAGAAGAATAATTTCATAGCTCTGGTAGAGAAGAATGAAGCCCACTCAGATTATCACAAAATGATGGACTTCATCAAAAACTGTAAACTTAGCTATGCAATGCTGGAAGCCCCAACGATTTTCTGTGAAGTAGTTGAGGAGATTTGGACAACTGCTGAGTTCAACTCCATGGATATGACTATCTCCTTCACTCTCAAAGGTAAAAATCACTGTATAAACTGTGATGACTTACAAGCATGTTTTAAATTACCTGAGAACAATGCCATGACACCACACACTGATAGTGATGTATCCAGCATGTTAGATTCCATAGGTTACTCTCTTAACTCTGCTAATTTAGGGGGTATTAGACGAAAAGGCCTTAGGAAAGAATGGAGTTTTCTTGGGGATGCCTTCATAAAGGTTTTCTCTGGGAAAATTAGTAATTTTGATGCCATAACTTCATCTCTTGTTAACATGTTCTATATGCTTGTTTCTGATAGGTACTTTAACTTTAGCAACTATGTGATGCTAGAATTAGGTACTAGATTAGGTAACAAAGCTAATAGACCTAATAACATCTATTATGCTAGATTCTTTATGTTATTGGCTAACCATGTTGCTGAAGGTTTAGTCATAATCAATGAGAATAATAAACTCAAGTGCTGGGCACAAGAGAAAAGAGTTCTTGCAGACTTGAAGAGAATGGATCTTAACAGCAGTGTGCAATTGGTATATTTACCAATCATGAATGCACCCCAGGTAGGTGAGGTAATTGCTTCTACAACTCCTACTTCTTCCAACCCCTCTATTTCTTTATCTTCTAGTGTGGCCATGAAATCTGTGTCAATGCCCCAACAGATTTCTACCAAAGTCACCAAATCCAAACTTTCAAAATCCAAGACAAAGAAAACCACCTCTGTTGTTTCTCAAAAGACAACAGTTGTAACAACAACCATTAACCCTGAGGGAAGTGATCAGGGTGTGAGTGGTGAGGGGAGGGGTGAACATCAAAGAAACCCCCAGGATAAGGAAGGAGAGTTGAGTGCTTCCCAAGCTAGCCAAGCCCCAGTTTCTCAAAAAGCTGTGGTGGTTGAAAAGGTCTCTAGCACATCCCTAGTAGCATCCTCCCAAAAGGATGTTACTATTGAAAAGAGTTCCCATCCAGGAACACAGAACAAAAGAGGGAGGGACACTAAAGCCAAACACTCACCTACAAAAGCCTTTATTAGAAGAAAGAAGGCTAGAACCCAATCTTCTACACAGGGTGCACACACTGCACAGAAACATCCATCTGTCTCTGTGCCTTCTCAAACTCAGTTTGATGTGACTCCAATAAATGTGGAGTCACAGCCCCATTCTCTCACAATAACTACACATCAATCACCAAATGCTTCTTCACCATCTCTGGATGTGGATATGCTATTCCCATCAATTCCTGATTCTCCCTCTTTACAACTCAGGGAGGAGCCCCACTCAAATACAGGTGATCATCATCTTTTAGATGATTTGTTGGATCACCCGCAAATTCTTTCAGATATAATTGAAGGATCTGTATCAACACATATCAAATCAATCTATACAGATTCAACAGTTATATCACTTTCAATTTCATCTTCTTTTCCTTCTTCAATGGATATCACTCATCCGTTGACAAGTGGTTGCTCTTCAACGGATAAGCTTAACAGCAGTTATCCGTTGATAACAACAGTTTCAACTTCAACGGATATTCCACATCCGTTGATAGTCTCTACACAAACAACTGAAATGATTCCAAGTGTAGAAGACATGAATACTGTGCAATCACTTTTAGGATTGAGGGCAGGGAGTGAAAATTTGAGTGAGAGGCTGGGTTGCTCCCAGGCAAAAGGAGAGATTGAGAGCACAAAAATGCATGCTATTTCTTCCAGCATGGCAAAAGTCAGTGAGTGGAGTACCACCTTAGAAGGTGAAGGTGAGGGAGTGAGATGTGTGAGCCAGGGGGAGCCCCTGATGCAAGAACATAGAGAAAAAGAGAGAAAAGCAGGTACAGTTGATACAAGGGTGGAACCAGCCATTGCTCATGAGTCAATGATTGTGGATGATGCTGAAAAGGAAAGACAATTTCAGCAACATTACAAAGCTGTAATTGATAACATTTCCTTGGATGCTGACACTTTTACTCATCCTGTGACAGCCTATCAACTGTTGGCTGCTCAGGGCAATGAGGAGGCAGAGAGGACACTACATCTAGTGCACTCAACAGAATCTCTTCAAAGGGATAAAGCTGCTATTAACAGGATGCCTTCTACAGCTGGTGAGCCATCTGAGGAATTTGGAGTAAATTCTGATGATGATGACTCTATTTCTTCTGATGGAAGCATGAACATAGGGGGAGATGAAGACCCTAGTTCCATTTCTAATCTACCTGAATGGGCCCTGACTAAGGAGCATAGAACAGGTGAATTCAATGTCCACCTGGTCAAACAAATCATCACTATTCAACAGGCCATTCAGAACACTTCAAATGCAAATATCAAGGCTATCCTCCAAGCTCACCTGGACTCACTGCATCTCATGAAGTTGCAGAAAGTAAAGCAAGATATGAGTCTAAATGATCTCAGGAAAGATATTGCTGACTTGAAATCCTTCACTTCAGAAAAATTGGATTCAGTCATGCCCTATGGTACTTTGCAGGACTTGGTTTCGAGATTGAAAAAGGAATCAGTTACTGAACAAAGGCTGGCCAAGTTGGAAGACAGAGTTCAAGGAATTGAAGATTCTGTGGCCACCCTTCTTCTCAACCAACAATCTCAAACCAATCTCCTAATGCAGCTGGCAAAAGCACAAGGCTTGACCCCTCTCCTTGATGATAACAAAAAGGGGGAGAATAACAGGGAAGGGGAAGGAGAGCCCTCTACAAAGATTCAGATATCTAAAGTGCTAGTTCCTGCCATCACTACCTCTCCAATCATTCAAATCAAGGGAAAATCTGATGGAATTGATTTGATTCAGCTAGCAGCAGCTGAAATACAAATGAAAGAACAATGGAGGAGAATTGATGAAAGGTTGCAATTGGTGTTTGGTTCTACACAAAACAAATCAACATCTGTGAAATTTAGCACAAAGATTGAACCAATCAACATGGAGCTCATGCCAGTAGGGAGTCTTAAGGATGGAGAAGCTTCTTCCAAAGAGCTACAAGCTATAATCCTCAAGCCCAATGAAAGATCCAATAAGGACTCAACAAAGAATCCTTTAAAAGAAGTGGACTTTCCTCCTTCAAAAGATGATGAGAACAAGATCTTAGGCAGGAGTATTGCCTATCTCAAAAAGTCCATGGATGAGGCTGTAAGGAGAAATAGAGCTATTATCATTAGAGAGGGAAAGAGCATATGTGTGATGCAAGGACATCCCAAATTCTCAATAGCTAAGAAAGAAGAAGCCAAGCAATTAAAGGCTGACAAAAGAGCACAAGCAAAGCTTGAAAAACAGCTAAAGTCAAGCCAAGTTGAAGAAATGAAAGGAATTGAAGTCAGGGGTGAAGAAAAGATTGCTAACTTAGATGAGGTTCTTGGGAGCATATTTGGTGAAAATATGGAGGAAAGAGAGGAATGGCAGAAGGGAAACAGAAGAAAGGCCAAGGCACACAGAAGGAGTGAAGATAACCCTGAAGATACCAAATCTACATCTAAACCACTACCTTCCATACCTGAACCTTTTGTTACTGATCCCTCTATAAATATCCATGGTGAACCAATCATTCCAAAAGAGGAACCTATTGATTGGGACAACATCACATTGCCTACCTTTCTAACCACTCTTCCACCACCAAAGAAACAGAAAAGAAAACCAAAATCTACACCTCCCACAACCTCTAAGAAATTCACTCAAAAACAAAAACCTAAACCTAAGTCACCCATTTCTAAAGATGATTATGTTCACATCTGTGACATAAAAGAAATTTCAGACATTGAACTCTATCTGGATGAGCTGGAGGATGTAAGGGGAATAGCTGCCTACAGACAGTTACCAGAAAGATTAGTGTTCAGATATAAAGGAGCTGGGGAAAGAACATGGCCTCTCCACAGGATTCTAAATGAAGGCTACTCTACCTTGATCAGAGTCTTTTCAGCCATCAAAAAGGATTCTGGCTTTACCAGAACAGCCAAGACTGAAATTCTCAACAAGATTGCCAACATAAGGAAGACTTGGAGGGAACCAAATGCTTTGCCCAGAACCTTACTCATACAAGAAAGGGGAACTAAAATTCACAAATCACCTCATTGGTTGATGGAATTTAGAGATGACAGAGGAGTCAGAAGATTTTTCAGACTTGAAGACCAACTCAAGATTGCCAGCAATGAAACTCTCAAGGAAATGCAATCTAAGTTGGATATCAGTGATGAAGATGAAGCTGAATTCTTCAGAAAACTCCAACTCCAAATTGAGGGAAATGACAAAGGGCTAGGAAAGAAAACCAGGGAACAAAGAAGAAAATGATGTTTTGCTCAGGCTAGAGGAGCACCCTTGGAAATACTGTAAATCTTCAATTACCTCCTAGTACATACACTTTTGCAGCACTTTTTATATTTCTACTTAGTTTCAATTCAAATATTTGTTAAGTGTTTTGTTATCATCAAGTTAACTCTGAATTTATGCCTACAGTTCTTATAGACATAAATAGGGGGAGATTGTTAGGAATATATGTGCATTAGTTTGATGATATGTTTAACAAAACACTTAAGTAGAAATTTAGTGTCTGTAGCCTCAACGGATAAGACCACTTTGGCTATCCGTTGATGGTGTAGCTTTACTTAGAAATAAGTCTAGTATTGTAGCATATTTCAGTCTCTGTATTTAAAATTGTAATTCTTAGAAGTTGAGAGAAACTATGAGTCATGTTGACTACTAGATGATATGCAGATAGGAAGGCCAATTGTAAATATTTCATGCCTTGTAATTTTGTATAAATGAAGTGGTATCAACGGATGACTTAAAAGACCTTCAACGGATGAGAAGCTAAGCTTCAACGGATGTCTCTAAAGCTTCAACGGATAACATCCTTCAACGGATGAGAGCATCAACGGATGAAAGCTTCAACGGATAACATCCTTCAACGGATGAGAGCATCAACGGATGAAAGCTTCAACGGATAACATCCTTCAACGGATGAAGTCATCAACGGATGAAAGCTTCAACGGATGTTCTGCTAATCAGCCGTTGATAAGTGGTAGTTGTACCTACAAGCAGAGGCACGTGGGTTGACAGAGAAAACTGAGATGTGGTAGCCGAATTTCAGGATCAACAGAAAAAGCAGCCGTTCTTCTTTTGTACAAAGTTGCAATAGTCAACAAAGTACTTGAGTGAACAGGAAAAGAAGCAAGTGAAGAACTTATTTTACTATTGTAATTTTATATTGTTTTTCACTTGTACACTTGGTAATATATATGAACCAAGAAGAAGCTAGTAATTAGAGAGATTTTTCCAGAGCTGTTAAGAAATATCTTGAGAGAAAATTCATCTAGTTTGTACTAGGATGCAGCTGTGATCAACATTGTTGAACACAGATTTTCTAATATACCATCTCTGGTGGAACAACAAATCCACCAGAAAAGTTTTTAAGGTCTGTTGTGTTCTTTACATTTGTGCTTGAATATATATCTGTCTGTATTAGCTTAAAGCAATTCACACACTTGTTCTTCTTGAACACACAACTTTATAAACTGCTCAAAACTTGAAAAAGTTTTGAGATTTACATTCAACCCCCCTTCTGTAAATCTCATTGTTAGTCTTCTAGGAATAACAAGCATCCGTTGAAAGACAAAGTGCATCATCCGTTGAAGTTCATAACGAAGCATCCGTTGATCACAGTCTGTCAACGGATAATCACTTCACCTCATCAGTTGATAGAACTCCCAATTCCTTTCAAAGGATCAGCAACTCAGGGGGAGTTTTAACAAATCAACATTCTATCTCACATCATGACAATACTGAGGCAACCTCATCAAGGGCTAATCTACCACCTCAAAGGAAATGGACAAAGAATCACCCTTTTGAACTGATCATTGGTGATGCTACATCTAAAGTACAAACTAGAAGGGCTACTCAAGATGAATGTTTGTATAGTAGCTTTCTATCACATGAGGAACCTAAGCGAGTGGAAGAAGCTCTTTTGGATCCATATTGGATTTTAGCTATGCAAGAGGAGCTAAACCAATTTGAGAGGAACAAAGTGTGGAAGCTGGTACCCAAGCCAAAGAACAAGAGTTCTATTGACACAAAATGGGTATTCAGAAACAAGATAGATGAAAATGGCATTGTCATAAGGAATAAAGCCAGATTGGTTGCCAAAGGCTATTCTCAACAAGAGGGAATAGATTTTGATGAAACATTTGCTCCAGTTGCAAGACTTGAAGCCATCAGAATTTTTCTAGCCTATGCAGCTAATGCCAATTTCAAAGTCTATCAGATGGATGTCAAGAGTGCATTTCTAAATGGGGAATTGGAGGAAGAAGTTTATGTAAGCCAACCTCCAGGTTTTGAAGATCCAAATTTTCCAGACAATGTGTATTATTTGTTGAAAGCACTCTATGGACTAAAGCAAGCACCTAGAGCCTGGTTGCAAATTAGACAGGAAAAGCACAATAGGCACCTGTCAATTTCTAGGAAACAAGCTTGTATCATGGTTCAACAAGAAGCAGAATTCCGTTTCCACATCAACAGCTGAAGCTGAATACATTGCAGCTGGTAGTTGTTGTGCACAAATACTGTGGATGAGGAATCAGTTATTTGACTATGGTATAACTGTTGACAAAATTCCAATATTTTGTGACAACACAAGTGCCATTGCCATTACTGAAAATCCAGTGCAGCACTCAAGAACCAAGCACATTGATATCAAGTACCACTTCATTAGGGAACATGTGATGAAAGGTACAGTGGAACTTCATTTTGTTCCAAGTGAAAAGCAGATTGCAGACATATTTACCAAGCCTCTTGATGAATCAACATTCACAAGATTAGTAAGTGAGTTAGGTATGCTTAACTATTCATAATCTATGTCATCTATGCAATCTGTCTTGTAGCCTGAAATGAATTTGCTGCAAGAACAAAGTTGGCTTTAATCAAGACTTATCCTATCAACGGATATTCCCTATCCGTTGAAAGCCAAAATTGTTCTATCAACGGATATTCATTATCCGTTGAAAGACAAATACATTTCTGGTAATTTTATCCTTCAACGGATAAAATAGTGTTGTTCATCAACGGATAACTATTTACCTTATCCGTTGATGTGTCACGTTAGTGAGTCACAGCCGTTGATTCTTTTACTCAACCGTTGATACAGATATACAGTGTTGTATGTATTTGTATTTACGGTAGTTTTCAGAATTTCTACAATTTCATTTATTCCTGAACGGCTTTCACTTACTTAAAAGTATCATTTAATTATTTTAATTTGTGTTTTAATTCAAGAAAGTATAAAAGCCCAATTGAATTCTTATTTTCACTTTACGCTTTCTTGCAATTATCATTCTCTTTCTCTCTCAATTCTCAAGTTCTTCTCTGCAACCTCTACTCACAAAAATGGCACCAGTAGTCAAAATTATGTCTCAAACAGGATTTGTTTATGAAAAGAATAATTTCATAGTCTTAGTTGAAAAAAAGGAAGCCCATTCTGATTATCACAAGATGATGGACTTCATCAAGAACTACAAACTGAGCTATGCAATGCTGGAAGCCCCAACCATCTACTGTGAAGTGATTGAGGAGATTTGGACAACTGCAGAGTTCAACTCCACAGATATGACTATTGCCTTCTCTCTCAAAGGTAAGGACTATTGCATTAATTGTGATGATTTACAATCTTGCTTTAAGTTGCCTGAGAATAATGCCATGACACCACACACTGATAAAGATGTCTCTGCTATGCTAGATTCCATAGGCTATGCTTTTGATTCTGCTAGTTTAGGTAGTATTAGAAGGAAAGGCCTTAGGAAAGAATGGAGTTTTCTTGGAGATGCCTTTATTAAGGTTTTCTCTGGGAAGATTAGTAATTTTGATGCTATCACTTCATCTCTTGTTAATATGCTCTATATGCTAGTTTCTGATAGGTACTTTAATTTTAGCAACTGTGTTATGCTAGAATTAGGTTCCAGATTAGGTAACAAAGCTAATAGACCACATAACATCTACTTTGCTAGATTCTTTATGTTATTGGCTAACCATGTTGCTGAAGGTTTGGTTATATCCAATGAGAATTATAAACTCAAATGCTGGGCACAAGAGAAAAGGGTCCTTGCAGACCTTTTAAGAATGAACCTCAACAGCCAGGTGCCATTGGTATACTTGCCAATCATGAATGCACCACAGGTAAGTGAGGTAAATATTTCTATAACTCCTACTATTTCCAACCCCAATGTTTCTTTGCCTTCTAGTGTGGCTATGGAACCTGTGTCATTGTCCAAACAGGCTCCTACCAAAGCCACCAAATCTAAAATCTCCAAAGTCAAGTCAAAGAAACCTACCTCTGTTGTTTCTCAAAAGACAACAGTTGTAACAACTACCATAAACCCTGAAGGGAGTGAACAGGGTGTGAGTGGTGAGGGGAGGGGTGAACATCAAAAAGCCCCCCAGGATAAGGTGGGAGAGGTGAGTGGTACCCATTCCAGCCAAGCCACAGTCTCTCAAAAGACTGTAGTGGTTCAAAAGGAGTCCAGCACATCCCTAGTTGCATCCTCCCAAAAGGATGTAACTATTGAAAATAGTCCTCATCCAGGGACACAGAACAAAAGAGGGAGGGACACTGCAGCTACACATTCACCAATTCAAGCCTTTTCAAGGAAGAAGAAGGCCAAAACCCTAGTTTCCACAAAAGGGACACACACAGCACAGATACACCCACCAGTATCTGTGCCTTCTCAAATTCAGCTTGATGTGATTCCAGCAAATGTGGAATCACAGCCCCATTCTCTCAATATAGACACACACCATTCCTCAAACTCTCCTACACCCTCTCTGGATGTGGATATGATATTCACATCAATTCTTGATTCTCCCTCATTAAAACTCAGGGAGGAGCCCAACTCAAAACCTGGTAATCATCATCTTTTAGATGATTTGTTGGATCATCATCCAATTCTTTCAGATGTAGTTGCAGAATCTGTGTCACCTCACTTAAAATCAATCCACACAGATTCAACAATTATATCACTTTCTATCTCTACATCATTTCCTTCTTCAACGGATATCTCTCATCCGTTGACAAGTGGTTGTTCTTCAACGGATAAGCTTAACAGCAGTTATCCGTTGATACCATCAGTTTCCACTTCAACGGATACTCCCTATCCGTTGATGGCCTCTACACACTTAACAGAAACAACTCCAACTGTAGAGGACATGGCAACTGTACAATCACTTTTAGGCTTGAGGGAAGGGAGTGATTTTTTGAGTGAGAGGTTGGGTTGCTCCCAGGCAAAAGGAGAGGTTGGGAGTCACCAAATGCATGCTATTTCTTCCAGCATGGCAAAAGTAAGTGAGAGGAGTGCCACCTTAGAAGGTGAAGGTGAGGGTGTGAGGGTGTGTGTGAGCCATGGGGAGCCCCTGATGCAAGAAAAGAGAGAAATTGAGAGAAAGGCAGGTACAGAAGCTATAAGGGTGGATCCAGCCATTGCTAGTGAGTTAATGAAAGTGGATGATGCAGATAAGGGAAGACAATTTCAGCAACACTACAAAGCTGTCATTGATAACATTTCCTTGGATGCTGACACTTTTACTCACCCTGTTTCAGCCTATCAATTATTGGCTGCACAAGGCAATGTGGAGGCAGAACAGACACTACACATTGTACACACTTCAGAATCTCTTCTCAGAGACAAAGCTGCTGTCAACAGGCTGCCTTCTCAAGCTGGTGAGTCATCTGAAGAATTTGGAGTAAATTCTAATGATGATGACTCTAATTCTTTGAATGAGAGCATGAACTTAGGGGGAGTAGCAGGCCCAAGTTCTGTTCCTAATCTTCCTGCATGGGCATGGGCAAAAACCATCAACACCAGGAGAGTTTGGTGTCACTTTGGTCAAACAAGTCATGACAATTCAGCAGGCCATTCAGGAGACTCAGGATGCTGGTACCAAGGCAATTCTTCAAGCTCATCTGGAATCTCTGCATCTCTTGCAGTTGCAGCATTACCAGCAAAATCTAAGTGTGGATGAGCTCAAGCTGGACATTGCTGATCTGAAATCCTACAATGCTGAGAAATTGGATTCAGTTATACCCTATGGTACTATGCAAGATTTGTTGGGGAGACTAAGGAAGACCTCTGATGCTGACAAGAGGCTGGCCGGATTGGAAGATAGGGTTCAAATCATTGAAGACTCTATGGTCACCATTCTTCAGAATCAACAAACTCAAACAAATCTACTCATGCAGCTGGCACAAGCACAAGGCTTGACCCCTACCCTTGATGATAACAAAAGGGGAAGAATAAAGGGGAAGGGGAAGGAGAGGCATCTACAACAGTTCAGATTTCTCAAGTGCTAGTTCCTGTCATCACAACTTCTCCACCAATTCAAGTCAAAGGAAAGCTAGATGGAATTGATCTAATCCAGATAGCAGCAGCTGAATTGCAAGTCAAAGAGCAAAGGAAGAAGATTGATGAAAAGATGCAACTAATATTTGGTTCTACAACTTCTCAATCACAATCTGTGAAGCACAGCACAAAAGTGAAATCAATTATTATGGAACTCAAGCCAGTAGGGAGGCATAAGGATGGAGAAACTTCTTCCAAAGATCTGCAACATATGGTTATCAAGCCCAACAACAGATCCAATAAGGACTCTACAAAGAATCCTCTAAAAGAGGTGGATTTTCCTCTTCCAAAAGCAGATGAGGACAAGCTTTTAGGAAGAAGTATTGCATATCTCAAAGAGACCATGGATGAGGCTGTAAGGAGAAATATGGCTATTATTTTCAGAGAGGGAAAGAGCATATGTGTGATGCAAGGACATCCCAAATTCTCAACAGCCAAGAAGGAAGAAACCAAAAGGTTGAATGAAGAAGCCAAACAGCTAAAGGCTGACAAAAGAGCACAAGCAAAGCTTGTAAATCAGCTAGAGTCAAGTCAGGCTGAAGATCAGAAAGAAATTGAAGACAAAGGTGAAGATGAAGCTATGGGGGACATGGTTGGTACTGAGATGGAGGAAAGAAGTAAGGAAGAATGGCAGAAAGGGAAAAGAAAGAAGGTCAATGCAAAGAGAAAGAAGGTAGATAAGACTGAAGAAACCCAATCAATATCCAAACTATTATCCTCTATTCCTGAACCCATTGTACCTGATCCCTTCATGAACATTCATGGTGAAACAATCATTCCCAAGGAGGAACCAATTGATTGGGACACCATCAAATTGCCCACCTTCCTAACCTCTTCTCCACCATCAAAGAAGAAGAAAAGAAGAATCAAATCAACGCCCTCTAAAGCCTCAATCAAATTCACACAGAAGCCTAAGTCCAAACCTCAAAACTCTAAAGATGATTATGTTCACATCTGTGACATAAAAGAATTTTCAGACATTGAACTCTATCTGGATGAGCTGGAGGATGTAAGGGGAATAGCTGCCTACAGACAGCTACCAGAAAGACTAGTGTTCAAATACAAAGGAGCTGGGGAAAGAACATGGCCTCTTCACAGAATTCTGAATGAAGGCTACACTACCTTGATTAGAGTCTACTCAGCCATACATAAGGATTCTGGCTTTACCAGAACTGCCAGGACTGAGATTCTCAATAAGATTGCCAACATAAGGAAAACTTGGAGGGAGCCCAAGTTTGTATAAGTAAAGAAGTGTATAAAGAAGGACTGAGATTCATGCCTTGTAATTTTGTATAAGTAAAGAAGTGTCAACAGATGTCTCTAACGCTTCAACGGATAAGTGCTTCAACAGATAAAGCTTCAACTGCTAGAGCATCAATGGATAAAGCCATCAACGGATGAAAGCTTCAACGGATGAACTGCTAGAGCATCAACGGATAAAGCCATCAACGGATGAAAGCTTCAACGGATGCACTGCTAGAGCATCAACGGATAAAGCCATCAACGGATGAAAGCTTCAACGGATGCTCAGTCTCATAGCAGTTGATAGTGACAGTTAACAAAGCTGACAGAGGCACATGGATTGACAGAGATGTGGTAGCCTATTTCAGGAACAGCAGAAAAAGCAGCCATTTTTAGTCTGTTCATAATGGAAAGTCAACAGATAATTCCATATTACACTGGATAAAAATGGAACAGAAACAAGTGGAGAACTATTGTCCTATTGTACTTTATCTTTGTCTTCACTTGTAAACTTGGTGTTATATAAACCAAGTAGCAGCTAGTAATTAGAGGTGAATTTTCCCTGAGCTGTTTAGAAATATCAAGAGAGAAAATCATTTAGTTTGTACTAGGAAGCAGCTGTGATTTAATTTTGAATCACAGATTTTCTGAAATAACACATCTCTGGTGGAACAATAAATCCACCAGAAAAGTTTTTAAGTTCTTTGTGTTCATTACATTTGTGTTTAAATATATATCTGTCTGCATCAGCTCCAAGCAATTTACACACATTTGATCACTCAAACACTTAGTCTTACAAATTGCTCAAAACTTGATAAAGTTTTGAGATTTACATTCAACCCCCCTTCTGTAAATCTCATTGTTAGTCCACTGGGAATAACAGTTATCCTCATAGGATTGAATAGTTACCTAAACAGACATATCACTATCATAGTTTAGAAACATATATCAGACAACAGTCAGTACCTAAACATATTTTTCAATTAAGCACAGAATACACAATGAGATTGAATTCTGTAAATACTGATCATAAAGTCTGATGCATCAGAACAAAACTAAGCAGATTTAGAGAAAGAACCTGAAACCATTCCAAGTTCATTTACCAATCTTGTAAAAGTAGCTTCACACAATGGTTTTGTGAAGATATCTGCTAGTTGTTGATCTGTTGGAACAAAGTGCAATTCCACTGTACCTTCATCCACATGTTCCCTGATGAAGTGGTACCTGATGCTGATGTGCTTTGTCATAGAGTGTTGAACTGGATTACCTGTCATAGCAATAGCACTTTGATTATCACAGTAAATAGGGATTTTGAAATATGTTAACCCATAATCCAGTAACTGATTCTTCATCCAAAGAATCTGTGCACAAAAGCTTCCTGCAGTAATATATTCTGCTTCTGCAGTTGATGTGGAAATTGACTTTTGTTTCTTGCTAAACCAAGAAACCAATCTGCCTCCAAGAAATTGGCAGCTTCCACTTGTGATTTTCCTGTCAATTTTGCAACCTGCAAAATCTGCATCTGAGTAACCTATTAGTTTAAAATCTGATTCTCTGGGATACCACAATCCCAGATCAGCTGTTCCCTTAAGATACTTGAAAATCCTTTTCACAGCTGTTAAGTGAGGTTCTCTTGGATCTGCTTGAAATCTTGCACAAAGACAGGTAGCATACATGATATCAGGTCTACTAGCAGTTAGATAGAGTAGAGAGCCAATCATACCTCTATAATCAGTAATATCTACTGATTTACCAGTATCCTTATCCAGTTTTGTTGCAGTGGCCATGGGGGTGGATGCACTTGAACAATCTTGCATTCCAAATTTCTTCAGCAAGTTTCTGGTGTATTTAGTTTGACAGATAAAAGTGGCTTCTTCATTCTGCTTGACTTGAAGGCCCAGAAAATAGCTAAGTTCCCCCATCATACTCATCTGATACCTTGACTGCATCAGTTTGGCAAACTTCTTGCAAAGTCTGTCATTTGTAGACCCAAAAATGATATCATCAATATAAATCTGACCAGAAGTAAGTCATTTCCAGGGTTGAGGTAGAACAGTGTTTTATATATAGTCCCTCTGTTAAATCCACTTTCCAGAAGAAACTGAGCTAAGGTCTCATACCATGCTCTAGGAGCTTGCTTAAGTCCATAAAGTGCTTTATCAAGCCTGTAGACATAATCTGGATGTTTGGAATCTACAAATCCTGGAGGTTGTTCAATATATACTTCCTCCTCCAATTCTCCATTGAGAAAAACACTTTTCACATCCATTTGAAAGACAGTAAACTTTTTGTGAGCAGTATAAGACAAAAATATCCTTATGGCTTCTAACCTAGCAACTGGTGCAAATGTTTCATCATAATCAATTCCCTCTTGTTGAGAATATCCTTTTGCAACCAGCCTTGCCTTATTCCTTGTAATTATGCCATCACTGTCAGTTTTGTTTCTGAACACCCACTTTGTACCAACAACAGATCTATTCTTTGGTCTTGGCACTAGGGTCCAGACTTTGTTTCTTTCAAATTCATTTAACTCTTCCTGCATTGCTTGCACCCAATCAGCATCTTGAAGAGCTTCTTCCACTTTCTTTGGCTCAGTCTGAGAGAGAAAAGAATTGTAAAGACATTCGTTTGAAGTACCTGTTCTAGTTCTGACACCTACATCAGGATTTCCAATTATCAAATCAGGTGTATGTGATTTAGTCCACTTCCTTGCAGATGGAAGGTTTTCTCTATAACTGGATGCTCCCCCATGATCCATGCTATCTTCATTTTCATTTTCTGATGCTCCCCCTGAAACTATGCTCTCTGAGTTGGATTCTTCAGAATTTAGATTTTCAGAACTATCAGAACTTGGCTTATCAGAACTTGACGGATCAGAACTTGAAGAGCCATATGTATGTTCTGATGCTTCTTGAGATGTGGTATGTTCTTGAGTACGCTCCCCCTGCATAGGTGCATCTTCCTTTGGCGTAGTCACCACATTTTCAATAATATCAGAGTTTAATCCATCAGAGTTTACAGTATCAGGACTTAGACTATCAGGATTTTCAGTATCAGAATTTGAGGCTTCATTTTCAAATCTCAGTTGATCATGATCAATAAAATCTTCAAGACCAGTAATCTTCTTGTCATCAAAAGAGACATTGATAGATTCTATGACCACTCTTGTTTTCAAATTATAGACTCTAAAGGCTTTTGTGGAAAGTGGATATCCAACAAAGATTCCTTCATCAGCTTTTAGATCAAATTTTGATAGTTGTTCAGGATGAGTCTTAAGAACAAAACACTTGCATCCAAATACATGAAAGTACTTCAGATTTGGCTTCTTTTTCTTCACCATCTCATATGGTGTTTTTCCTTGCTTGTTAATGAGTGTTGCATTTTGAGTAAAACAAGCAGTTTGCACAGCTTCAGCCCAGAAATAGGTTGGAAGCTTTGCTTCTTCAAGCATTGTATGTGCAGCTTCAATGAGAGTTATATTCTTCCTTTCAACAACTCTAATTTGTTGTGGAGTTCCAGGAGCAGAAAATTCCTGCTTTATTCCATGGTTTTTGCAGAACTCTTCCATTATCAAATTCTTGAACTCAGTGCCATTATCACTTCTTATGATTTTCACAGAATCTTTGACTAATTTATCCAGATGTTTGACATGATCAATCAAGATAGATGCAGTTTCACTTTTTGTGTGCAAGAAATACACCCATGTGTATCTGGTGAACTCATCCACTATGACCAACGCATATTTCTTCTTTGCAATAGACATGACATTCACTGGACCAAATAGATCAACATGTAGTAGATGATAAGGCTCAATAATTGTTGATTCAGTCTTGCTCCTAAATGAGGATTTTCTTTGTTTGGCCTTCTGACAAGAATCACACAGGCCATCAAGCAAATACTGACTTTGGCAGTCCTCTCACAAGATCTTTCTTGACCAGCTCATTTATATTGTTGAAATTTAAATGAGAGAGTTTCTTGTACCAATTCCAGCTTTCTTCAATTGATGCTCTACTCATCAGACAGATTGCAGAACCATCAATACTTGTTGAAAGCTTAGTTTCATAAATGTTACCACGCCTGTATCCTTTCAGAACAATTTTGCCTTTAGCTTTACTCACAACTTCACAGTGTTCTTCAAAGAAATCAACATGATAACCTCTGTCACAGATTTGACTTATACTCAGCAGATTGTGTTTAAGTCCTGAGACCAAAGCTACTTCTTTAATGATGACATTCCCAAGATTGATATTGCCATATCCCAATGATTTTCCAATGTTGCCATCTCCATAAGAAACACTTGGGCCAGCTTTCTCCACAAAGTCTGATAGCAGGGCCTTATTTCCAGTCATATGTCCTGAACATCCACTGTCTAGAACTAGGATATTTTTCCTGTTGCCCTGCAACCACAAAGACCACTAATGATTAGTTTTAAGGACCCAGACTTGCTTGAATCCTTTGGCCTTATTAAGTTTGTTAACATTTGCAGCGGATTTAGCATCAGAGTTTATGTTAACATTTTTCTTATCAGAACTTACACTATCAGACTTTGAATCAGAATTTACACTAGAAGGAACAATGGAAACTTTCTTCAAAGAAGGTTTTATTTGATAATAATCATAGTACAAACTATGATATTCCTTACAAGTATAAATGGAATGCCATAAACTACCACAATGAAAACAAGGATTTTGTGGTTTATATCTAACAGACTGACTCTTAACTCCTGATTTTGAAGGTAAGGAGTTTATGTTCTTATTCTTCCTGCAAAAAGAAGCCAGATGGTTAGAACTTCCACAGTTATGACATGTTTTCCTAGGAGCATCAGGAACAGGTTTATAATCATTGCTTTTATTCACACCTTCCTTTCTATTCCTATTTTTCCTAGGTGATTTTACCTTATTTGAATTCTTAACATCTTTCAGCTTATGCTTAAGCTGCTTCTTAGTCATTAAGCCTATGTTTACTTCAGCTATCTTTTCCTGTTTTAGTTTGTCAGAAGTTAATTCCTCTTTAACTTCTGATTTCTCATTATCAGACTTTACAGTTACAAACTTAACAGGTTTTAACTTTGGCTTTTGCTTAACAACAGGCTTAATTTCTACAGTTCCTTTATCATTCTTATCCTCTCCATAACCTAAGCCCTCTTTCCAATTTTCACTACTTAGAAAATTTTGAGTTGTTCTGCCAGAGTTAGTCCAAGTCCTGATAATCTCTCTTTCCTTTTCTAACTCATTTTTTAGAGATTCATTCATTTTTAGCACTTCATCCCTAACATAAAAAGCATCATCTCTATCCTTCTGAGTTTGATGGAACATAACTAACTCTTTTTCTAAGAAATTATTTCTTTTCTTAAAAGCAAAATTTTCAGAAGTTAATCTTTCACATGTTAAAGTTTGATCTCTATAACTAACAAACATGGTTTTAAGATATCTTCTCAAATCATTAATATCATCAGTATGAAAAGCATAAGTAGTCTGAGGTACCTTTGTTTCAGCAGCTTCAGAACTGCTCTCAGCACTTTCTTTATCAGCATTTGCCATCAAAGCATAGTTCTCCTCACTTTTAGAGTCTGAGGTGTATGTTCAGCTTTTCTTCTTTGTGACCAGAGCCTTGCCTTTGTCACCCTTCACTTTCTTGCAATCAGGAGATATGTGGCCTTTCTCACCGCAGTTATAGCATTTGACATTGGTATAATCTCCTCTATCAGACTTTCCTCCTCTGCCCTCAGATCTTCTGAAATTCTTTTTATCAGAACTTGTGCCTTTCCTGGAAAACTTCTTTCCCTTCCTGAACTTCATGTATGCAATCTTTGTGATCCCTTTCACCATAAGAGCACACAGCTTCATCATCTCCTCATCAACATCAGTCTCAGGCAAGCTTTCAGAATCTGAGTCATCACCACTTTCAGAACTTGATGACTCAGTATCAGACTTTGTGAAAAAAGCTTTACCCTTGTCTTTTCTTGAGGTAGCTACCTTGGGGGATTCTTCTTCAGCCTTAAGAGCAACTGTCCTTGACTTTCCTCCTTTCCTCTTGCTTCTTTGTTCCATCTCAAGTTCATGAGTCTTGAGCATTCCATAAATTTCATCAAGAGTTGTTTCATCAAGATTGTATTGTCTCTTATTGTTGTTGCCTTCAAATCCCAGCATTCAGGAAGAGCTAACAGGAATTTAAGGTTTGAATCTTCAAGATCATACTCCTTATCGACCAATGACAAATCATTCAAGAGTTTGAAAAATCTATCATATAAATCAGTCAATGACTCATTAGCCTTTGAGTCAAAGTGTTCATACTCTTGAGTGAGTATTGTCTTCCTGTTCTTCTTAATTGTATCAGTTCCCTGACACCTTGTTTCTAGAGCATCCCATATCTCTTTAGCAGTCTTGCAGTTAATTATCCTGTTTGACATTACATTATCAATGACACTATGCAGTAAGTGTCGTACCTTAGCATCCTTAGCAATTGATGTGATATCTTCAGCAGTATAATCACTCTTCTCCTTTGGTACGGTCTTTGCTGCTTCTCCTGCAACTGCAACAACGAGCTTGGTTGGTTTGTGAGGCCCTTTCTTGATTCTATCAAGATATTCTGGATCTGTTGCTTCCAGGAACATGGTCATCCTCACCTTCCATATGGGATATTCAGATGGTCTCAGTATGGGAACTCTGATGGTCTCATACCGACTTTGAATTTGTGTCTTTGGTGGTTCTTCAGTTTTGGTAGGCTTAGTTGGAGTTTCTGTGTCAGACATGATTGTGTTTGGATCTTAAAGTGTATGTGTGTTAATAGATCTGCTCTGATACCACTTGTTAGGTCACACACACTGTAGAGGGGGTGAATACAGTGTATAAATACAATCAAATCGAACTTTTAATATTTCAAGTAACAGAAAACAAACTTTATTGAAACAATAAACTCTGTTACAGTATGGAACTGTTACCTCTCAGTGATGAATAATTATCACGAGAGCTGCTAGGGTTACAATGAATAATCTTCTCGAATATGATAACACTTTTAGTGTAAACCCTATGTATGTGTTTATATACTACACAGTTACAAGATAATCGCTAATTGATATGGAATATAATTCTGCTTCCTAAAATATATCAATCAGATATCTTTTCTTCCAAGTATTCTATTCTTCATAGAACTCCTTCTTCATGCATATCTCTTCTTATATTTATCTCGATCTTCTTTCCTTTAATCAGCTACTATCCTTATTTGAACATACTTCAGCACTTAAGTTTTGATATCCATCTTCTGATGATTATCTCCTAATAATATAAGTACTGATATCCTTAAGTCCTGACTTCCAGTAAGTACTGATTTATCCTGTTTAAGTAAAATCTGCAAACTAAACATAAATCATATTAGCCATGACATTATCAAATATATCTAACATTTATATATATGATTCGAAGTTAATTATATGTTTTTTGTGTTTGTTAAAGTATTATTCTCACATAAATTGATGTGTTTCACTTCAAATCAAACTTCATTGATTTTTCAGTTTTTATGTAAAGTTTTGCATGTTAAACATTAGTCGGTTATGTCAATTTGTTTAATATAGGTTAAAGTCATAATTTTTGGGTGTTTCATCGGTTTGTTTACTCTTTTTAGAAGTATAAATGTATTTTTAGGGTTAATTTTAGGGGTTTGCTCTCGTTAACACATAAAAGTACTCGAAATGGATAATTCTCACTTAAATTGAAGTTCATATGATTTTTCATTTTTCATGTAAAATTTTGCATGTAAAAGATTCGTCGGTTTTGTCAATTTGTTGAATATATGTATAAGTATAAATTTTTTAGGGTTTTTGTCAGTTTGTTTACGTTTAGGTAGAAGTATAAATGTATTTTTAGGGTTAATTTGTAGGGGTTTGCTCTTGTAAACATGATCCGTACTCGAAAATGGATAAATATTGTACTTTATATGTGAGTTTGGGACTTTAATTTGTTGTATATATAGATTAAGTTGATTTAATGGTTTAATTTGCGTAATTAAATAATGCTCTAATTAGTTGTGTTTATTTTTATCGTTAATTTGTGAAATGGATACGTTTATATGCATTTTATATGCATTTTATGTGATTTTAAATGCTTTTTTATGTAATGTGATTTACTAATGCAAGTCGTTTCATCGATTTGTTTGTTTTCATATTGGCTAATATATTTTTATTATTTATTTTAGGATCTTTTTGCTTGGATGTTGACATTGGTTATAATAAGTCTTGTGGTGTTGGCGATGGCGAGAAAAGGGAAGGGGAAAGACAAGGAGCCGGAAAAAGATAAGGGGAAGGCAAAGGCCAAGGGAAAGGCCAAAGTCGCGAGTAAGAAGGGCAAGGGCAAGGGTGCAAAGGGCAGAGGAGGGAATTTGCATTTGCAGGATGAGCCGACGGATTCGGATTCAGACCCGAATGATCCGACTCGGCACATGACAAATGCGGAGGAGCGAGAATGGCGAGGAAGGCGACCTCGATCACATTCGAGTGGCATATATGGAGAGAAACCGCCATTGAAGCCATATCGCATTGATATCTCTGATGGACAGTAAGTTAGAAAGTTTTTAAATTGCATCATTCCTATATGTTTATATTTTTGGTTATGTTCAATATTGTTATGTGAATTGTTAATGTTTATTGTTTTCTTTTGTTTAAATATAGTATTGAAGATGATACGGCTAAGAAAATGCTTTTGGCTATGATTCGGGAGAAGTGGCCTCTTGGGCGTTACACTTATACCGATATCGAAGAACGTCACCCGGGTTGGTTGAATGTAAGAGTCGAGGAGTTTCAAGTAAGTTAATTTTTTTTTATTGTCATTTATTTCTTGATTTTATGATGCATTTATCCTTGTTTTCTTTTTTTTGCAAGTTTAGAAATATTATAGGCATCTTAAGGGGCAAAGCCGTTCAAAGGCCCGAAAAATTATGGAAGATCACATTAAAGTGACGATAAAAAGGACTTTGAACGAGCTTAAGAAGAGGGTGGAGCGAAAAGTAAGGGAGGAGGGCGTGAGCAAGTTGTCTTTGAAGCCGCCTGATTGGTCTGTTCCTTTTTGGAAGGACCTTTTGGAGTATTGGGAGAAGAACGAAGGACACTTGCACCGGTCATCGGTTGGATCCACCAACCGACAACAAGTTGAAAGATTGCATAGTGCCGGTGCAAGGTCATTCAATAAAGTTTAGGAGGTAATATTATTATATTCCATCACACACACATACATACACGTTCACCATATTTAATATAATCAACTAATTATTAGGACGTGCTAATATAACTTGTTTAATATTTTGAAAGGTAATGACGAACAAGAACAAGAAAAAGCCGACGAGACTCGAGGTGTGGGATAAATGTCATAGGAAAGTTGGATCCGATCCGGAAAATCCCGTCTACACTACACCGGCCGTCATGCGTATTGCGGTAATTTTTATGTACTTTTATGACCATTTTATGTGATTTTAAATACATCTTTAATAAGTGAATTTATATGTATTTTCATGTGATTTTAAATGCATTTTTATGTTTTTTATATGCATTTTTATGTGATTTTAAATGCATATTTAATAAGTGAATTTATATGTATTTTCATGTGATTTTATATGCATTTTTATGTGATTTTAAATGCATTTTTATGTGATTTTATATGCATTTTTATGTGATTTTAAATGCAACTTTAATATATGATTTTATATGTATTTTAATGTGATTTTAAATGCATTCTAATGTGATTTTATATGCATATTTAATATGTGATTTTATATGTATTTAATGTGATTTTAAATGCATTTTTATGTGATTTTATATGCATTTTTATGTGATTTTAAATGAGGGTTAATATGTGATTTTATATGTATTTATGTGATTTTAAATGCATTTTTATATGTGATTTTATATGTATTTTTATGTGATTTTAAATGCATCCTTAATATGTGATTTTATATGTATTTATGTGATTTTAAATGCATTTTTATATGTAATTTTATATGTATTTTTATTTGATTTTAAATGCATCGTTAATTATTTTACATGAACTTGTAGGAACGATATGCCGCCATTCTCGAGCGCATGCCCGTGGAGGTTACACAAACGGGTGATCGGGATGAGCGGTGGGATTGGTGGATGGAAGCGTTGGAGGTCCCCCAAGGTACAAAGCCGAAAAAGAATTATGTGGTGGGGTTCCCCAATGCTCGGGCCACCGATCTCTTGCCTACACTTGATACCCGGTACCGAGATTCCACACAGAATGAAGTCGGCTCATCCTCATCCGCTCCGAGACAACGTGAAGCCATCCCCGACAATGTATATCTTGCCATCGTGAGGAATGTGCTTACAGAAATCCGTGCTAATCCAAATCGGTTTGCTCGCCAACTTTCCGATGCGGAAATAGCTACATTCGAACGTACCGCTCTCGAGGCCTCGGATCCATCCTCCGATCCTAGCCAAAGGTTGCAATGGAATAACCTTATCGGTGGCGAGATCATGTATATCGTGGGCTCCTTGATTGAAGATATTGTCCAAAAGACGGAAGCTCGTGTTGCGGAGGTATAATTTTTGACCTTTTTTGTTTATTTATTGTTTTCATTCACATGTAAATTGTGTTTCTTCTTTTTAACTAGTTTAATTAAACTTATGTATCTAGAAAAACAATCGGCGTGCTATGGAAGTCGATAAGGATTACACGTCCGAGGATGAGACCTCCGATGATGAGGACTTTGATGATGGCGGCGGTGATGGCGGCGGTGATGACGGCGGTGATGGCGGCGGTGATGGCGGTGGATCGTCCGATGTTGATTTGCCGGATTAGTTTATATTGATCGGTTTTAAGACTATTGTAATTTGATGGTTATGGGATGTAATATAATACGTTGTGATGGTTTGATACTTTGTCGGTTATTTAGGTTTGCTTATAATGATGTAATGATACGGTTTAATCCTCCGGTTATCGGAGTTTGTGAATGTTTGCGTTGGATTTAATTAATATGGTTTAATTATGAAATTTACTAGTTTTTGCGAATGATTTTAAGTAGTATAGTTTAATGATTATCATTGTTGTTTGTTTTGCTTGTTTGGTTGTTTGGTTGTGATTGGATTGGATTTGTGTATTGATTTGGTTTGGTATCCGGGGGCTGCAGAAAAACCTGCAATTTTTTTTTAAATCAGACCTTAAAACCGACCGACAATAGGCATAACCGACCACTTTTGACCATTACAAAACCCAGAAAACCGACCGTCAGGTGACATAACCGACCACCTTCTTCATAAAACCGACCGTCTTCTTTAGAGGGTGGTCGGTTTTAGGACGGTCGGTTATGACATTTAGGTTAGCTTCTGAAATAAAACCGACCGATGTGCACACTTTGACCACGGTCGGTTATGAGTTCCAGTCAACATTTTAAAAATAGACATAACCGACCACCTGCGGCGGTCGGTTATGACTCAGTGATGTGGCGACACGTGTGCACACGTGTTACCACGTGTACACAGTGACCCTATATTTTAGTAAAATGCCCAGGCACTTAACCGACCACTGTGTTGGTCGGTTATGAGGCTTAAACCCGACCAAAAGTCATAACCGACCAGGCTAAAACCGACCACGTCCTATGGTCGGTTATGACCATTTTAACCGACCATTTTGCCTCTTAACCGACCATTTTTTACGGTCGGTTTTGTCCTATTTTCTTGTAGTGATAGTTATAAATTTAAATTATTAAATTAAAAAACGAAGTTACATAATTTTTTATTAAAAAATTCATGAAATTTAATGAAATATATTAAAGTAATTCTGCAGTATTATAATAATAGAATCACACTTATTCAAATTATTTCACAGTAGAATAAAATTTATTTATTTTAAAAATTTTAATTGTTAAACTTTTTATTATATTTATATATAAATATTATTCTATATTACAATCGATTTCTATATTTTATGAAATAAAATATTATAATTTGTGATAAATTTTATAATAGAATTAAGATTATCCGTTGATAATATTATGTATATTAGAAAATATACGCTAAATAACAAATGTTAGGGCACATAAAGGAGGATAGTTAGATAAAAAAAATCTTTGTTTTAATATTTATGGTACTTAGCTTTACGATTCAAGTCCAATTAATAATATATTATATAAATAACGTTTTTCTTTTGTATGCCCAACACACAAACTAAGAATCCGTGTCAAAATTTTATTGTTGAATATTTTTGTGCATAATTATTAATAAACTCTTCGTCAATAAAATTTTGACAACTTATCAAGTACGAATTATTAGCATATGCTTAGAAAATTTGATTAAATATTTATATTATTCATCTTAAAAAGAAAACAAATTTTGTAATGACCTCCAATTATATGCTAATTTTTAATATAAAATTTAAATGGCATATATTGAATTTGTTTTAATCTACGGCTACAACCTAAGAACGATCTCATCAACCTCATTTTTAATATACATATTTTTTCTACAATTCGTTTTCTACTAATGAAAAATTATATAATAAAAAATATATAATAATATAATTTTTTTTAAATTAGTTCGTGTGTGTATCGCACAGTTATAAACTAGTCTAGCATGTTTTTTACTTTAGCTTTTTTGTGTTGGGTATATATTTTTACTCTAGAAAACACACACATATCTCATCTTTTAAGCCGCTGCTAGATTGACTTCATTTGAATATGCCCTCTTAAAACTGGAAAAACTAATAAACAAACTTAAAAACAGAATTCAAAGTCTTGATAATAATTCATTTTTAATTAAAAAATAAATTCAGTTTTTCCAAATTCTTTGTATTATCATTTATAATTTTTATGAACATATTTAAAATATTATGTATATATTAACATACTTCTCAAGAATCTTCTCATTTATTTTTAATCACATGTCCAACTCCTTAGTAACACTAGCTTATCAATTGGACTCTGTGACCAGCCCAGCAAATTTAACCCTAAATACGGACTCTCCATATCTGTCTAGCTAGGCAAGGTCCTCCAAAGTCTTTTCTTATGGGCTTTACACAGAGTACGCCTCTTTTCAGAACATGTTCGACCCATTATTTTTGTAGTCCAAATATATTTAATATTTAAAAAAATTATAACATTATTAAAAATGATAGTAGTAATAATTTATTATGTCGATGTGTTTCGTAAGTTTCATTTGTTTCTGAGATTTTATTGGAAAAAAATGTTTTTTGAAGTTTTTTAATTTTTAGGTTTTTATTTGCAAAAAAATATTCAAAAACACGATTTTGCAATCAGATGCACTCAAAAAAAAAGTCAGTCGTTTTTCTGTAAAGATAAAAAAAAGTTGCATATGTGATTACTTTTGATTACAAACGTATTTTTGTAATTATTTTCAAAAAATAACAAAATTGCAAACAAGTTCAAAAAAAGTAACATTTTTTGTAATTTTTTCACTTAATAGCTTAACTGAACTAAATGCATGGTTAGGATCGTTTATTTGTATAATTAATTTTTAAATACCTTCATATAGTTTTTAGTTAAAATACTATATTATATTTTCGATGTTATATGTTGTAAAAGGATTTTGCAACAACAAATGAGAAGGTGATTATTGGAATAACTCTGTTAAATATCGAAAAAATTAGTTGCAATATGAAGTTATAACTAGATTACTGAAGAACATGATAGATCGCTACTAGATAGACTTGATCTATAATATTGGAATTCAAGGACCTTATAAGTCCCGCAAAATCAACCAAAAACTCACGTTAATTTGTCATATAAAAGTACATATGTTGCATTAACTCTCATGCCTATAAATGGTCAAGAAATTCAATAAATTTTCTACACACCCCTGTATATAGGAATCAAACTCTGATATAATTATTAAAAATACCTTATCACGACTCTAATAGAATCAACGTCAATATATGTGATTGTATCATCAAGAGATAATGCATATATGAGGTTTTCTAGTGAAAATAAGATTATGGAAGCCGCATTAATTACCATAATTTCAAGTATTCTTTAATTATCATATAAATGCCATCTTTATCAGTTAATCAGAAATTTAATATTAGTTAAATACATTTGTGTATGATGTAGAGACGTTCGCCTAAAAAATAAGAGGATGTTCTTAACCTTATTCGCGGTTTCTCAGGTTATCACGAGAGCCTGGAAACCCGATCTGATAGCGTAAGGAATGCTTATATCTCTTCTGGAAACCTGTTTCTAAAAGCTATTTTTAGAATTCTATCGCTGACTCGGGGTGTCGGGGATTTTAATGTCTTACGGTATGTTAGTAAATACTATGAATCATCATATGAAAGTCTATATATTCGGAAGCCTGTGTGTCGAAGTTTTATCATCCTAGAAATATATCAGTCCAGATACTGGTCTTTCGTGAGTTATAAACCGTGGGTAACTAGTTGGAAGCTATTTACAAGAACCTAGACCACTTAGTATTACTAAATTAGTAACCATCGATTCCTCGTGATTAGTTACTATGGGGTACCTTTACACTCTGGAAGGCGTCAAAATCATCTGAATTCTCTATGAATTAGACCCTATAATTCATGCGAGTTTTTTGTACAACATTATATGTCGAAAAATTTTAAATTATAAAATATTTAAAATATAAGCTTAATTTTACATGACATAAAAATATGAGTGCATTTATGAAATCCTTCGGCCTAACTCAGGGTGTCGTAAGTTACGGCATGTTAACAATTGCAATGGATCATTTGAAAGCCTAAATGTCTGAAAGCGTGTCTGCCGAAGTTGTATCATCCTAGAAGCTAGTCTTATTTTAGTTATGGATAAAAACTATTTTCTGAAATCTGCACTTTTGGATAATCATTTGTTTCTTATTGTTGGATTAATTTTATTTATCTATTTACTGAGTCAAAAATAAGACCTAATATTTAGGGATTGTCAAGTGGCTGTTAGTCGTGGTTGTTTTGAGTCTTTTATTTTTCAGATTTAGTTGCTTGTTTTCAGGATAGTGCATATCAATTTGTTACCTCTTGTTCTATCTATTAGATGGTCAGTATGATGTAACTTTAAGTTCTCTATTAATAAGAAGTTGGTTTCAGCAGTATAGCTTCTTCTTTTATCTGTCAGTTTAAGTTAACAGTGGTATCAAAGCCAAACACCTTCTCCTCCGATAATTTTCTTTTTTAAGTCTTGTTTCAGAATCATTTGTCATCACCTTAACGCAGCAGCATAGTGATGACGTCCGAAAATTTTATCAAGGCTTTAATCCCTCATTTTTATGGTCACTATAATCATTGGAGTATACTAATGGAAAACTTCTTGAGGTCCAAGGAGTATTGGAATATTGTTACGGATGGTGTTACAGAGGTTACAAAAGAATCAACAACAGTGCAGAAAGCTGAAAGCGATGTACAAAAATTAAAGGATTTCAAAGCGAAGAATTATCTATTCCACGCCATTGATAAGTCGACCTTATAGACTATTCTTTGAAAAGATAACTCTAAAGATATATGGGATGCAATGAAGAAGAAGTATCAGGGGGACGATAGAGCTAAAAGGGTGTTGTTGCAATCACTTCGTGAGGAGTTTGATGATTTAAAAATGAAGCTGGAGAGTCTGTTACTGACTTCTTTTCGAGGATGATGGCAATCATTAACAAGTTGCTAATTAATGGAGACAAGAAGGAGGATGTTGGTGTGGTTGAGAAGATTATCCGATATTTAACGCCAAAGTATAATTTTATTGTTTGTTTAATTGAAAAGTCCAAAAATATCGATGAACTATCTATTGAGGAACTTGAAAATTCTTTGAAAGTTCACGAGCGAAAAGTCTTTAGGAAAGATGAGGAAGAGCAGGTTCTACAAGCGTTCAGTGGAAACTATCAAAGGGGAGGAGGAAATGGAAACAAAGCTCGTGCAAATTAAGAGCACCAAGGTAGAAAGTTTGGCAGAGGAGGACATCAATCATTTGGTAATAAGCTCAGGTCAGTAGACAAGTCTACGATAGAATGTTACCGTTGTCATAAATTTGGTCACTATAAATCTGAGTGATATACTAATCTGAAGAAACGGAATGGTGAAAGATCTCATTATATTAAAATTAAGGATACATCCGAAGAAGTGATTTTGTTAATGATGTGTCATGAAAAAGAGAAAACAAAGTTAAATATATGGTACTTAGATACTGGTTGCAGTAATCACATGTGTGGAAATGAAAATGCATTCTCTGAGTTAGACAAATCTTTTCGAAATAGTGTGAAATTTGGTGTAACTCAACCATTTCTATTATGGGAAAAGGGAAAGTAATCGTTCAAAGCAAAGGGAATGTAGGTCACATTATTTCTTATATTCTTTTTGTTCATGATTTAAAAACAAACTTGCTTAGTGTTGGACAGCTGCAAGATATGGGGTAAGAAATATGTATTAAAAATGGTGTGTGCACAATTAAGGACAAGAAATTGGGGTTGATAGCTGAGGTAAAAATGATGTATCATGGTTGTGGTATTTTTGATATGGTCACTTAAACTTTGCTGGTTTGCAAACACTTTCGTGAAAAAATATGGTGTTTGGTCTTCCTCAAATAAGTGCTTCATTTGAAGTTTGTGAAGATTGTGTTGTCAGCAAACAACAGAGATCCATTCCCGAAAGAAAAGTCCCTGAGAGCCAAGAAGGTGTTAGAACTGATCCATTCTGACATTTGTGGGCCTATGAATTATACCTCTAATGGAGGAAAAAGGCATTGTATTACCTTTGTTGATGATTTTAGTCGGAAAGTGTGGGTTTATTTTTTGTAGACAAAAGATGAAGCATTCATGGCCTTCAAAAATTACAAAGCACTTGTGGAAAAGAAAACGGGAAATTCTATTCAAGTACTTCGTACGGATCGTGGAGGAGAATATACCTCATATGATTTTATGAAGTTCTGTGAATATCATGGCATTAAGAAACAGATTACAGCAGCCTACACACCTCAACAAAACGGTGTAAGTGAAAGGAAGAATCATACGATCCTTAATATGGTTCGAAGTCTTCTGTCCATGAGTGGAGTACCAAAATTTTTTTGGCCTGAAACGGTTAATTGGAGCATACATATTTTGAATAGGAGTCCTACGTTTTCCGCTAAAAATATGACTCCATATGAAGCCCGGAAAGGTGAGAAGCCTGATGTTGAGCATTTCAGGATTTTTGGGAGCATTGTATATGCTCATGTTCCTAACCAGAGAAGAAAAAAATTGGATGATAAAAGAGAAAAATGCATTTTTCTTGGTATGAACGAGCCAACAAAGGCTTACAAGTTGTATAATCCTATCACTAAGAAAATAGTGGTCAGTCGAGATGTAGTTTTCGATGAAAAAAAATTCCGGTCTTGGGACAGCACTAGTGGCGATGCTTGTACACAAATTCCATCTAATTTTGATGTAGAAAATGAAGTTGAAATGCAAAAACATCAAGAGCAACAAATTTCGGATGGAGCAGAATCTGAAAATGTTAAAAATGATGGTCTCGAAACTCTTGAAAGCAGTGGAACATATCAGGTTCAAGACTCAGCTTGTTTACGTTCTCATCGTGCTAAAATAAGACCGGAATGGATGTCCGATTATCAAGTTCCAGAAAATAAAATTCCAGACGATCCCCTTATACAATTTGCTTTATTTTCTGATTGCGATCCAACAATCTACAAGGAAGCTGTGAAAGAAGAGAAATAAAGGAGTGCTATGGATGATAAAATAGCAACAATCGAGAGAAATGATACGTGGGAGTTGGTTGATCTTCCACCTGGACAAAAGAGCATTGGTGTGAAGTCGGTTTACAAGATAAAGTTCAATGAAATTGGGAAAATTGATAAACATAAAGCACGTCGTGTAGCAAAAGGATACAAGCAGGAGCACGGAATTGATTACATGGAAGTCTTTGCACCTATCGCAAGACATGATACTATTTGTTTGGTGACGGCATTAGCAGCTTGCAGCTCATGGCAAATATTTCAGTTAGATGTCAAGTCGGCATTTTTACATTCGTTGATCAACTGCCTGGCTATGTGAAATCTGGTCTTGAGCATAAAGTCTATAAATTAAAGAAAGCTTTATATGGGCTCAAGTAGGCTCCTAGAGCCTGGTATAGTCGTATATATGCTTATTTTTTAAAAGAAGGTTTCAAAAGGTGTCCTTATGAGCACACTCTTTACACGAAAATTGGAGATGATGGAAAGTTGATTATTGTGTGCTTGTATGTAGATGATCTTATTTATACCGAAAATGATAGTGTCATGATTGAAAGGTTTAAGCAATCTATGATGCATGAGTTTGATATGTCTGATCTTGGGAAGATGCATTTTTTTCTTGTCATAGAAGCAATGAAATCAGATTCTGGAATTTTTCTGTGTCAAAGGAAGTATGTACAAGAAGTATCAGGAAGGTTTGGTATGCTTGATTGCAATCCAATTACTGCTCCGGCTGAAAAGGGTGTGAGGCTTACTAAGGAATTGCTGGGATAGGAGTTGATAGTACTCTTTACAAGCAAATTGTCGGAAGTTTGATATATTTAACAGCAACCAGGCCCGACATAATGCAAGCTGTGAGTATGATTAATAGGTACATGAAAACTCCAAAAGTAATTTATCTTTTAGCAGCAAAGAGAATACTCCGTTACTTGAAGGGAACTTCTGATTTTGGACTGTTCTATACAAGAGGTGAAGTGCCTGAATTGTTTGGCTTCACTGACAATGACTACGCTGGAGATTTGGATGATCGAAAGTGCACTTCTGTTTATGCACTTCTGTTTCATGGTGTTCAAAGAAACAACCAATAGTTACTCTTTCTACTACTGAAGCTGAGTTTGTTGCAGCAGCAGTGTGTACTTGTCAGGCTTTGTGGCTGTGGAATATTCTTGAGGAGCTCCAGTGCAAGCAACAGGATGCCAGTCAAATTTTTTGTGACAATAGTTCCACAATCAAGTTGTCTAAAAATCCTGTATTGCATGGGAGATTCAAACACATAGATGTACGATTTCACTTATTACGTGATTTATCAAGCGGTGGAGTTATTAATTTAATTTATTGTAGAAGTGAAGACCAGGTAGCTGATATATTCACGAAACCCCTCAAATCAGCTGCATTTGTGAAGTTGCGTAAGTTACTTGGAGTCTGCACATTAAAGAACACATGTTAGAGTAAGACTGCAATTTTATGTAGCTGAACGGTGGAGATGTTCAGTTTAAGGGAGGGAATGTTGGATTAATTTTATTTATCTATTTACAGAGTCAAAAATAAGTCCTATATACAGGGGTTGTCAAGTAGTTGTTATTCGTGGTTGTTTTGAGTCTTCTATTTTTCAGATTTAGTTGTTTGTTTTCAGGATAATGCATATCAATTTGTTACCTCTTGTTCTATTTATTAGATGATCAGTATGATGTAACTTTAAGTTCTCTGTTAATAAGAAGTTGGTTTCAGCAGTATAGCTTTTTTTTTATCTGTCGGTTTAAGTTAACACTTATAATAGCTATTATGGGCTATCTTTAAACCTATGAAATTCTTCCAAATCATTTGAGTTTCTTTTGGATTGGACCATAAAACATTAATGGGCCTAGGTATGATTTATGCAAGATTTTGATGATAACATTATATGTCGTAAAATTTTAAAAGATTAAATATTTAACATATAACGCTTAATTTCACGTGACATAAAAATTGAAGCCTCTGCAAAATTATTCTAAAAACAATATCTTGAAATAGAAGTATTTTATAATTTTTCAAGAATTTCGTACAAATTTTTCAAATTATATGATCTGAGCAATAATACACCAAACTAAAATGTTTATTAGTATTTTTTTAATTTATATTATACCATTATATATTTTATTTTTATATAAAAACTAATATTATTAGCATTATACTAATAATACTAATAATATTATTAGTATTTCACAACTTTCTTGTGAAATAGTAGTGCAGGCTGGTTGGGCCAAGAGATGAAAAATGGACTTTGTGACTTATAAAAAGGGCAGAAGGGGGCTGAGTACAAGGGTTTTAGAAAAATCAGAGAGCGGCGCGAGGGGTAATAATTATTTATTAAGATGGATTCGTTTTCAAACCCCTCAGCGAGCGGCGGATCATCACCTCCTATTTCACAAGAAGATTTCATGAATCAACTCAAAACCCAACTCGCTCAGGCCTATGCTGAGGAATTTCTCGAGGTCCTTTTTTTACCTTAATTAATCAATCAATTTTATTTTTTTTGATGTTTGACTAGTTATTACTATCTTAGGTTAATTATAATTGATTTAAGTTAATTTTAAGTTAAGTATGAAATTTAAATATTCACGCCCACATTTGCCCGTACTGAGAATTTAAGTAAGGATTAGGGATATTTTGCTAGCATAAGCTTTGCAATTGTTTTAATGATGTACTTATTTAAGTGGGGTGAGCCCCCAATACGTGAATTGCGATCACACAGCAAGCAGGGATTATTTTTTTGAGCCCCATTGTGTGATTGTGAGGATTGTTGTGTAAGGGGTGTCTTATACGTTAAGCGGGTTTTTGGGGGTTAAGATTGGCCCTATAGTACACATAAACTTGTTAATATGTTTAATGAACTCAGAGCCTCGTTTTAAGCCAGATATGAGGGATAACTAGTTGAAATTTTAATTACGTGATTGTTTAGAATCTTTACAGCCTCATTTATGTGGTTAATTATCAATTTATTCACTTATTTCATTCCAGTATATCAAGTGGGTCACCGAATTTTTTTAGGTCTCTATTAAGTCACTCAACTCGCAATTGGTTACTGAGTTATGTTACATTGGGTTTGCTGTTAAAATAAACATATTTCGTCAAATAGGTCTACAAGAACTTGACGTGGGTCTTGATTTGGAAGGGAGTTGTATTTGACCTGCATTTTCTGCATAGCAATAAAACATTTCTGTTAAAGAAAAAGAAAAATAATTGGATTTATATCAGTTACAATTAAAATAGGGGTACGAAGAACCGTAGAAACCTTATTTTCGCATATGTATTTATGGGTCTAGTTTGACATGGAATGCCGACATTACAAAACTAGTTCTTCTAATGTTTGTTCAGCTTTGTTCGTCTATCATTATCAAAATATGTAACTGAATGCTACATTTTATTAGTTGAGTGATTTAATAGAGACCAAAAGTTTCTCGGTGATCCGCTTGATGTATTTGAGTGAAATAAGTGATTTATTTGATAATTAACCCCTCATTTATGTGTATACTCTATGGTTATATATGTTGAGAGATTATATTTGGACTTGTGGGGAACATATATTCAGCCAACTTTTGAGTCTTAACCAATCCGAGCTTTCTCCTTTTCGTCTGCTGGATTATTTTATCAAACTAAGAGTTTGAGTTTAGAGTAGGTAACTTTCAAGCTAAGACAAACAAACGTACTTAATCAGAACAAACATAGAGCCAATTGCAAATTACTCTGCTTATGAACAGTATTGTGTTATCCTTAAAGTTGGCTTCTTCTTATTCTTTGAACACTTTCATTATAGACGTGCTTCGAAATATATGTGTATATAAATTATTGTTAGCCACATTACAGGACCACTTCGGTTTTGCAGTGACCACATCATCTCTTAACTTGTGTTCAATATCTGTTAATATTCTCTGCAGTTCGATTTTATTATGTATCTTGAAGTGAATCCACTTTCAGATTGCACTTATTGTCAGTAAGTAAGAGTGGATGTCGGATTTATATCCTTTGTTAGAGGAACATATTCTTGTCACGAATGTGTAATGTATTTTGTTATCCATCACCTATGTAAATATTAAAAATCCACAAAAATCAAATCAGATTTTTTCTTTTGAGATAATTCTTAACAATCATGACTACATGGATGCAGCAATGTGTGGAAAACCGCCGTAAGCGTCAATTTTCAAGGCAAAAATTATCAGAATTAATTTAAAACCAGAAGTTTTGTACGTTTGTGGAGTTTTTGTCCAATGGGTGCAAACTGCATAGTTTTATGTTATAAATTTCGTGAATGATAATTAAAGATGAACGATACGATATATGCATGTTTAGGAAGGTTTATCATTTCTCCACAGATACAAGTGCCAGCTATGTTTTAGGCATAGCTGACTCCTACAGCCAGTTGATAATGATACATTTGTGCAAGTTCTATCATTTATCAGTTCACGGTACAATAAATCATGAAGCATATGCTATAGTTTGGTCGATTATTTGAGAGTATACAGCTAATTATTTTTTAATAAAACAGACTGTTAGAGGAAAGTGCTTTGACAAGTGCATCACAAAACCTGGCAGTAGCTTAAGCGGTGGTGAAAGTAGCTGCGTTTCCAGGTGTGTTGATCGTTATATTGAAGCCACTGGTATAATCAGCAGAGCTCTTTTCTCTTCCCAACGCTGAGGGATTGACCATTAAAGGAACAGGCTTCTATTAGAATTTACATGGAGAAGAGTAGAAACAATTTACTATGCATGGCATCTGCATGCAGATTACTCAGTTTTCTGTTTAATTGGAACTGGAAGTACCAATTATGGATTTGTATTACTTGATGCTTTAGGCTATGGTTTTTTCTGTTAAACAATCCAACTTTGCTTGGTTAAGAGTTTCCATATATTTAATTCCCCTTCGGCATGTCTCCTTTATGGTTAAGAAAATAGAGTAAATAGAGTAATATACCAATATATACTTGGCTTCATATATTTAAAATAATAAATGCATACTTATTCAAATATTATCTTTGTGTATTGCTTTCATCATAATCTTACTTACGATTCTAATCCAAATCATACTTGTATGTTTATAATGTAGTCATGGAGTTCGGATTTTACTCTTATGGTCTTATTTAATGATTGGCTCATTTAGTCGTGTTGGATTCGAGATTCTAGTTTCGGTGTTTATACAAGTGTTTATGCAGGTGTTCTTCCCCCTCCTCTCCTCTAGCTGAGTTGCAGCTATTATATTATTTCAACAAGTACGATTACAACAAGTCGTTTACACCTATGCTCACAAACAAAACAGCAAGATGTTACTAGAGTTCTCAAATGAAGTAGAGCTCCCAAGTAGATAGTTTATATCTTTAATATGAAGTAACTATACAGAAATTTCCTCACAGTAGTTCAAACAATAGCTCAACAAATGAAATTTTATCAGTAACTAGTTAATATTTGTCAAGTGTATATAAATAAACAAACATTTGTAAAGAAAAAACAATAGCAGTTGGTCTGTGATCTCAGATGACAGGCTTCTGGTAGCACAACCGTAAGAAATTATTAATACGGGCCATATTTCGCGCAGCTATTTCCTCAGGCTGTGCAAGATGTACTCGGCATAAAGATCCCTGCAGTGAAAGGTAAACGTTAATGATTATTTTTGTCAGCTAAAGAAACTAATCTTTCTTCAGGCTGTGCATGAGGTACTCGGCATAAAGATCCCTGCAGTGAAAGGTAAATCTTAATGATTATTTCTTTTAGCTAAAGAAACTAAATTAGTATGTTAGCAGTCTAATCTGGTAGAACTTTATAAGATACCATGGTTGGATTTGTGAGTAGTTCAGTACTTTTATATGATTAAGTCTTATCATCCCTTCTCTGTTGGTGTCTATTCCTGTTATTTTGTTTCCTAATTTCTCTAAAGAACATCAATATTTCTCAAGATATATGGTTAAAGAGGGAAAGAGTCTCTAGTAGGACATGCAGGTATGGATTGTTTAGTTCAACTAGATACAAATAAAACCAGTCTGAACCACCCTTGAGCTGTCTCTGTCTCAACAGACAACAATGGAACACAAGTCCTAGACTTATATTCTTGAATCTAGACTTTATCAGCATCTCGATAGCTGAGAGCTAATTGTCTAGTAGACCAAGGATATGAGTCTAATTACCAGAACTGAGCAAGGGAGATAGAGGTTAGGCAGAAGTTTACAGTAGTACAATTTAGATGCAGGCTCCTTCAGCATATTTATTTTAGTGTAGGGCCGGAAATAGGGTATATTGTAGTACTTCTGAAACAGCGTTCTTTATAGTTCCTACTGTAAAAAATTGGCAAAAGGATGACTAATGAATAATAGTAGTGATATATAATGCTGCTGAGGTATCAGCCATGAAACTGGTATCGTTCCCAGAAAAATGAAAACCTCGTGAACTTGAAGTGAATACTTGTAAACATTGTAATGTAATATAATTGATTCCTAACACATAGTGATCAAGCTTACATGGAGTGCTGGATTGCTTCATGAGCCGTAGCTGGAGGCAGAAATTCGTTCACTGCAACCTCCTTGTTTTCATTCTTCTTGTCTGAAAGCAATGGAAAACTCTGTTAGTAATTCTGTATATACTTGAATAAGAGCAAGTTAAACAGTTTGGCATAAGCTCACAATCTTCAAAGAAGCGACGGATCTCCATAAGGCGATGTGGGGGAAGCTGATTAATATCAGTATAATGACGATACTCTGGATCGTCAGCACACACTGCAATGATTTTGTCATCCTTCTCTCCCTATACATGATAGGAAAATAATGTAAGCGCAAAAGCACAATCAAACATATATCTTCATAGCTAAAAGATCTTAATCTGTGCATGTAAAAGCACCTGATCAATCATGGGCATCAATCCTATAGCCTTGGCACGGAGAAAGCATCCAGGAATGACTGGCTCCTGTTGTTGCAGAAGTTAATAAAAAGTTGACTAACTAAATTTCAATTAGCATCATAGATACACATAAAATTTTAGACCAAGGGCTTCACTTAAGCTAACCTGCATCAAGACCAATACATCCATGGGATCATTATCCTCACATAATGTTCGAGGTATGAATCCGTAATTGTGAGGATAGACAACCGAGGAATACAAGATACGATCAACCTGGTGAGGCAAGAAGACAAAATGTCAGTTAACAGATTCGACAACCAACTTAAGTAATTGGATTTCTGGTCATGGGAAGTACCTTGATAAGGCCAGTTTTCTTATCAAGTTCATATTTGACCTTACTTCCTTTAGTAATCTCGCAGACCTGCAAATTGATCAAGAGACAGTAGGTTGGTACATTGGCAGGATACGAATCAGAATAAGAATATTGAAGGAATGGTGCCAAGTACTTACGACATTGACTGTCTGGGGAGCTCCAGGTCCTGGATTGATAAATTACGTGTAATTAAATCTTGCATAAATGGATGGATAGATCGAAAGAAAATGATCAAAAAAGGAAAAAAAAACATTTTGGCACTAAAATAACGCAATTTCATATAACTTTGTGCCATGAATAGCGAACATTTCTACACCAACATTTTCGACAGTTTGTGCTAAAAATGACCAGCACCCGTAAATGGATCGAGGATCGATGTATATATACGAAATAACATATGTATGTGGTTTGCAAAATGATATTTGAGTTAGTTACCGATATCGAGATCATGCCATGGATGTGCAGCAACTTGTCTCCTTGACAAAGATGAAAGGATTCTCTCATTCAACTTAGGAGCCTTGCCTCCACTAGGAGACTTTGGTGCACCTTCCTCCTCAGTGCTCATTTTTCTTGTTAATCTCTGAGTAATTGATGAAAGTGTATATCAAAGAATATATATCAACTTTCCCACAAATATTTGAACATATATAGGTTCATGATTCATGCAATGCAACAACTAGAAAGATGGGTAGACAAACATGCATATCTAATAAAAGAGAGACAGAGAGTAAATTGGAAAAAGAGAATCAAGTATGTGCTAGCCAAGTGGTGGTGTAGGAGTCATGCTTGATCCTGTTTTGACGCACAGCTGTGTAGACTTTTCATAAGAGGCTAGAGGCACTATCAAATTTTATTCTAAAAAGTTTATATTATTGTGCAAATTTATATTCTATTGATTGTGTGTCTATTCTTATTTATCTTATTTGGTTGATTGTGGTATAAATTTTCTTTCTCTCATGCTTTAAAGTGGTTTTTTTTACCATAAACTATTTTTCTTATAGGTATCCCACAAGCATTTCTCACGACCCTAAACGTCATTTTGGGGTTAAAAATTGTCTAAAATATCACTTGTGAAAATAATTGCCCTAAATGTCACTTCAAAACGGTGCATCGTGTAACGTTTATGCAAAAGATCCAAAACGGTAATTCGTGTAGCGTTTTGGCACTTTGGTTTTTTTATATGCGCAAAACGTTAGATAAAATAGCGTTTTGATACAAAAGCAACAAAACGTCATATAAAGTAACGTTTTTACCTTTTTAAAAAAAAAAAACAAAACGCTACATCGTGTAGCGTTTTGGGTTGTTTTCTAAATACTACACGATGTAACGTTTTGAAATGACATTTTGAGCCATTTTTTTTCAAAAGTGATATTTTGGACCATTTTATACACCAAAGTGATATTTTGATCCATTTCTCGTAATTTTATAAGTGTCAATGTATGCTCCTTGTCAAACTCATCACTTCTGTCTTCAGAGTATACATTTCTCATCGAAGTCTGAGATGGAGCCCGGAGAGCGCAGATGACACAGAGGAGAGAAAGGTATCCCAACTAGCCAGAATGCTGGGATGATCCAAGCATTCCTCCGATACTCGTTGTACACATCGGTTTCTTAAAAGGCTTAAATCTCAAAGTAGTCACTGAACTCAATATCATATATCAAAAAGAACACTCTAGTTATCGGGGACTCGTATGCACTATTCTAGTTGAAAGTAATGACACCTTCGTTATTCAAGATCGTTGACTTGACGGAAAACGTTACAAACTTAACGGAGAATACAAATGGCATGACATTGCAACAGATGACAACTTACATGGCTTCCAAATAAGCATGACTACCTTTATAATAAAAAAAGAAATACATACAAGTCATAATCGATTAAAAGTTTAAATTCTTAAATCAAATCCTTCTAATAATTTAATAATTAGCCAACCTCAATTTAAGCCTTGAATATTCAGAAGAAGATGATAAAGCTTCTTTTCTTTCGCTAAATTTATGATTGTAAATGAAAGTAAAGTACTCAGATTCTGATTTTTGATGGGTATGAATCTTCCAAAATGTCGTGTATATATAATGGTTGATTTCCAGATTCTGGCGAGTCCTGACTCTCTTGATATTCATGTATGTCTATATATATATAGCATTTTCAGGAGTTTATACATAAACAACATAAGTTAATAACACATTGTATCATCCATAACTAGAATACAACTGAAAATAATCTAAAAGTACAATAAAGATTCATTAAATAGAGGAAACTAACTAATAAGCAATACCAGGAAATTGAAGTTTCCCCTATAAACAAACAACAATTGGTTGTCACGAAGAAAGTTATTTTCCACAACAAACTCCTTCCATCCAATACCGAATCTGCATCGCCTTCCAGTCTTCAAAACTTCAACATTCCAATCCCTTCCACCATAAGTCAAGATAGTATTCGTTCTTTTGCCCCAGTCAAAATAAATTGGAAATAAATCTCTTCCAATATCCTAATATTTAACACATTAATTGAATAAGAACTGTACAACTAAACATATATTTAGCAATAAACAAGTCATTTCATAAGTTAACTTACCACGCCATGAAATTTCTTCCCTACATGACATTGAGAAAGTACAGCAACAAAGGACGAGGGTTCCTCAGCCAGTGGTATATTATCATCTAAATAGGAAACCAAAGAAAATTCTTACAAAGACTTCATAATTAATGAAAACACTAAGAGAAAAAAAACTACCAATGGGAATGTTGTTCTGCTGTTCCACCACGGACGACGCATCCCAATCCGAGTCTAATACTGCAAGAAGTTTTAAGAATAAATATATCCAATTTGAAAATACTTTATGAGTAATGAAAAGAATAAGAGAAAAAATTGTTACCAATGGGATTGTTGTTCTGCTGTTCCTCCATTGACAAATCATCTAAATCCGAACTTGAGTCTAATAGTGCAAGATGATTTCAGAAAAAAATATAACTAAACACTTAAGAAATAAGGTGTGTAAATATATGAAGAAACTGTATACCTTGGTCACTGTTGTTATGCACTGGTGTAATTGAATTAATATCCAAATCAGATTCTGAACCTACAAATTCAAGATTAATACTTAATTGCGCTGGTGCAATTGAATTAATGATTAATGGAAACAACAGTGTCAGATTACGATGTTACCAATTTGTATAAAGATTATTCTATATTTACTGAACAGTGAACATACCTCCTTTATATGTACTCTCACTGACCAATATAATCTGCATGTCTTCATCAATGGCATTACCAATTAAACTCGTCAAATCAGTTGCAGTTGAATGGTATTGAAGATTAGGTACCTCATCCACAGTAGGCTCATTAGACAATATTTTTTGGAACAATTCAACACGAAATTGACCATCAGAATTAACTAAATGATTCAAACCCTCAGAGTTGTAAACCTCCACACTGAAATTTGCCTCACCAAAGTAGTCAAAAATAATGACATATTCATCTAAAACTTCATACTGCTCAAAGAAAACTTTTAAACCATGTATTTTCCGATCAGAATGAGAATACATGAAAGAAGTTCGATAACCACCACCAAGAGAAATATTGAGTGGATTTGATAACCGATCTCCGTATTTCGCAACAAAAGCATGAGGAATTTCCTGAATATATTTAAGGAGTAAGAAAAACAAGAACGTAGTTAACTCCAAACATTCTTATATTTAAAAACTTACCAAATGACCAAATTCCAAAGCATTTAAGGTAACAAATTTATAGAACCTCTAGTAAGATTTAATGACATCTAAACCTGTTCAGTATTAAAAACCGTCAACCAATAACATATGAAGGAACGAAATAAATAAGTAGAAATTATAAAAAATAGAGGTACCATGAACATTGTCATCTTTCTTTAGAACTGAAGGAGGGAAAACAACTAATTTGAATATTGGCATATCAGATACATCAAGTGTGGGAACTACACGAATAGCAAGGGTGTCACCAACATCTATGTGTGCACTATGAAGAAAATGATCCCACATCTGATCAAAATAGGCATATTTGTTCACCCATTTCACTCCAATTTTCCACATATGACTCTCAAATCCTAGCATTATATTAGGGCGGCCAACCTTCAAGTCTAATTGGTAACATGCAAACTCACACAAAACCTAAACAAAAAATAATATATAAGATACCGGAAAAAATCAGACATTTAAGTATTACGAAGAAAACTAACCTCAGACCAAGATTCATCCATACGGGGCGCCGTGGTAATCACCAATTTATGATGGCAAGTGAAATTCTCCAAAATACTAAATTTTTTAGTAGAAGCCAGTACATCTATAGCAATACTATCATTCCTGCAATCTGTACATGATTCCAAATAACCTATTTCCAATCCGTAACAGTCGAATATTTGGATTTTGAAGTCTGATCCACCAAGATATGATAATAAAATCATGTTGTAAGGCGTGACACCATAAAATTTCATCAGAGATTCTAACTGTAGGATACTTTTCCCTTCTTTAAATAACATACCGGACCAAACTTTTTCATTCGGAGCATGCAAAGTTACCCTTTCTGATATGATATCAGAACATGCAGTGAAAAAACCACTAGGAAGATTCTATTACGGAAAATTAAGAAATTATTAGGTAATTTGAAAAGAACCAAACAGTAAAAGAAAACAGAAACAGAACAAAATATCAATTTAAGAGTGAAGGAAACACTTACAATTGTTCCAAATGCAAATGATTCTGCAGGAGAATGACAAAGTACAGTAACATGACCCATTATGTAATGAAGATGAAAAACACAAGAACATGGACTATGAAAAGTACAAGAGCATGGACTACGGACTAAGATGGAAGCAATAAACCCAATTGAAGAGATAATTTAGACAGCGATTAGTTGAAGTTAATACTCAAAAGTAAATGGGCTTTAAGACATGCACATATGTCAAGAAAGGAAACGGTTGAAACTGCAGACTGGTAAATAGTTTTTTTATAGTTCTCACATGACACACACAGTCAAATTACAATTTGGTATCTAATTTTTTTTTTTTTGATAATAATTGTTGCAATAATAATCATAACCTATGAAATAAAATTTATTAGAATATAATGAAATAATGATTCTACAAAATTAATAAATTTGTAATTTAATATATTGATTAAAATTTATATAATGTAATCACTTTTAAAAATTTAATATTAGGGATATATAATTTTAAATTATATACATACGCTAAATAACATAAATTTGATTCGAATGAAATCACTGTTGGAAATCTTATTCCAATTAAATTAAACCCTATTTTAATTACACAAATTATATGTGGGAGTTCTATATTTTTTAAAGATTCGTTCTGCCTCAATACGTAATTTTGTTACATCAAATAAATAAAAAAAATTATTGAATATAAATATAATGGTTAGGGTATATATAAGGGGTTTCTAAAAAAATTTACATGACGACCAACATTTTTTTAAGGGAATACAAAAATAATATCTAATCGTACAATCGTCTATTTTTCTTTTCCACGATGAATATGAGGAATTAATGATTGTACAACATTAATAGAATTGTATTTTAATATATTGATTAAAATTTATAATTTGTAATCACTTTTAAATATATTATGTTAAGGATTTATAATTTGAAATTATATACATACCCTATATAACATAAATTTGATTCTAATGAAATCGCTGTTAAAAATCTTATTCCAATTAAATTTAACCATGTTTTTATTACACAATTTATATGTGGGAGTTCGATATTTTTTAAAGATTCGTTCTGCCTCGGTACGTAATTTTGTTACATCAAATAAGTACATAAAAAATTATTCAATAAAAATATAATGGTTAGGGTATATATAAGGGGTATCTACAAAAATTGACATGACGGCCAACATTTTTTTAAAGGGAATAAAAAAATAATATCTAATCGTACATTATGCTTTTTTTCTTTTTTATGATGCCAAAGCGTAGCGGGCACAAGTCACTAGTAATTTAATAATTAGCCAACCTCAATTTAAGCCTTGAATATTCAGAAGAATATGATAAAGCTTCTTTTCTTTCGCTAAATTTATGATTGTAAATGAAAGTAAAATACTCGGATTCTGATTTTTGATGGGTATGAATCTTCCAAAATGTCGTGTATATTTAATGGTTGATTTCCAGATTCTGGCGAGTCCTGACTCTCTTGATATTCATGTATGTCTATATATATATAGCATTTTCAGGGGTTTATACATAATCTTCATTTTACATTTTAATTTTCATTTTTAAATGGAAAACATAATTAGATGCATTGATTTTCTCTTATACAATATCTCTAATTTATATTTTTTTAATCTTGGATACTGCTTTTTTTTTTTTTTTGAAACAAAACTGAATATTTCATTCAAGAAGCATCAATAGTACAAATCTCCACCAAATGGGTAGGAGGAGACGTGAAAATGATAAAGCAATTAACCGAACAAGGCATTTTAGCTAATCCATGAGCTACCTCATTGGCTTGCTTTCGAACAAACTTGACACTAACCCCTGACAACGACTGGAGCAATAGTCTGCAATGGTCAATTATGTGGCCAACCTCTAACAGAAACTTGTTCTGGCCATTAATTGCATTGACTGCTACTAGTGAGTCCGACTCCACCGTCACCTTTCTACCATCCATACTCTTCACCCACGAGAGAGCTTCTCTTATCCCTAGAACTTCTGCTTCCAATGCGTCTGCTGCTTGAGAAAGGACTACAGTTCGGCCCTCGACAAAACTTCCAAGATGGTTACGTATTACCATTCCTATGGAGAAAGATTCAGCCCCCTGAAACCACGAAGCATCTACATTAACCTTATATTCCCCAGCTGCTGGGGTCGTCCACTTCCTCAGATTACAGTTCGTTTGAGATTGGTGAACTCTCTTCTCTGTCACTCCCTTTGCTCTGGCTTCCTTCCAGTCCTGCACCATTTTGCTACAACACTCCACAGCTACCTTCCCTGTAACCGTCTTACCCTCCCAGACTTGCTTATTTCTCCAGAACCAGATTCCATATAGAACCATGCACCCCTGCGTAATTTCACTCTGGGATGCCGTCTCCAATTTATGAAGAAGCCATACATTAGCTTCGTCCATCTCATTCGTGTCGTACAGCAAATTTACATGTTGCCAGCAGCTCATTGCAAAAGAGCACTCAAAGAATACATGGCGTAAATTCTCAATATCAACATTACACATGGGACAGCTAGTAGGGACTGGGATACCTTTACCTTGCAGCCTCACTCTCACAGGCAAATTATTGCGACAAAATCTCCAGATAAAAATTTTGACCTTGTGTGGGAGAGTCAATTGCCAGACCTTGTGCCAGCCATTCGACTGAGGAATTGCAGAGCTGTCAACATTTCGATTATGCCAAAAATTGTACCCAGCTTTCACTGTATATATCCCATCCTTGGAGCTGGACCATACTATTCTATCCTCAACTTCATGATGTGGCACCCTAGTTGCCAGAATAGCTTTAGCATCAACCATCATAAACAGCTGCTTCACTTTCCTTTCATCCCATATTTTAGTTCCTGGAATGAATAACGACTTGACACATTCAGACCTGCCAGCATAGCCATGAAAATCTTCCACACAAAAATTATTTTTATCTCTTAGCCAGTGATCTTTAGTAGCAATAATATCACTGCCATTTCCTACCACCCATCTGTAACCACCCTTCAATAGTTCCTTGACTTGCCATATTCCCCCCCAGACCGTGCTCGAGTTGTTTCCTTTAACAGCATGTAACAAACTTGAATCAGAAAAGTATCTAGCTTTTAGCACTCTAGAAACCAGAAGATTGGGACGACTCATACAACGCCACACTTGTTTACCTAATAACGCAATGTTAAACCCATACAGGCTTCGAAAGCCTAAGCCCCCTTTACCTTTTGACATACTCATTGACTCCCATGAATGCCAGTGGACACCCCTTCTCTGACCATTACCTGATTTCCACCAATATTCATTGAACAATCTCTCTATCTCCTGGCACAGCGATATTGGAAGCAAAAAACATGTCATACAATAACTGGGAATAGATTGTGCAGCATTTTTTAGAAGAACTGTTTTACCCGCTCTCGAGATAGGCTTTGCACACCATGCCTGCAGTTTGCGACTAACTTTCTCTTTTAAAAACCCAAACATCCTTTTCTTCGAGCGACCGATCAAAGCAGGTAAACCCAGGTAATTACTACTGGAGATATCATTAGAAACCCCCAAAATCTCCGAGAATTCAACTTGCTTCTCTCTTCTAACGTTCGAGCTATAGAAAATCCCAGACTTTTGAAAGTTGATGGACTGACCTGATTTAACAGCATACTCCTCCAATATAGACTTGATTTTTAAAACCTCGCTCACCTCTGCCTTAAAGAAAAGGAAGCTGTCGTCTGCAAACAATAGGTGGGTAATTTCTGGAGCTGAAGTACTTATCCTGCATCCATGAATTTCTCCCCTAGCTGCAGTATTATCAAGAGCAATGGAAAGCCCCTCTACACAAAACAAAAACAGGTAGGGGGATAAGGGATCACCCTGTCGAAGTCCCCTTCCTGGAACAATCGGACCCACTGTCATTCCATTGAAGCAGAATTCATACCCCACTGTTGTTACACATCTCATCATCCATTTGATCCAACCCTCACAAAAACCCATAGCAACCATCCTCTGATGCAAGTATGACCAATCAACTCTGTCATATGCTTTACTAACGTCTAATTTCAAAGCAATCTCACCATCCTGCCCCCTCTTTTTATTCCTCATGTGATGTATAACTTCGAAAGCCACCAAGAAGTTGTCTGTAATATTCCTACCAGCCACAAAAGCTGATTGATTTTCAGCAATAATTCCAGGAAGAATCTCCTTGAGACGATTAGCGAGAACCTTAGCCATGATCTTATATAAAACATTGCATAAAGCAATAGGTCTGAAATCTCTCATTGTCGCTGCATTATCTTTTTTGGGGATCAGGACTACATTGGTGCTATTTAAATCTGCAGGGAACGGATCACCTCGAAGCCACTTCTTGCAACACTCGAACACTTCCTTTCCCATAATTTTCCAGAAACTTTGATAGAACGCAGGATTTAACCCATCGGGCCCTGACGCTTTGTCAGGGTGCATCTGATTAACTGCTAACGTGAACTCCTCGAAGGTGACTTCTTCAGTCAATTTCTCATTCTGTGCTTCAGTTACAAGTCTGGGGCTTGCTTCAACTTCACTGTTATTCATGGAATCTGGCTTCGCAAATATATTACTGAAATAATCTCCCACTACATTGCACATACCTTCATTATCTTCAACCCGTAAACCTGTGTCAGTAACTAGATAAGAAATATGATTAGTTTTCTTCCTTACAGAAGCACTCGCATGGAAAAAGCGCGTGTTCTCATCCCCCTCTTTCAACCAAAAGAGCTTAGCTCTTTGTTTCCAGTAGGTTTCCTCCTGCAGCAACAAATCATTCATTCTTTCCTTCTCAATAACGAACTCCTTCACTCCTGTTTCATCTGTTCTATCCTTCAGTTTATTCAGCACCTCCTTCTGCACTTTTAGTTTCTCCCTAAATTTATTAAAGAACGTTCTACCCCATTTACCCATAAATCTTGACATTTCCTTTAACTTCGGAATAAGATGCATAACAGGGATCTTTTTCCAAAATTCAGTAGATTCCTTAACAAACGAGGACTCCTTAAGCCACATATTTTCAAATCTAAAACGAAACACCTTCTTAGAGATAGTAATATCCATTAAAGTCAACTGGATAGGACTATGATCTGAAACAGGGGCAACAAGCAAATTTAACTTACATAACGGGAATTTACTCCACCAACTGCTTGTAGCAAACGCTCTGTCTAATTTTTCCTGAACCCAATTATTGGAACCTCTGCTCTTCTCCCAAGTAAACCTCCCTCCACATAGGTCCAACTCCGATAAATCACAATCATGCACAGCCTGCCTAAACCCTTCCATTAAAGCAATTGGATGACTATGCACACCTTTCTTGTCTGAGTTGTATAACAGGTCATTAAAATCACCTATTATGCACCACGGAACAGCAGACAATTTAGATAACCTACGCATAAGATTCCATGACTCCTTCCTGCGACTACGATCAGGATAACCATAAAAGCACGAGAGTCTCCAAGCTTCTGAACCATTCTCCTCAAACATAAGGTCTATATGATTCTGTGAATAACCAAAGATTCTGCATTCCACTCTACTATGCCAGAAAACAGCCAAACCTCCACTTCTTCCTACTCGATCAACTGAAAAACAGTTAGAAAAACCAAACTTCACACTTAACTCCTCAATCCTCTTTTTGTCTGAAATTGTTTCCATTAAAAATAACACCTCGGGTCTACGATCTCGAATAAGATCGTTTAAAGCTCGAACTGTACGAGGTTTCCCGAGCCCTCGACAGTTCCAACTTAACGTATTCATGGCGAATGGCTCGCTTGCTGAGCAAGCTGAGCCAATAACAAGTTTGAAGTCCCTGGACAATCAACTGTAGAAAGTGCAGGATCCTGTTGATACATTACTACCTCTTGAACAATCTCCTTATTTCCAACTGGGCCAATCCGTTTTCTTTTCCTTTCTTCTATTTCTAGCCCATCTAATTCAGAATCTCCAGGCCCAATAACTATATTCAGATTTACGTTTCCCTCCATCGTCTTATCTGTCATATTTTTCAAATTCTCCACGATTGGCGCTTTGTTAACTAACCCCTCCCTATTCTCACGCTGCACAACTGTGTTTTGCTGATACCCCGGAATTTGAATTCCCTGATTGCTCTCACCCCCGAATTTCTCGCCCCACCTATCCTCCCTGTCATCCCTGAGCCACTTGCTGCGTTCCTGGTTTCCACCCCTTCTCGCCGGAGCACGTAACCAACTCCCCCACTCCCTTATGACTTGTTCTGAACCACTTTCAAACTTCTTCTTACAGAAACGCTCAGTGTGTGTGATTAGGCCACACAGAAAACAAAAATCTGCCAACTTTTCATACTTGCAAGTAACCATAATCTCTGATTTATTTTTCCTGCTGATCTTCTTCTTCCTCTTCAACGGGCATCTGACATCCAAAGAGATACGAACACGCATATACTCACGCCAGATACTTGAGTCATTGCTTGAGTCATAGGAAATGAATTTTCCAAAGAAATTGCCCAGCTGTTTACCAACCGATTCAGTCATATAACCCATGGGAAGATTGTATATCTGGATCCACATCTCCACTTCATTCAGCTGCACCTTAACAGGGTCCTCCCCTGCCTTAATCTCATTAACAACTAGCATCGCCCCGTCAAACGACCACGGTCCATTAGAGAGCATCCATTTTAGGTCATCTTTATGATAAAACTGGAATAAGAACACCCCTGAATTCAAAGCTTTGATAGAGATTCCCATTGCTGGCCTCCATAAATCTGCTAGCTTGGATTTCATAGCACGGACATTCAGATTCTTCTCAGTCAAAAACCTTCCCACCAAACACAATTCAAATCTGTTATTTTCCTCTTCGAACTCTTCATCGAACACCATTTCTTCATTTTCCTCATTTGATATATCTAAGTCAGTCATCATGACATCAAGGTTGTCCATGATTGAATTCACAGACCTCCCACACTTTCTTCTGGTACAGAAAAGGAGAGAAAAACTCACGCTCTCACATAGAAAAGGAGAGAAAAGGATACTGCTTTTTTAATATCAATTTACTTATTATGGATTGATATTTTATAATTAAAAATCAATTTGAAATTAAAAAATTATTACCCTGCCTACATTTTTTTAAGTATAAAATATTATTTTATAAAATTTAAAGAAATAATGGGATCTTAAAATTTACAATTACGACGAAAATATGAACAAAAAACATACTGATCAACTTTATATAAATCTGAACTTTTTAAATATATTGAAAATGTTTATTATTTCTAATCATAATTTTGTTTGGTAAAATTTGACAACTAAAATATATATGAGAAAAATATTAAATATTTTTAATGATTTTAAAACATAATAGACTAAATTTTACATCCTTTAAAATAGAAATTTTGAATTTAAAATTAGTAAAACTTGATAAGATTTTAGAAACTTAAAATTTGTCTTATAAATGGTTTGTTAAACATCCGAAATCTGTCACCTTGTTGTAAGTCAGTCCAGCTAGAATGATATTTTTGATATATGAGCCCGAGTTTAACGATTACTTTGAAATTTAAACCTTTCTTAAAATTCAGCTGATAACATTTCCATCCGACACACACGAGGACAGCTACAGCCAAATAACAAAGAATGCATCCAAGAGTGCTACAGCAAGAACAAAGAATAGTCTTGCCATTCCAGAAAGATCACTGATAGCACCTACATTTTCTACCAGTTCAAGAACTTCAGATGCAACAAAAAAGTCGACTCCAAGTATCATTACTTTCTTAGTCGGACCACCTAGGGAAAGTCTTATAACACCATAGCAGATTAAAATCATTAGGATGATTAAACGTGAAATGGTGCGTTTTACAGTGCCAAAGGTAACAACAGCCCATATGGTATAATCCCAGTTGGTCGAACTCCAGTTTCATTAAATTCAGCATAATGAGAATACCACAAGGTCATCTCAAACATGCCTAGAAAAAAAACCAATGTTACACAATTCTGCAACGGAAGAACCTCTTTCCAGAATTTCACATATCGAGTGAACTAATATATGCCTAACAAAACAAAGCCTAGCGACATAAACTCGTAAAAGTTCATAAGGTGTGCCATTCTACCGGGCAGGTAACCTGTAGGATTTTTCCATATAGATTTACCCTCAACTACAAGTTGCTCAAGACGAGGATCAGTGTGTAAAATACAGATTATAAATCCCAGTTGATTGATCTCAGAGGCAACATTGAGGAATAAGTAAAAGGAATATTTCCTATTTTCTTCAGAATATATAACAACAAAGATCTAACTATACATATTAATTAGCCTAAATATTACAGCATCATGTTCTACATGGGTATTTTGTGTATTTTTGTATACTTGAGATCAAATTGTATCAATTTCATAGGCTGAGATGGTGCTACCCGGCACAGTGTGTGAAGAAACCTATTTTAAGAGCAAACAGAATACTGATAAATCTTCTCCGGCTTAGATTTATGAGGAAAAGAACGTTTGCCATCACTAACCGAGCCTTAATTTATAAAATCGAACAAGAAAAGAAAAGCATCCACTTGATTAGATGGGAAAAAAATGTTGTGAATGTGTCAACTTCAACTGTTTCAAGAGAATGGGAAGCAAAATCCGTAATGGATATTGTTTACCATCCCATCAAGAAACTTGTAAAGCAGTACACATGCATAGGGGATTCCAGATCTGAATCGAAATTTAAACATTTACTGGCAAAAGAACTTCATAAGCAGGACTGAAAACACCATGAAAACGAAAGAGTACACATAATGTAAATCATCTTGCCCAAATTATTACATCACATTTATAAAACATGAAAATCATACCCCCAAGCGATGTAACGGGCCTTTTTCTCTGAATACAAGAACCCGAGCCATAGCCTAGTTAGAAGACACTGACTGCATAACATCAAGTTTGCATCTCTCTTTCGATTTGTATAGTTACATGGCTGATATTATACTCTTTTTTGATATAATCCACAACCTTGTCCAGTACCATGTCAGCATCAGCTTCAGGCTTCACCTTTACATGACAAGCTAGTAGCACTTTGCCTACTGTAATTGCCCATATATGCAACTCATGTATTGCAACTACCTCGTCCATCTCACAAAGTCCTTTCTCAAGCCTTGTTGCGTCGATTTCTCGGGGTGTGTTCTCCATCAGAACCTCCCATATGTTGCCCAACATGTTGATAGTAGTTCCCAGAACAATTACGGAAAAGATGAGTGTGCATATCAAATCAATGATCTTCCACTCAGGTTTATACCATATAAGTGCTCCACCAATCATCACCCCAATGCTCTGAATTGAATCCCCTAATACATGAAGATATGCACCCTGAACATTGATGTTGCGTTGCTTCTTTTGCTTATGTTCACCTTCAGATTCAGAGGAAGGACCAAGCAAAGGTACGGTATGATCTGTTCCATGAGCATGGTGATGATGCTTATCATGTTTGGAATGCCCCGCTTTGTTCACCACTTCGGTTGTGATTGTCACTCCATGGGTGTGCATATCATCAGAGTTCTCATGGTTGTGCTCGTGCGCATGATCATGATCCTGACCATGACTGTGGCCATGATCGTGGCCATGACCGTGGCCATGACTGTGGCCATGATCGTGCCCCAACAAAACAGCCATGATAATATTAACCACTAGACCGAAAGCAGAAACAAGAAACATAAGGAAGCCCTGAACTTCACCTGTTTCATAAAAGAATCTTGAAATGGCTTCATAGACAAGGATCCCAGCAAGAAGCCATATCATTTGAATTGAGACCAATGCTCCGAGAATCTCAATTCGGAAAAAACCATAAGACTGACGAGGTGTAGCTTCCCATCCCGATGCCCACAGTGAGAACAATGAAATTGCAAAAGCAGCAACATCTGACAACAAATGAGCCGCATCTGTCAAAATAGCTAGACTGTTGGCCTTAATACCTCCAACAACTTCTACGGTCATAAATATGATGCATAGAGCAACAGCAATCAAAAGCTTTCGCATGGAATCACTACGTTCTTTCGCTTCTTTGGGACTGGATAAAGAATCAGAAAATCCACATGGTGCTCCATCACAAATTTTATTCACACCTGATGTCCTCTCTTGAACTTGAAGATCTCCACATACCTCCACGATGTGTCCTTGTTCAGAATGATGCGTATCCATCTGAATGTTTACAATAAAAATGAGTTAAGTATGACATCCATATTATTAGAACTTAAAGCTGAAAATATAAATATATAACTAGTTGCTGCCTATGAATTAGAAGGTGAATATATCAACTGAAAATGCAATAGATCACGTAAGACAAAGTTCAACAATCTAAGTAGACAAAATGTGACTAAATAACACAACAAAAAAACTTTAAAGAAGAACGATATTAGAAGCCATAATAAACATACATTAATCCCAAAGTAAGAGTACCACAACAGACCAAAGGTCACAGTTGTCAGAAGCAGTCCAAGGGTAAAACCTAAAGTCTTGAACAGAGATTAGCAAACAACCGAACATAGTTCAGAGATTGCAAAATGAAGGAGTATTAGGGTTCTGATCGATTTTAAATACTAAGCGGCTTCATGGTCAGATCTATGAACACGTAAAAGTTCTCGATAATCATATCATCTAATAAATCAACTGCATTCATGGGGTAAATCATATATTACCATAATTGGACTTCATTTTCCAAGCAAGCAAGGCTCTCATAAGAAGATGCTCAAAAGATGTGTCTGAACTGGAATCATGACACGATTTGTTTCTTAAACTATGTCTAGTAACACCAAGTACAAGGAGAACAAAAAAACAACATTCTTCGATATTTATAAACTAAAACTGTTTTTAAGAGCCATTAACATTCACCCACACATTCAGTAATTTCGCACAACCAAAACAAAGCACTATAGCTATAATTCTCAAACACATCTATAGCAATAAAACATATGCATACCTTAAAATGAATGGAGAACGTAACGAAAATAAAATGGAAGAAAATCCCAAATCTTGAAACAGAAACTTGAAACATATATGATGATAAGCATAAGGATGTGTCTATATATGCACACTTGGCGCGGAATTGCGGAAAGCCATCGGCCCCACTGTGGCATCATCAACCGCATTTTACATGTGAACCTTCTATAATTAAATATTTCAAACCATATTATAATATATATTATTTAAAGTCATCCAAATCAATTTCTTTGCTCATTTTTTCACTTCCTAACTCAACAACCATCAAATACCGTACAAAATACAATAAATTGCTTGTATACAATTCAATCATATAAAAATCACTATGCACAAATGAATTAAATTGATCAATATATCAGATTATATTTGTCCATTCTAAAAATAAAACTATAGTTTAAAATGTGCTACTTATATCTATAGATTACAACATTTTCTTATATAATCAAACAATGTATCAGTAATCCGATCACTAAATACACACACACAACACGAACTACAATTCCACTAATAAATAGCCTACAAGCTTTATTTTACATCAGCCAGAAAGGAATAACAACTCGATTACACTATTCATCACTAAAAATAGATTTATTTATATAATCATACATATCCGTAATCCGATAATTAAATACATACATACACGAAACAAACTACGATTTCACTAACAAACAGCGTTTCACTAACAAACAGCCTACGGCTACAAGCTTCACACAATAAATTACGTAATATTCCATCAGCAAGAAAGAAAATAACAACTTGACAAAAAGGCGAAAACAGACAAACCAAAAAACAGGATAAGGCCACCTCAACAACACCACAACTATCCACAACCTAGTAATTAATTCGATTTTCGATAACTCAATTCAAATCTCCAGCTTCATTCATAAATCAACAACCAATCAAATCCACATAATCATCATCACATACATAATGAACACAAACAAAACACAACATCAATATAAACAAAAAAATTTCACACACACACAATTTATAAGAGTTAGATAGATGTTACCTTGCAGGATAAGGAGGTGGAGCGAGAGGGATGAACGGAGGAGTGAATTATTTGTGTGTATAGGTGTAAGTATAGGTGTAAGTATAGGTGTGTATAGGTGGCAAAGAGTGTAGGGTGGTTTATATAAAGGCCACTAGGGTTTTGTAAAAGGGGGATATTCTGAAGGGAGGGATCAGAATCGAATCAGTTGGGAAGAGGGAATGGGGTTAAAAAGGAAATTGGTTTCGGTTTCGCTCACCCCGAAAATTAATAAAATTAATAATTGTTTATAATGATATAAATTATATTTAAAAGAATTATAAAAAGGTTGTGGTTTTTATTGTCATTTTGTGGAGCCTTGCAGTTTGATTTATGGTAGGGTTGAACGGGTATGGTTTTAGAATTGAATTATCAATTGTTTAATTGATTATTTAAAGTTTTTTATTCATTAAATTTAAATTTTTAATTAAAAAGGTTATTTAATTTGTTTTTGATTTATTTTTATAAGATATTTATATTTAATTACTTAAATATAGATGCGATAGTAAAAATAAAGTTGATTTTACGTACACAATTTCCCCACAAAAAAAAATCATATCCAAAGAGTTTGAGGTAGGGTTGTAAACTTGTAATTTCGGTCGAGTTAGCCAGATTTTGAGCCGAGCGTAATTCGAACCGATTTTAGTTAAGTTGAGTCGGGTCAACAAGTTTAACTAATTGAGTCTAAATCTCTACATGAATTCGAATTGTTTAATACTAAGAGGCTCGTTTAGCTTAATGAATCGTTTTTAACGAGTCGAATAAGCTGACTCGTTTAATTTTATATTTAATCAAGTTTAAACTTCTACTCTCTCATAAAAAAAAGTTTAAACTTTTACTTGAATTTTGCTTTTTTAATTTACAAATCGAATTGAGTTAGCTTATTTAGCTAAATGAACCGAGTTCAGTCCGGCAAACTTGTGAGCGGCCCGATTACGGCTCTAATTTAGGTTTAGAAAAACAAAATTCTCTATCAAATATCATGAATCAGACATCTACTATAAGTATTTTAAAAATCATATAAGAACAAGTCCAATACATTGTTATAAGTGATATCTTTTCTATAATTTGAAGCCAAATATCAAAAGTTTCAACTTCAAAATATTTCTATACTTGGATGCAAATATGCATATATGCATAATTGATTTAAATTTGAAACCAATGATATATTTATGTATGTAACCATATCATCAAACTACCATAAATGAGATGAATGTTGTTGTGCTTTAAATAAAACTTAGAGTAAAATGACAAAATTTAGGTAAATTAAAAAATATTTGGTTTCAAAATGCATCTAGCATTGAAGTTGAAGTTTTATTTTAGTATCAAATAAAATAAAATGAGATGAATGTTGTTGTGCTAAATGATAGTAATAGTTATAAATATTTTGCATCTTGTATTAGACTTGTTCTAAAATAAATGTTTAAGCGGAGCTTAAGCAAAATTATAAATATAAATATATTGATTAATGTAAAATTAGATATTTAAACGTTTAGTGAAATTCAAGTGAATTTAAATAAATTTGACCCCTTAAACAGGTCTTTGACCAATCAAACAGAGGAATTAAAAGTACATCTATGAAGTTACTATTATATTGTACTGTCTGAAAACGAATGCGGTACAAAGAAAATTACTACGTATGTTCCATTAGGATATATATGAGAGTACTGTTTACACGTATTTTGAGATTTTTATAAAATTTAGTTTTATAATATATTTTTAAAAATTTTATTTTAAATAAAAGTTTAAACATAAAATTTTAATTCAAAAATAATAATTTAAAAATATATTATAAAACTGTACTTTAAACAAGTATTTAAAAAATGTCAAAAAATGATGTATAAAATCTAATGGGAGAAAGCACTGCAACAAATATCTGACCACATGTATCATACAATGATATGGCAAGTCAGAACAGATAAGGCACCCAGAAAATTACAATTAACAATAAAATATTATCACTACTTTTTCACTTGCCGGGACATTGGCTCAAATTTCGACTTTTTATACACAGAATATGCTTGTAGTCGTAGTATTTTCAGCCAGGCTTTGAAGATAGTTAGTTAGTTGACAACCCCTTTATTTTAATTATATTTCAAAAAGTTGTCAAAAATTGTCAATTTCATGATAATTTACCAACTCCAATATATAGATGACAAAAAATCTCCGATTTAACCAATTATTCCTAATTATCAAGATAGTTGATATTCCCGATTATTCCCGATTAATTTTCTGCAAGATAGTTGATCGATCTGATTTTTGATTCTGATTAATTTTTATAAGCTTTTCTTTATTGGAATACATAAAATGGTTTATTAAATTTAGAATACTATATTAATTTAAATATGAATACTTATGAAATTTATTATATAATAAATATATATTTATTGATAAATAATTAATATCATCATAATAATATATTAAATAATATTTTAATATTATAATATATTCAATTTTTACTCCGATTAATTCTTTTAATTAATTCTAAATCGATCCCTCCATCTTTACTGTAACACCGCCAAAAATATATAAAAATATCAACTTTAGCAATCGTTCAGTAACCACTCTCCAAGATACTCGTATATTTTGTGGACGTAAAAGATAAAAACGACAACAAACATACCAAAGTAACTGTAAGGTCTTACTTAGATTAACAATAATACAAAAAAGCAAGTAAAAGGCTACGGTCAAACGTCAAAATTGGGGGGCAAAGTGTACTGGTGAACCAGTAAAACATCAGATGCACCCAAACAATTACAGTAATAACAAAACTTCTTTTGTGTAATGACCTGTTACTTTTTCTATTAATAACAAATTTAAATACTCACACACATTTTTTTTTTATCCAACTGTCTATTTCTATTTTGTAAATTGTTCTTGGACTTTGTTGATAGAGAGAGTTTTTGGACTATAGCTTAGGAGGTGTGAATAATCTGAATTACACAGAATTTCTTAAATATAACAACAGAAGTACAGAACCCATAAAATCAGCTATTGAATTCTTAGATTTTTCAATTTTCTTACAATTTTCAGAGACAAGAAGCAACCAAATGATAAAAGACAAGTGTTAAAATGATGATGTCTTGCCGTTTTACTGATTAATAAAGAATCTGTGGATGGTGACTTTGAATTATTTGTGTTGTTTTTTTATGCAATTATTGTTTATTAGTCATCAGCTTCTACATCTCAGTCACCACAAACAAAATAAATTGACAGCCATGTGAATTTGCAAGCATAAATCAACATCAACCAGACTTTTGAAAATCATCATCAGGGCTCAACATTTTGCACATGACTTGAGTTTGATGCACACTAACGTATAATGAAGCTAGAAGAAATTGAAAGGCCTATACTACGATTAAAGTAGGAACATACAAAGGAAAACGATAATGTGTTTGTGTTGGGTGAATGGGCGACGGGGGATGGAAAAAAGAGAGGCTACACAAGTTCCTTAATCTTGGGGGTAAGAATAGGAGGATCGACATCAATACCCATATTAGCTGCAGTACCAGCTATGATTCTCATTGCAGATTCTATGCTTGAACAATTCAAGTCTGGCAATTTCTCAATTGCAATGGTGCGCAGCTGGTCAATTGTGACTTTCCCGACTTTCTCTAGTTTTGGGTCTTTTGAGCCTTTCTCTGCTCCTGCAAAATTGTTCAGATTTACGAATCAGCTCAATAAGCTTGCTTTTGCAATTCCTAATTATAAGCAGGTGGTCAGGAAACAACAATAATTGTATCATTTTACCAGGAAAATAATTGTATCATTAGTTAACTTGACCAAAATTTGGTCAAAGTGACGATATAAATGGGAAGGAGGGGAGTATATAAGTTCTAAGTAATCTTTTTTCTGAGGCACTGTTTCAAACTTGGGCTGGTAGTGAATTTGCTTTTAAAGAAGATTCTAAATCTCTGGTACCAAATTAGAACCGCTGTCTTGTCCTAAGATTTTTTTTGTTTCTGCTGTTTCATCTTAAAATTATTACCTAATAAAAGCATACAATAATACAACGATTATTTATTGATTGTTTATCACTTCTACTGCCAAATAAGTAGAATAAATCAAAATCACTATAATCAAGTACATAAAACAACCGTAGACAACTGCGATTTGTGGTACAAGCAGTATCGCGCTCTTTACGGTACAAGGCAAGAAAAACACTATATTGGCTATTTTTCCTAAAAAACTTGGCAGCTGCGTAGGAATTGCACTTCAGAAATGAACCATCAATTCCACCAAAGGACTGCAGACATTAGACACTTTCTGTTTTCTATCAACTTAGGTCATTTCTTTTCATAATTTGTTGACCATAGAATCCATAGCATGTATTTTATGTAACAAGGATTCTAATATTTCCTCTTATAAAAAAGTTTTAATAACACTTAGCAAGACAGTGTTTCAAGTAATCAAACCTTTTGGCATTGTAGCTTCTCAGAAGTCTAACTTTACCTCAAGTGATATATAAGATACATTATCAACCCGCAATGAGATTCCAAAAGAGAGGACGCAAAATAGCTAACCACAATAAGGGGACAATCAAATATTAAGTCTCTGCTAAGGAGGAACTAACACGTAATGCATTCACTTTAAGACTACTTAAAGAATGAAGACTTGACTGGTGACTCAGCAATTGGCATCTATAATTTTGAAGCAGTTACAAGATGTAGAATTGTAAAATGCCACACAATGTTTATTGTGTCATTATATGGAAGAATTGTCCATTACCGGAGATATGAAACGGCAGTTTATATAGTTGAGGTACACACTACACAGTGGACTTTTACCCTGAGGTAAGTCACCCACACAAAAAAACTTTGTATCCTGTTAAGTTCCAGAAAACAAACTATAGAGTCGTTTACTGGTCTAGATAGGGAAGTTAGAAAAGAAAGATTTTATGTAGCCAAACATCCCAAACCCATCTACTTTGAGAACAATGAGCTTTGATTTGAGGCGAGGCTCGACCTACATCATTTGTGGTGCCCAAGTGATGAGTTTCACATGTAAAACTCCGTAAGATTCATCTTTTAATTTCCACGTCTTGATGATCTTGATACACGTGTTCGATGTTATTTAACATCTCTAGATAGGCTTCACTGTATCTATATGGCCTCAACAGGACGATAGCAGCTTACTATGCATTTTTCACCTCGCACCAAAGGGATCAAACCTAAAGAACGCTACCCCCCTCTCCCCCTCCCCCCCAAAAAAGAAAAAGGATTCCCTCTACCGTTCAATTTCAATGTATACTGATATCCTCTATTCCTACTAAGGTAATTTATATATTCGATTACCATTAGCATAAGAGATAATTTTACCACAGATGGTTTTCGAAGGAGGGAGTCCAATTTTTAAGTTCTGGACATGGATTTTGACATGAGCTGTTACATTAATAGTTTCGAAAACTTGAAAGCATAGATATAGAGTGTGACACTGTCCGTATTACCACTATCTCTTTGTATTCATAAGAATTTTAATACTTCTATGATAAAGTGATGCATCAAAATACATTGATTATTGTAAATCTATGATAAAACTCTGTAGCAGTTTCAAGAAATCGCACTATTGCCCTTACCTCACAACAGGATAACCATAAACATAAGTGTAACAATGTATTGACTTTGGTAGAAACATCATAAAAGTACATCGTTTTAATTATTTCAAGAAATATGCTTGATACTGTAGAACTACGAAACTTTAAGGCAACTGATCAAAATAAGTACTTCTAGACAACTTATCATACCTGCAGCCTTAAGAAGCAGTACTGAAGCAGGTGGAGTTTTCAAGATGAAAGTGAAGCTTCTGTCCTGAAATAGAAGCAATAATGTAAACATACGAAATATAAGTGTATGTGTACTGAAGTATATGACCCTGAAACCGGTCTAAATTGTCTCGTCAAGCTCTTAGCACTTTTCATTTAATAAATCTCACACCATAATGAGATAGATGAGTACTAAAAATCAAAAAGGTATCAAATTTGTGCCAAAACCTCTCAAAAATGTGAAAATCGTTCTTGGCAGTAAATTTAGTTACAAAAATGTTTCATGATATTTCAGTTGATGTTTTGAAGTGGGTTTCGCACTCTTTCTAGAGTTTTCGGTAGAAGTCCTGAGTTGAAATTTTAAATTTCTAAAATTTGTTGCATGTATTCACAGAATATGTGTGGGCTTGTTCTGGATGAGAAGTAGCTTCGCCAGGAAAGCTGGTTTAAGAAAGTTAACTAAAAATTAGGGAAACGGATATTTAGCAAAAAAAGGAAAAGGGATGTACCCTCCCCACTATATGTCTAAATCCCGCTCGAAGAGCAGGGTGTGCGAGAGTAGAATGTATGCAGCCTTGTCAAACCCATGACCATTTGGTCATAAATTGGGTGCCTACATTCTATAACACTGGTCCAACTCAACTTCTTAGCTAGTTTACGAAGGTGACCTTGTAAAAAACAGGTCTAGGGCTCATGAAAAATACTATACAGGGACCAAAATTTCCAGCCTTTAGAGATTGCATAAAAAAAATAACCTCGCAAGTCACTAAAACTTCCAAAAATCTCTGACACTAGATGGTACCGTTGATTCAAGTATCAACGAATAGTTTACTACAACTGAGTCAATATAATTTTTCCCTTCAAGTTGTTCATTTAGAGCTTGCAATAGAAATAGTGAAAATCTCAAAATACAATAATTGCTGCAATTCTATGGTGCAGGAAGTAGAAGAGGATGACATGATTTACTAGCGTTGAATGAAATACTTAAAACTTTTTGGAACTTACTTTGAAGACTATTGTTGAACATCAAGAGATGTGTGTGTGTTCATCATTATGAGAGAGAGAGATGAGAGAGATATGGAAAATACTAACTGTATTATTATTTCAACTGAAGTCTATACAATGGTATATGTACTGAAAGAATGTACAGGGCGGGAAAAGCTGTTACGACTAACTAACTGATGCCAAAAGAGGGGTAACAGGATAAATAGTAAAACTAAACTATTATTTACAAAGAGTGATGTCATTATATACTAAGTAATATGTCCAACACCCCCCCTCAAGTTGGAGGTGGAGTGAACACCCAACTTGTGAATGACAGAGCTATGTTGATGTCCGGTAAGAGGCTTTGTGAGCACATCTGCCAGTTGCAGGGAAGTTGGGACATATGACAGTGAAATGAGACCTCCAAGAAGTTTTTCCCGTACAAAATGGCAGTCAATATCGATGTGTTTCGTTCGTTCATGGAACACAGGATTTTTGGCTATATAAATTGCAGCTTGACTATCACATTTGACATAAATAGGCAAAATATCAGGTACATCTAGTTCATGTAATAACCGAGATAACCAAGCAAGTTCAGCAGTAATTCGTCTAAGAGATCTATACTCGGCCTCTGCAGAAGACAAGGAAATGGTATGCTGCTTCTTTGATTTCCAAGAGACTAGACTACCCCCAACTAAAACAACATAACCACTGACAAATTTTCTAGTATGAGAGCAGGAAGCCCAATCAGCATCACAATATGCTTCCAATTGAATATTAGAAGATTTATTAAAAAACAAACCCTGAGAAGGATTAGCACTTAGATATCGGAGAACATGTAATGCAGCATGCGAATGAGGGAGCCTTGGTGTAGCCATAAATTGGCTTAAGTGTTGTACTGAGAAGGCCAAATCTGGGCGAGTGCTAGTGAGAAAATTTAACTTTCCCACTAATTTTCTATATAAAGCAGCATCTGAGAATAAGTCACCTTCAGTTGGTGATAATTTGACTGATAAGTCAAGTGGACTAACCACGGGAGGACTGTTCAAGTGACCAAATTCTGTAAGAAGATCAGTAGCAAATTTTTGTTGAGAGACAACCATCCCATCAGGAACATTTGAAAATTCTAAACCGAGAAAGTAATGAAGAGACCCCAGATCTTTGATCTTGAAAGCAGAGTCCAAATATGACTTGATGTGAGAGATTTCAACGTCATCATTCCCAACAACCATTATATCATCTACATAAACAGCCATATAAACAACAGAATTGCCAGACTTTTTGTAAAAGAGTGAGTGATCATTTTGAGAAGATTGATAGCCTTGAGAAATTAAAGCAGTACTAAGCTTTGAAAACCAGTTTCTAGAGGCCTGTTTGAGGCCATATAATGACTTTAAGAGTTTACAAACCAAAGTAGGATCAGAAAGGAAAAGACCAGGGGGTGGTTTCATATAAACATCTTCATGGAGATCTCCATGAAGAAAAGCACTGTTAACGTCAAGTTGATACATTTTCCATCCTTTCTTAACAGCAACTGCTACTAGGCTCCTTATGGTGGTCATTTTGACTACAGGAGAAAAAGTTTCAAAATAGTCTATACCCTCTTTTTGGGTAAAACCTTTAACTACAAGCCTAGCTTTGTATCTCTCAATAGAACCATCTGCATGATGCTTAACTTTAAAAACCCATTTGCAACTAATGGCCTTTTTGCCAGGAGGAAGAGGAACTAAGGACCATGTATTATTAGCTTCCAAGGCAGAAAATTCGTTTGCTATAGCCTGTTGCCACTCAGGAAATTTAGATGCTTCTTCATAAGACTGTGGCTCAGCAGGAGGTAAAGATAGAAAACCACTGTTACAACAAATGGACTGAACAGGAGAGGATGTGTGAGATATACATAAAGATGTGATTGTGTTATCACAGGAGGTTTCACAAGCATTAGCTTTGCAAGATGATGGAAAAGAATGCACATAATCTTTGAGATAGGTAGGGAGTTGATGAACTCTGGTAGATTTTCTAACAAGAGGAGGTGTGAAATGATTTTGAGGTGAAGTATCAGTATTATCAAAAAAATCAGTATCGGGTACAGAACTTTGTGAAATGTGAGTAAAATTGTTATGTATGAGAGACATAGGAGATGTAGAATCATGGTGTGGCAGAAGAATATCTTGTGGAAATTCGGTATCAGGGACAGGTTGCGGAAAGAATGTATGAGATACAATTTTAACAAAAGGAAAAATCTTTTCGTGGAATATGACATCTCTGGTAAAGTAAATTTGTTTACTATGAAGATCTAGAACTTTGTAAGCCTTTTTACCATAGGGATATCCAAGAAAAACACAAGCACTAGCTCTAGGAGTAAATTTATCCCTAAAAGGAGGTGGAATTGTTCTATAACAAAGGCAACCAAAAGGTTTTAAATGAGAAAATGTGGGTGATTTATCAAACAGTTCATATGGAGATTTGCCCTGTAGAACCTTGGAAGGAAATCTGTTAATAAGGTAGGTTGCAGTTAGGACACGATCACCCCAATAACAAAGTGGGAGATTAGACTGAAACAAAAGGGCTCTGGATGTTTCTAACAAATGTTTGTGCTTCCTCTCAACAACCCCATTTTGTTGAGGGGTATAGACACAAGAAGTTTGATGCATAATGCCTTGAGAAAGAAGGTAGGCTTTTGCATCTAAAGAAGATCCTAATTCTAATGCATTATCAGTTCTAATGCATTGAACTTGTGACTTAAATTGGGTTTTAATCATTGACAAAAAATATTTGATGAAGGTAAAAGCATTACTTTTACAACTGAGCAAGTGAGTCCATGTAGTTCTGGTATAATCATCAACCAAAGTGATAAAGTATTTGTACTTGTTATAAGTAGGTGTATGATAGGGACCCCAGAGATCAATATGAATTAACTGAAATTTAACAGTGGAATGAACAGAATTATGAGAAAAAGGCAATCTGTGTTGTCTTGCCTTAACACAGATATCACAAGCACTAAGAGTATCAATGTCAGATTGACTAGAATCATTATTACAGAGAGACAATTTCTTGAGTTTAGATAAGGGTAAATGACCCAATCTAGAGTGCCACAACAGGAGGTTCTTATTACAATTTGAACTAACATTCATACTAGAAAAAGGAGTAGCAGCAAATGTTGATGAAGAGGATAGAAGATAGAGTCCTTTGTAGAATCTACCAAGAGCCAGAGGGTTCTTCAGAGAAGAGCCCTGCAAATAGCATATAGCAGATGTGAAATTAACAGAACATTGCATTTGTTGTGTTAATTTGCTGATGGAAATAAGATTGTATTTGAAAGAAGGAACATAAAGCACATCATATAAGACAAGACCATTGGATAAAGATATATTTCCTATAGAGGAAATAATAATGTGTTGACCATTTGGCAAAGAGATTGTGGTATTGTGTGTTATGGGTTTTAAGGCAGTGAACAGATTTTTATTATATCACATATGGTCAGTTGCACCACTGTCAATTATCCAATCATTTCCTTGAGAATTCGATAAGCAAGCAATTTGCGAGGAAGGAACAGAAACAGTACCAGCAAAGTTGGCAGCAGAGACTTGAGATTGATCAGATAACTGGGATTGTTGTGTTGCAGACTTCAGTAAATTCATAAATTGAGCACAGAGTTCTGGTGTTAGTCCAGGTGATGGTTTTGCTTCAACAGCAGGGGCATTTTGAGTAGGAGAATCAGATCCTGGATTAGAGCTTTCAACAGAAGCAGCAAATTTCTTAGCCTTGGTAAATTTAAAATCAACTGGGAAACCATGTAATTTGTAGCACTTGTTAATGAGATGTCCTGGTTTCTTGCAATAGTTACAATGTAATGAACTCCTTTTCGCATCAGAAAACCCAGATTTAGGTCTGTTAAACTGATTTTGAGCTCGGGGAAAATTAACATTCAATGCAGCAGAATCAGGCAACAATTGTCCAGAAGAGTGGATTTCTCTTTGAGCTTCCTCTTGGAGAAGTAGATTGTAAACATGTCCCAGAGAAGGTAGAGGTGATCTCATCAATATGGAACCTCTCATCATATTATAAGTGTCATTAAGACCCATGAGAAACTGTATGACTTTCTGATCCTGTTGAAATTCAGTAAGTTTCTTCGAAGCACCACATGTACAACCACAAGTGCAAAAAGGAACAGTGCAGAGTGAATCAATATCATCCCATAACATTTTGATTTTAGTGAAATAGGTAGCAACAGTAGAATTTCCTTGAAAATCTCTGATAATTCTTTATGTAGTCCAAACAAGTGAGCTCCATTAGAAGTGCCATATCGTTCTTCAAGTTCAAGCCACATTTGATGAGCCGAAGTGGAGTAGATAACACTACGGCCAATAGATTTTGACAAAGCACCAAGGATCCATTATATAACCATATCATTACAACGAGTCCAGCTCTTAAAGGTAGGATCATTAGGATCAGGTTTGGGAAAAGAGCCATCAACAAAACAAATCTTATTTCTCGCGGATAAAGCGATCAGAACAGAACGTTTCCAGTTGCTAAAACCATTGCCGTCAAAGACGTCATTTATCAGTTTCATTCCAGGATTATCAGAAGAATGCAAAGTGAGAGGATTATCATGATCAAGATGAGTATGAGATTGAGTGAATCGATGAGGAGTAGATTGAGATTCAGTGTTGTTATGAGAGGTAGATGCCATATGAATTAATTGAGAAATCAGAACAAGTTTCAAGTAAAAAATGGTTGAGTCATAAACACAAACACGTAGAGTGCAGTGAGATATGAGAACAGATTTATATGAGGAGACTAGAAACACTAACAATATACACGATCTCGGCAAGATTGTGCAGAAATGAGAATCGATAAGAATAATCAATGAAAAAATGCAAAATTATGACCAGGATTACGAAGAACTACAAATCAATACGAGAAATTTACGAAAATTGCGTAAGATTTATCAAGAAGAGTAGGTAGAAACAAGTAAACTAAGCTTGAGTTACTAGATTAGTATAGAATTGTGTATCTAAGATGAAGAAATGATCAACTTAACTGATGAACAAGATGAAGATCATGGAATGATGAATTATCGCCATTAACAATCATATGCGGAAGTAGACAAGAGAAAACAATCACAGTAATTCCATTACTGCTCTGATACCATGTTGAACATAGATGTGTGTGTGTTTATTATTATGAGAGAGAGAGAGATGAGAGAGAGATGTGGAAAATACTAACTGTATTATTATTTCAACTGAAGTCTATACAATGGTATATGTACCGAAAGAATGTACAGGGCGGGAAAAGCTGTTACGACTAACTAACTGATGCCAAAAGAGGGGTAACAGGATAAATAGTAAAACTAAACTATTATTTACAAAGAGTGATGTCATTATATACCAAGTAATATGTCCAACAACTATGGCGGAAGTAAGTAACAGACTCTAAAATCTTTGATATATAACTAAAATTTGAAAGGTTAGTCATTGCACCACAGTATTGACCCGGCAACTTAAGGACTTCTAATTAAATTTGTAATTTGAATGAGGTGAGATCTGTATGATGACAAAGTGAACTTCAACTATATATATTCATGTTTTCATATCATGGAGTTATAACTTCTAGTACAAAGAGGACTTCATTTAATAGAATGCAGAAGTGAGCTGATGCTACATCAATAAAATCAGTAGGAACAACGAAAAGAGAACCCCGATGACATGACAAAATTAGGAAAATATAAACTGGCAAGAAAGAGAATTCAGAAAAGTGACACAAAAACTTACATCGTAAACAGTGATTTCAACAGGAATGATATAGCCAGCTTTATCAGCAGTCCTGGCATTGTAATCTTTACAAAAAGCCATGATATTCACACCTTTAGAACCAAGTGCTGGCCCGACTGGAGGAGCAGGAGTAGCTTTCCCCGCCTCCAGTGCTAGCTTTATCATTCCTGTCACTGCAGTAGATAACACATATAAACATAATTAGCAGAATTAATAACAGGGGAAAACTAAATTTCCGATTAACTATTGAAAATGCTGGGTGAGGCTTTCCCCACACACATATCAACCAACAACCTACCCCTTCCACAATGTTAAGTTATGAGCTAAGCTTCAAGTATTTGGAGAGGGGATAAACATGTATACAAGGAGAAGGGAATGATATATAAGTGAGAAGGGCATAAAAGGTCATCATGCTTCTGTTAATACGCTCCATCACATCAAAAGTTCATTTTTTAAATTGAAGAGTGGATCTCAATAAGCTCTTCTTTGGGAGAATATTCAACCTTGGACTACAAACTTAGATTTATAGCATAATGGGCCATTAAGAATTCAAATTCAAGACCGCTGGATAAAAAGAGTTCCTATATCATGTCTAATCAACGTTACTGACCAAAAGAGCTCCAGTATCATTTTAAGTTACCACTCTCCAAAAACCTCAATTTCTTAGGAGAAGGGCTTAAATCACGGCACTGTGTTAATTGCAGCACCTTCCACAACCAAGTATGAACACAAACACTAACAAAAATTAATACTCTAAGGTCCTGTCCAAAGTAATGCACTTCATTTCGTTATCGATAATGATTTGCACAAACCTTATCGATAAAGAATTGCACTTTCTCATTTTTTTCTCTCTTAAATCCTTCCCTTTCGCATATAATTCACTTCACAATGCTAAATTAAATCCCCTTCCCATTCTCTTCAAAAAAAATGACCACAACAAGCTCAACCAAAACCGTAAATTATCCGAAAAACCTAATGTAGTTCTTAAAATGTACTATAAAACACATAAAGACACATAAAAAAACACATACAAAATATACCCAAATGAAATTAAAACCATAAATCACAAAAAAGAATTGAAATATATCAAAAAGGTGTTACCTTTCTTGGCTTTGCCACCAGGCTTAGGAGGGGCCATGGCTCTAACAGCAAATGGTCTAGAAATTGTTGTACTAAACTTCTTAGCCTTGAGAAAATTGTGGGTTATGTTTGAATTTGAAGATAAGGTTGAGGAATTGCAAAACAGTGAAGATGAGAAAACATTGTTGGTTTTAACATTCTTGTTTGAGTAAGTTGTAAGAGGTAGATGATAGATTGTTGGGGATAGTGTTGAAGCCATGGTTCTTGCTTGGTTGTGGATAATATGAAAGTTGTGTGTATGTGTGTGTATTTTCCACAGAAGTGGTTCTTGATTCCTGGTGTAATTTGTAGTTCGAGATAGAAAGGTAAAGAAAGGTAAAAGGTTGTTGATGTTCACCGAGAAAAAAAACAGTAAAAATGAGTGACAATTAAATATTGTAATTTTAAATTTTTTGTTTGTATTATTCTTCATTCTTAACAAATTTTTTAAGTTCATGTAATGATATATGCGTAATAGAAGAAATGTTCAAAATACTACTTTCCAATATCAATTGTTCAAAATATTGATTGACGGTAAGTTCTGTCCAAAATATTCGTGAAATATGTATTACAAATATTCGTATTCAATTTTTAAATTTTTATAAAGCACACGCATGTTCTTTTCCGCTAAGCAAAATATGTTCAGCTTTTGGGCAAAAGGAATATGCATCCTTTAATGCCTATTTAATAAAAACAAAAACTGAACACACATACACATATGCGTGTTTTTTATTAAAATTTAAAAAATTGAATATGCATATCCCTAGTACGTATTTCGTGAGTAATTTGGACATAATATATCGTGACATTTTTGGGCATTTGTCCTCAAATATTGGGTATTTTAGTTTTTCACCCTGTGTTAAACCTCTTCAAGGTAACATCATTGAGACCTATTAAATTTATACTTTAACAATTTTGTTATTTTACCGGAACTAAAATGAAATGTGTAAATTTTATGTTGAAATCGAAATAAAATATTATTTTATTATGTTATCGACTATTACTTTATCAAGTTTCAACTCTATTATGGTGTTAATTGTAAATATCATTTATTAATATTCAATCAAAACTATTAATATATAAAAGCTTTATTGTACTTTCATATAATGTTTCTTTTGTTACAAAATGATACAATTTTATTTTATTTTTTCAATCAAGTACGAGTAAAGCGAGTAAAATTAAAATTTAATTTGAAGTAAAAAATTATTGAGGAGATAATTTTTGATCTAAAATTTATGTATTGGGTGGAATATACATAATAAGATTTTAATGTAAATAAATATTGTTTTTTTCGGCAATTATTTTTTATGACAATGTTAGAATTGTTTTTATTTTGTCATCAAAGTTTTTATAGTCCGATTTTCAGTTAATAAGAGCCGAATCAAATTGTAGCTTGAGCCCAAGAAGACCCCATCAGCCCATTCATATCTCAGTACGCTTATATATTGGATAAGTAGGGAAGGGATCAACAATACTTCTCCTTCTACCCGCATAGTCAAACACGTATAAACCCTAGTACGTGATTTTTATTTTTTTATTTTTTACTTTTATTATCATAGCAAACTCGTAGCCGTTATACGCACTGTATAGTTCGTTGAATCGTGCATGCAACAGAGAAATCGGATGGCGACGATGAGCACCAATGAATCAATAATAGAGGATGCATTAGAGGCGGAAAGAAAGTTTGGATCTGGCGAAATATTTAGGGGAAGAAAGCTATTTATAGTGTGGTGTGCGTTGTTATCAGCTCTTACTGTGTACATCCCGACAACAATATACGTAGTACTTCAACAAGACAGGGTGTATTTTATTATAGGCTTTTCGTTTATTTTTCTTTGTTACGGTGGAATTGTCTGTGCTGCATTTGTTATGCCGGTTCTCTCTCAGACAAAGGCTTATGTCCAAGCTAAGCTGTTGATCAGAAAAGCAAAGCACTTGAATGTATGAAAACCCTAATGTATCAAGTTAATTATTGTTATTATGATTAACTTGTATAGCCTCTCTATCTATTATAAATAAATTTTTTAATATGATTAATGCAATCGTTGCGTACAGGGATTTTTTATATATTATAACCTTACAAATTGAAAAAATATTCTATGAATATCTTGAAGCACAATATAATCGGACTCTTAGGTATTAGGACCTAATTATGTTTAAATCTTAACAGAAATCTTCTCCTAAATTTTCTCTGTCTTTTTAATAAGCTTTCTACTCAATTTTCTCATATTCTGCTAAATTTTCCTCTTAACACAAATTGGCATCTTAAAATTTCGGATCTTAAAATTTCATTATCATATTAGTATGTTCTTAAACTTTATTTTCAATTAAAAAGTTAATTAATTCATTTTCTCTTTAACACTCTCCATATCTTAAATTACTATCTAACAATTCTCTTAAACTAAACTAAATTACTAAATTAGTTTTTGAAATATTTAAATTAAATTTTATTATATTTTATAATTAATTATTGACTAATAAATAATATAATTTAATAATTTTAAATTTGTGAAAAATTAGAGAGCGACTTATCTCATTGAAGTAAGCATTTTAACTAGAGAGCCATATTTGAAACTTATGTATTTATTATATTTATTTATATATTATTCAAAATAAACAAGACCAACTAAGAAATGTAGTAAACAAAATATCATTTTAGGAGGCCGTTGCGAAAAACAGATAAATATTTGATATTTTTTTTTAAATAGTTTTTGTTATGAAATTAGTAAAGTAATATTTTTAACAAGGTTTGATACCAAAATTAGTATATGCTTCCCGCAAAACTGAAAAGAAATTTATCAAAATTATGAAATGACCTGCTTTCTCTAAAAACATATTAAAAAATCTCAATTGCAAATATAACTATTTACTAGCCTATAACTCATGAAATGCACGAATTTTTTTTTAATAATAGTTATCTTGCTATTAGTATCATAATTCATTTTTAAATTTTAAATTAAAATTTCATATTTAATTTGTAATCTTGGTCTATTTTATATGTACTCTTCATTATTTGTGATGTCAATTTTAATATGAAAATAAATTTGTCATTTGAAATATCTAGAATTATGACCTTTTGATTTATTTTCATATTTAACTTTAATTATTTTGATTGTTTAAATAAATTTGAAAGAGTTTGACTTTGAATAAAAGAGTTTAGAATGAAATTGATCGTAAGTTGTATAAATTCTAACTACAACATAATTAATAGAATTTAGAGTTAATGAATAGAGTTAATTAATAGAGTTAATAGAATTTATAGTTTGATCTATTAATTTATAATTAAGAAAAGTAGAGTTAATGAATACATAAAGTGCAAGCAATATCAGTAAGACTCCTGAAACAAAAAAGATTTAACCTGCCACTCAAGAATTTTCAGATGCTCCCTTGGTTTTTCAATGTCTTGAATAAGGTTCCAAGAAGAATTCGGATCACAAAAACACACTAAGTCAAATGGTTGTTTTTGAATATCAAAAGACCAAGTTTAGTGATTCCATATCATAGTAAAATATTATCTAGATTTATGACCTTTTGATTTATTGTCATATTTAATTTTAATTATTTTAATTGTTTAAATAAATTTGGAAGTTTTGGCTTTGAATAAAAGAGTTTAGAATGAAGTTGATCGTAAGTTGTATAAATTCTAACTACAAGATAATTAATAGAACTAGCCTAAAACCCGTGCGATGCACGGATTATTTTTAATATTATATACCTTTTAAATTTAATCTGAAGTGAAAATTTTAAATTTGGAATTTTTTTATTAGAAATTTTTAATAATATAATTTGATAATAATTTTAAATATTCACGTGTATAAGTTAGTGATATTTTAGTTTAGAAAAATGTCACTGGTTAAAAGATATAATTTATTGATGTTTATATGTGTTTTTATGAAAGATAATTTTGTTTTAATTTAAAGGTAAATTTTAGCTCATTTATAAATTATCTTTAGTTTGGTATACCGACCACATCCAAATAATTATATTCAGATTTATATATATTATAAAAATTAAAGTCATCACGTAATTATATAAACCAAACATTGCAACCACAACCTAATATCAAACTTTTAATATTTCGGCTTTTAGGGTTGGATTCCAATTATCCGACTCTTTTAAGCCTACATTATACATACCAACGAATTAGATAAATTTTAATTTTATTTTAATACTAAATAATAATATAAGAATCATCTTTAGTTGAAATTTAATTTTATTTACCGTAGATCAATTTCTTTTTCTATTATAATTCGATTACTAAGGCTAATAAAACTTTTAAGTAAAATAAGGGTAATTCAGTAAATTCAGCGTGTACCAAAAAATAGGTACCGTACCAAAATATTATTATAATTACGATGATCAGACCAACTACCGATCAAACTTTCATTGTTTCGTCTTTAATATAATAGTATAGATTTATAGTTATGTTGTATACGTACTTTACTTTTAATAAATAATCATATATTTTTTAGAAGGTGCTAACAATTTTTTAGGAATGTGTTAAACAACCGACCAAACGAAGTAAGGGTTCACTTATAAATTGAAGCTTTAAATTGAGTTGATTAACATGTATATTAACAAAATATTATATATAAAAACAATTTCAGAGGCATAAATTTACCTGAAGATGAAGGTGGTATGTTAGATATATTTGATAATGTCATGACTAATATGATTTATGTTTAGTTTTCAGATCTTACTTAAACATGACAAATCAGTACTTAACTGAAATCAGCACTTATAGTGAAGTTAGAACTTAAGTCATCGGTACTTAAGTTTCAGGAAATATTTATCAGGAGATAATATCAGGACTTAAAGGAAACGTTCAGATATGGAAGACGGCTGATTGATTGAAGAGAAGATTGAGACAAACGTAAGAAGAGATATGCATGAAGAAGGAATTCTATGAAGAATAGAATACTTGAAAGAAAAGATATCTGATTGATATATTTTAGGAAGCAGAATTATATTCCATATCAATTAGCGATTATCTTGTAACTGTGTAGTATATAAGCACAGACATAGGGTTTACACTATAAGTGTTATCATTATCGAGAATATTATTCGTTGTAACCCTAGCAGCTCTCGTGATATTTGTTCATCACTGAGAGAGGACAGTTCCATATTGTAACAGAGTTTATTACTTTGAATAAAGTCTGTTTTCTGTTACTTGTGTTATTAGAATTCGATTTGATTGTGCTATACACTGTATTCAACCCCCTTCTACAGTGTGTGTGACCTAACAAGTGGTATCAGAGCCTATCTGTTAACACACAAACAGTTTAAGATCCAAAAATAATCATGTCTGAAGTAGAAACTCCAACTAAGCCCATCAAAACTGAAGAACCTCCAAAGACACAAATCCATAGTCGATATGAGACTATTAGAGTTCCCATATTTAAACCGTCTGAATATCCCATATGGAAGGTGATGATGACTATGTTTCTGGAAGCTACAGATCCAGAATATCTTGACAGAATCAAGGAAGGATCTCACAATCCAACAAAACTCGCAGTTGCAGTTGTAGGTGAAGCAGCAAAGTCTGTACCAAATGAGAAGAGTGATTACACTGCTGAAGATATCGCTTCAATTGCTAAGGATGCTAAGGTACAACACTTGCTGCATAGTGCCATTGATAATGTAATGTCAAACAGGGTAATTAACTGCAAGACGACAAATGAGATATGGGATGCCTTGGAAACAAGATGTCAGGGAACTGATTCGATTAAGAAGAACATGAAGACAATACTCACTCAAGAGTATGAACACTTTGGCTCAAAGCCAAATGAGTCATTGACTGATTTATATGACAGATTTATCAAATTCTTGAATGATTTGTCACTGATTGATAAGGAGTATGATCTTGAAGATTCAAATCTTAAATTCTTGTTAGCTCTTCCTGAAAGCTAGGATTTGAAGGCAACAACTATAAGAGACAACTATAATCTTGATGAAACGACTCTTGATGAAATTTATGGGATGCTCAAGACTCATGAACTTGAGATGGAACAAAGAAGCAAGAGGAAAGGAGGAAAGTCAAGGACAGTTGCTCTTAAGGCTGAAGAAGAATCTCCCAAGGCAGCCACCTCAAGGAAAGGCAAGGGTAAAGCGCTCTTCACAAAGTCTGATACTGAGTCACCAAGTTCTGATAGTGATGGTGACTCAGAAACTGAAAGCTCTCCTGAGATGGATGCTGATGAAGAGATGATGAAGCTATGTACTCTTATGGTGAGGGAATCACAAAGATTGCATACAGGAAGTTCAGGAAGGGAAAGAAGTTTTCCAGGAAAGGTGCAAGTTTTGATAAGAAGAATTTCAGAAAATCTGAAGGTAAAGGAGGGAAGTCTGACAGAGGAGATTACACAAATGTCAAATGCTACAACTGTGGTGAGAAAGACCACATATCTCCTGATTGCAAGAAAGTGAAGAGTGACAAAGGCAAGGCTCTTGTCACAAAGAAGAAAAGCTGGACAGACACCTCAGATTCTGAAAGTGAGGAGAACTATGCCTTGATGGCAAATGCTGATATGACAAATGCTGAAAGCAGTACTGAAACTGCTGAGTTAAAGGTACCTCAAACTACTTATGCCTTTCATACTGATGATATTAATGAGTTGAGAAGATATCTTAAAACCATGTTCATTAGCTATAGAGATCAAACTTTAACATGTGAAAGATTAACTTCTGAAAATCTTGCTTGTAAAAAGAGGAATGATTATTTAGAAAAAGAGTTAGTCATGTTCCATCAAACTCAGAAAGATAGAGATGATACTTTCTATGTTAGAGATGAAGTACTTAAAATGAATGAATCTCTAAAAGCTGAGTTAGAAAAGGAAAGAGAGATTATCAGGACTTGGACTAACTCTGGCAGAACAACTCAGAATTTGTTAAGTAATGAAAACTGGAAAGAGGGCTTAGGTTATGGAGATGATAAGAATGATAAATGAACTGTAGATATTAAGCCTATAGTTGTTAAACAAAAGCCAAAGTTAAAACCTGTTAAGTTTGTAGCTGTAAAGTCTAAAACTGAGAAATCAGAAGTTAAAAAGGAAGTAACTTCTGACAAACTAAAACAGGAAAAGACAACGGAAGTTAACATAGGCCTAATGACAAAGAAGCAGCTTAAGCATAAGCTGAAAGACGTTAAGAATGCAGACAAGGTAAAATCACCTAGGAAAAATAGGAATGGAAAGGAAGGTGTAAATAAAAGCAATGATTATAAACATGTTCCTAATGCTTCTAAAAAAACATGTCATAACTGTGGAAGTTCTAACCATCTGGCTTCTTTTTGCAGGAAGAATAAGAACATAAACTCCTTACCTTCAAAGTCAGGAGTTAAGAGTCAGTCTGTTAGATATAAGCCACAAAATCCTTATTTTCATTGTGGTAGTTTATGGCATTCCATTTATACTTGTAAGGAATATCATAGTTTGTACTATGATTATTATCAAATAAAACCTTCTTTAAAGAAAGTTAGCATTGTTCCTTCTAGTGTAAGTTCTGATTCAAAGTCTGATAGTGTAAATTCTGATAAGAAAAATGTTAACATAAACTTTGATGCTAAATCCGCTGCAAATGTTAACAAACTTAATAAGGCCAAAGGATCCAAGCAAGTCTGGGTCCTTAAAACTAATCATTAATGGGCTTTGTGATTGCAGGGCAACGGAAAAAACATCCTAGTTCTGGACAGTGGATGTTCAGGACATATGACTGGAAATAAAGCCCTGCTATCAGACTTTGTGGAGAAGGCTGGCCCAAGAATTTCTTATGGAGATGGCAATATTGGAAAAATATTGGGATATGGAAATATCAATCTTGGGAATGTCATCATTAAAGAAGTAGCTCTGGTCTCAGGACTTAAACACAATCTGCCGAGTGTTAGTCAAATCTGTGACAGAGGTTATCATGTGGATTTCTTTGAAGAACACTATAAAATTGTAAGCAAATCTACAGGCAAAGTTATTCTGAAAGGATACAGGCATGGTAACATTTATGAAGCCAAGCTTTCAATAAGTACTGATGGTTCTGCAATCCGTCTGATGAGTAGAGCATCAATTGAAGAAAGCTGGAACTGGCACAAGAAACTCTCTCATTTAAATTTCAACAATATAAATGAATTAGTCAAGAAAGATCTTGTGAGAGGACTGCCAAAGTCAGTATTTGCTCCTGATGGCCTTTGTGATTCTTGTCAGAAGGCTAAACAAAGGAAATCTTCATTTAAGAGCAAGACTGAATCATCAATTCTTGAGCCTTATCATCTACTACAAGTTGATCTATTTGGTCCAGTGAATGCCATATCTATTGCAAAGAAGAAATATGTTATGGTCATAGTGGATGAGTTCACCAGATACACATGGGTGTATTTCTTGCACACAAAAAGTGAAACTGCATCTATCTTGATTGATCATGTCAAGCAACTGGATAAATTGGTTAAAGACTCTGTGAAAATAATAAGAAGTGATAATGACACTGAGTTCAAGAATTTTACAATGGAAGAGTTCTGCAAAGACCATGGAATCAAGCAGGAATTTTCTGCTCCTGGAACTCCACAGCAAAATGGAGTTGTTGAAAGAAAGAATAGAACTCTCATTGAAGCTGCACGAATAATGCTTGATGAAGCAAAGCTTCCAACCTATTTCTGGGCTGAAACTGTGTAGACTGCTTGTTTTACTCAGAATGCAACACTCATTAACAAGCAAAGAAAAACACCATATGAGATGGTGAAGAAAAAGAAGCCAAATCTGAAGTATTTTCATGTATTTGGATGCAAGTATTTTGTTCTTAAGACTCATCCTGAACAGCTATCCAAATTTGATCTAAAAGCTGATGAAGGAATCTTTGTTGGATATCCACTTTCCACAAAAGCCTTCAGAATCTACAAATTGAGAACAAGGGTGGTCATGGAATCTATCAATGTCTCTTTTGATGATAAGAAGATTACAGGACTTGAAGATTTCAATGATCATGATCAGCTGAGATTCGAAAATGAAGAATTAAATCCTGATACTGCAAACTCTGATGGATTAAACTCTGATGTCATTGAAACTGTGGTGACTACGTCAAAGGAGAATACACCTGTGCAGGGGGAGCAGACTGAAGATACAACCACATCTCAAGAAGCATCAGAACATACAACTGGCTTTTCAAGTTCTGATTCGTCAAGTTCTGATAAACCAAGTTCTGATAATTCTGAAAATTTAAATTCTGAAGAATCCAATTCGGAGAGCATACTTTCAGGGGGAGCATCAGAAGATGTTGATGAAGATGGCATGGATCATGGGGTAGCACCCAGTTCTAGAGAAAACCTTCCATCTGCAAGGAAGTGGACTAAAGCACATACACCTGATTTGATAATTGGAAATCCTGATGCAGGTGTCAGAACTAGAACAACTACTTCAAGTGAATGTCTTTACAATTCTTTTCTTTTTCAGACTGAACCAAAGAAAGTGGAAGAAGCTCTTCAAGATGCTGATTGGGTGCAAGCAATGCAGGAAGAGTTAAATGAATTTGAAAGAAACAAAGTCTGGACCCTAGTGCCAAGACCAAAGAACAGATCTGTTGTTGGTACAAAGTGGGTATTCAGAAACAAAACTGATAGTGATGGCATAATTACAAGGAATAAAGCAAGGTTGGTTGCAAAAGAATATTCTCAATATGAGGGAATTGATTATGATGAAACATTTGTACCAGGTGCTAGATTGGAAGCCATAAGGATATTTTTGGTTTATTCTGCTCACAAAAAGTTTACTGTCTTTCAAATGGATGTGAAAAGTGCTTTTCTCAATGAAGAATTAGAGGAGGAAGTGTATGTTGAACAACCTCCAGGCTTTGTAGATCCTAAATATCCAAATCATGTCTACAGGCTTGATAAAGCACTTTATGGCCTTAAGCAAGCTCCTAGAGCATGGTATGAGACTTTAGCTCAGTTTCTTCTGGAAAGTAGATTTAACAGAGGAACTATAGACAAAACATTGTTCTACCTCAACCAAGGAAAGGACTTACTTTTGGTTCAGATATATGTTGATGATATCATCTTTGGTTCTACAAATGACAGACTTTGCAAAAAGTTTGCCAAATTGATGTAGTCAAGATATCAAATGAGTATGATGGGAGAACTTAGCTATTTTCTGGGCCTTCAAGTCAAGCAGAATGAAGAAGGCACTTTTATTTGTCAAACCAAGTACACCAGAAACTTGCTGAAGAAATTTGGAATGCAAGATTGCTCAAGTGCATCCACTCCTATGGCCACTGCAACAAAACTGGATAAGGATACTGGTAAATCAGTAGATGTTACTGATTACAGAGGTATGATTGGCTCTTTACTCTATCTAACTGCTAGTAGACCCGATATCATGTATGCTACCTGTCTTTGTGCAAGATTTCAAGCAGATCCAAGAGAACTTCACTTAACAGTTGTGAAAAGATTCTTCAAGTATCTTAAGGGAACAGCTGATCTGGGATTGTGGTATCCCAGAGAATCAGATTTTAAACTAATAGGTTACTCAGATGCAGATTTTGCAGGTTACAAAATTGACAGGAAAAGCACAAGTGGAAGCTGCCAATTTCTTGGAGGCAGATTGGTTTCTTGGTTTAGCAAGAAATAAAAGTCAATTTCCACATCAACTGCAGAAGCAGAGTACATTGCTGCAGGAAGCTGTTGTGCACAGATTCTTTGGATGAAGAATCAGTTACTGGATTATGGATTAACATATTTTAAAATCCCTATTTACTGTGATAATCAAAGTATTATTGCTATGACAGGTAATCTAGTTCAACACTCAATGACAAAGCACATCAACATTAGGTACCACTTCATAAGGGAACATGTGGATGAAGGTACAGTGGAATTGCACTTTGTTCCAACAGATCAACAACTAGCAGATATCTTCACAAAACCACTATGTGAAGCTACTTTTACAAGATTGGTAAATGAACTTGGAATGGTTTCAGGTTCTTTCTCTAAATCTGCTTAGCTTTTGTTCTGCTGCATCAGACTTTATGATCAGTATTTACAGATATTACTATCTTTGTGTATTCTGTGCTTAATTGAAAACTGCTTAAGTACTGATTGTTGTCCGATATGTATTTCTAAACTCTGATAGTGATATGACTGTTTCTGTGACTATTCAATCCTATGAGGATAACTGTGCTAGATGCTGACCTAGTAGTCTTTAATATACTAAAGATCCCATGTTAGAAGTAATTATTTATGTGGAAATTTATTGACACAAGCAAATTCTGATATTGATCTTAGTTAAGTTTACTTTGTCTATCTTATTACTAAGTCAAAAACTAGAATAATGCTTCTCATCTGTTAAGTTCTGATGTTAGTAAATCTGCTGAATGTACTAAGTGCTGATAAACCTCACTTATTAAAAGAAAAAGGAAAAGAACAAGGAATAAAAATCAGGTACTCTTTTGAGATCTAGAGTAAAAATGTGAAAGGGACGACCCAAGTGCATTGCTGGTATTAAGTAATATGCATCAGAAAAGCAAATAATTATTTTTCTTGGTGACTTTTCACACTCTATGATTACTGGAAAAATACTCTGATAATAGCATAAATTCTGATAAGCAGTCGTGACTCACTTACACTGAGAAGCCACTGTACAATAGAATTTCAAAAGATGCATAAAATAAGTACTAAACAGTTGAGGTGGACTCATGCATGAACTCATTCAATAGTAGGCTTCAGATTAATGACATATTTTAAGTAAAGTTCTTAGTTATGCCTTATTTCTAAGATGTACTAAAGTGAATCAGACTTTACTCTTTGTCTGATATTTAGCTTAATGCACACACTTTCACTCCATATGAATGATGAAAATTACTGTGGTGATCAATGTTGTTTTAGATGAACAGTTTATGTGTCAGATTGCATACATTCTGAGGACAGGTTCTGATGAAAGTTCTGATGATTAAGTTCTGAAGAACTAAAATCAGAATTTGTGTGAAGAATTACAGAGATAGGCATTCACTTTTAGAGTCAAGAAATCATGTTCTGATGACTGTTAAGTTCTGATATAAGTCTAAGTCCTGATATTAAATTCTGATTCTTTACTTGACTTATTTATGGTTTAAATCTGAAACAGTCCCATTTTACATCAGAATATGTTCGGGTGAGATATTAACAGTCACTAAAATTAGGGTTAGTGGTACACGTCCATGCCAAGTAATGTTTACTTATTTCTTGTGCGCATTAAACCCCGTTTTACACTTCCAATGACTGTTTTTATTCTCCTCAGTCTAGGGAGACGAGGTAGAATTATTTATACCTGTCAGCATTAAATTTTCCTTGCGTCTCCTGGCATTCTATTGCCTATATAAACCAACACTTCATTTCAGCCAATACATCTCTCATTTACACTCAAAACTCTCACACTCATTTCTTCTTCACTCATCACAATCATGGTTAATTACAACTTAGCTCTGAACTATGATACTTGCTCTCTCACTATGAGCTGTCCAGAGTGGCAGCAAAAATGGCATGTTACTGCCATTCCTGATGAGGTTTGGGAATGTCCATTCCTGTTGAGGTTTGGGAATGTCTTATTCTGAAAATCCCAAGGAATCTTCTTCTTCAAAGAGTTACAAGAAACAGAGAGCTCACAGGCCAGTTTCAGATGATGAGGAAGCAGCAGCTAAGGAAGGAGATCAGGAATCTCTGATCTCACAAGAGCCAAAATTTGCTGAAGTTACTGCTACAAATAAAGCATCTACACCACCTGTGTCTCCTGTACATGAACCAGTATCTGCTACAGATCCTGGAACAAGTGCTGAAATTGATATTCACAACCTGGTTGTGCCTGCGGTTCTCTACTTAGAAGCTCCAACAGCTCCAATTAATCCATCAACAACACCAATTATTGATGCTAATGAAACTCCAGAATTGTCTACAACACCTTCTCTGCATCTAGACATTGAAGATCAAACTTTAGGTGAACATCAGAATATGGCTGTTGATCAGAACTTGGAAGCAGATCAGTACTTAGAGGATGATGTTGAAGCCTCAATTACTTCTCATACTATTCTTTTATCGAAAGATGCTGAATCTGTAAGTTCTGATGCTGTAAATGCTGATTCTACTGGTGATGCTGCTATAAATGAAGATGCTACTGCAGCTGGTCCATCAGGACATGCACCTCAACAAACTATTCACAAAAGTGAGATAATCAAGAAGTTTGTTACAGGGGAAGCACCAGTACCTTGGAGTGAAACTCCTAGAGGACAGGAGTGGACTAAGGAGTGGAACACAGTTACTTTTGTTCCATTTGAAAAAATTATTGCTGAGCACTTGGCAAAAGCTGATGAGATGCTACTTAATGATGATCTCAAGACACAGCTAAGAGTTACTGCACTTACTACAAGGCACCTTCAAGGTCAACAGTCTGTCACTCAAGACAAGTTGAACAGGGTTCAAGAACTCTTAATGCAGCAAGATACACTTGTCAAGCTGGACAAGAAAAACTTTTGCAAACCTACCTTTGACAGAGTTGCTTACATTGAGAAGACCCAGGAGAAGCAACAATCTCAGATTGATGAAATTTTGAAAAATCAAGCTTCTCAGCAATCTCAACTCGATGAAATCCAATCCTCAGTGGAATTGCTTGTCTCTCTTCTTTTACCTTCTGATGCCAAAAAGGGGGAGAAGGTACTTAAGTCTAAATGCAAAATTGTTAAGACACTGAAGGGAAAGGATGATGAAAAAGATGACCAGGAAAACTCTGGAATGGGTGGAGGTCATAGTCAAGGTAGAGGTCTCTCATCAAGAAGAGCTGAAGCTACAAGTCATAGAACAAGTTCTGATACTGGAAAAAGAATTACTTCTGATACTAGTAAAAGAATAAGTACTGATGAACTTTTGGATCTTGATGAAGAAATTTCAAGACAGTTATTTCTGAAAGAAAATCCAGGGATGGACTTTGAGAGTCTGATGGAAGAAGAAGCTAGACTTAAGTCAGAAAAGGTCAATTCTAAATTTGAAGCTTCTGTTGGTAAAAAGAAACTTCCTAAGGCCAAAGGCATTGTGATAAGAGAAAGGACAATTCTTGAGGCAACCAAGGCTAAATCATAATTGCAGATAGATCCAAGGTCCAAGGGCAAATAAAAAGTTGGTGAACCTAAAAAGGTTTATGTACCTCCTGTGGATGAAGAAATTACTGTTGAAGATGCTGATCTTACTCTGACTTCAAGAAAGATTTCTAAGACAACCTTTGACATGGCTCAAGTTGTTCAGAGTCAAGATATAGTTAGTTCTGATATTACAAAGAAGCAAGTAACCTCTGACATAGCTCAAGTTGACTTGATATCAGAAGATAAATCAAAGGAAACCTCTGACATTGCTCATATTGAATCCTCAAAGTTACTCCTACCAGTTTTCACCAAAGCCAAACAGACTCAACCTTTGAAGACTACTGCAAGTGGTTTTGAAGCAAGAGTGGTTACTGGAAAGGAAAGGAAGCAAGAGATAAATCTGTATTGGGTAGTGTTGATGAAAGAAGAGTACAGAACACAACCAATGATCCAACTTCCTTAAGTGAACCAGGTGTTGGAGCAACTCCTGAAAGATTGAATCAACTAGAATCTGTACAGATGGTTTACCATACCTACTTGAAAGAACACATCTTGTTATACTTCATGACAGGTGGTAGGGTTTACCATATAAGGGAAAATGCTATTCCACTGAAGTATTTTGAAGAAATGGAACATGTTTTATTCTTACTTCAAGTGAATGACAGAATAACAGAAAGTGCTGCAAACTATTTGAAGACTCAAATTCAGAGACAGAAAAGGCTTTATTATGTAGAGTCTGACAGCACATATCTTCCAAAGTACAGAGATCACAAGGGTGATATTGTTGAGATGAAACCTAACTCTGCTAAGATTATAACTACCTTTCTGGGTTATAAGGCTGTAGAATTCAATCTTGAGTCTGACAAGGCGTATTTGATCAGACTGGATCAGGACATAAGGAAAGCTAGGATTAATGATCTCAGGGCTGCTATCTTCCAAACTGGTGAAGATTCTGCAGAGCTTAAAGATGCTAAAAGGAGGATGATTGATGAACTCAGATATGATGAGAGATGCTTGTTAAAGAACTATCTCAGAACAACTCCTGACATCAGAGAGATCGGAAAGTGAAGCCAAGTCAAGATCTACAACTACTCAAAATTCTGATATGTATACAGACTGAAGTTGTTATCAGAAGTTAAAGTTGGTAAAGCTTTAAGGACTGTAAGTTGTAGTTATCTAGTCAATTTCTCATGCATTTGTACTTAATGTTTTTGACATCATCAAATATTTGTTAAACTTGTATATTATGCTAATTTACAAATTGGGGGAGATTGTTAGATATATTTGATAATGTCATGACTAATATGATTTATGTTTAGTTTTCGGATCTTACTTAAACAGGACAAATCAGTACTTAACTGAAATCAGCACTTATACTGAAGTCAGAACTTAAGTCATCAGTACTTAAGTTTCAGGAGATATTTATCAGGAGATAATAACAGGACTTAAAGGAAACGTTCAGATAAGGAAGGCGGCTGATTGATTGAAGAGAAGATTGATACAAACGTAAGAAGAGATATGCATGAAGAAGGAATTCTATGAAGAATAGAATACTTGGAAGAAAAGATATCTGATTGATATATTTTAGGAAGCAGAATTATATTCCATATCAATTAGCGATTATCTTGTAATTGTGTAGTATATAAACACAGACATAGGGTTTACACTATAAGTGTTATCATTATCGAGAATATTATTCATTGTAACCCTAGCAGCTCTCGTGATATTCGTTCATCACTGAGAGAGGACAGTTCCATATTATAACAGAGTTTATTGCTTTGAATAAAGTCTGTTTTCTGTTACTTGTGTTATTAGAATTCGATTTGATTGTGCTATACACTGTATTCAACCCCCTTCTACAGTGTGTGTGACCTAACATGGTATAAAATTATTTTCAAAATATTTATAATTAAGGGTAACTAGGTAAAAATCTACTTTAAGGGTAATTTGGTAAGATTAGTGTGTATCAAAAAATTGGTAACGAAAACCAAACTTTCAATGTTTCATCTATTATAATATAGTACATATAGATATGTTTGAATACTAATATAATAAGATCCTAAAAAGGTCCTTACTCTAACATGTTGAGATTTTAGAGTAACTGGTTTCTTGATATGATATCGGAGTTCAGATTGCCAGAGGGCTCAGGTTCGATCCCTGTCACCCCCAATATAACTCACAATTTATAGTGGCATGAAACGCAAAGTTATGCCCCAAAAATAGGCGTTCGTGATCCCCTCTTCTACCAATAAAAGGGTTTTTCCAGGGTTTTTCTCTAACACCTTGAGATTTGAGGAGAACCGGTAACTTGACAAGATATTTGATAATCATTTATGCTCTATAGCCCATGCGAGGCACATGCATGATCTAACATCAACTATTATAAAATTTGTATACATGTTTTTGAAATGGAATAAATTTTCTGTTACGAGAAGTTATTTTCTCTGTGTATAGTCTTTATTGTGAGGATGAGCTTTTTTGGCATGTGTATTTTATAGCTCAAATGAGACACGCACAATTTCAAAAATAATATGTTAATTAAATGTGTACATGTTATATAATTGAAAAATATGGTATGGTATGAGATGCACTTTTTTCAATTTTGTAGTAGATGACTAATATATGATTTTTGTAAAAAGTTCAAAATTTTGTTAAATTCCATAATTGTTACCATATAGCATTGAAATTCATTATTTGACAAGATCATGTTTATCAATTACGAAAAAATTGAGTTCATTTGTGTTAGTTACCTTAAATTCTTATATCTTGTACATGTATATGCATGCATATATGTATGTATGTATGTATGTAAATTGAGTTCATTTGTGTTAGTTACCTTAATTTCTTATATCTTGTACGTGTATATGCATGCATATATGTATGTATGTATGTACATATGCGTACATACATGCATGCATGTACGTATGTACGTACGTACGTACATACGTATGTATGTATGTATGTATGTATGTATGCATTTATTTGAATTTTAAATGTGTGAAAATAAGTTATACGATAATTAATTTGACACAAGTAAATGTGTATTGTGAACTTATAATACAAGTGTTATATGTATCCAAATAAGAATACGATATTTGTTTTTCCATTCAAATTTAATTTTTTTCTACTCTAAATGAAATAACTAAAATGTGACATACGACATTAAATGCGATAATAATAGTTATATAAAAACAAAATAATATTAGAATTTTAGTCTATACTTATAAAATACATATGTAATTATAAGTATAAGTATAAGTTATTATACAATAATGGAGTAGTGATAAATATATAATTATTAGTAATTAATGAGTTAGATGTAATTAATATATGTTATTAAATTTAATATTTATTTGTACATATTTATGAGGGGTAATTAAGTAATTTCAAATAAATAAATTATCTCAATTAACCCCATAGTTGCTCTATTATATATATAATAGATTTCAAAATGTATGAATATACAAAACTTATTATTATACCTTTTTAAGATGTTTCTTTTGTTACTGCTTTTTTACTTTTATCAAATGGGCCAATTTCAAATATTTTCAATTAGCTTAATTAAATTAGGTAATTTCCTATGAAAAGTAGTAAATTTAAATTTAGTTTGAAATATAATAATTCTCATGAGAGATTGTTGTGCAAGATATACTTTCACTATAATAAGATTAAGTCAATTTGACAATCATGAGATTTAGTTGACTTGTAATATATTCTGTAATGATGTTCCTTGAGTCTGTAAAAATTATTAAGTAGGATAGACTGGAGTATTTTAAGTGAACAGTCTACAAGCTAGGGATAATTTTCTCGAAGAAGATCAAGCTTGATTATGCTTCTAAATGAAGATAAACTGCTTGGTGAAGAATAATGTTGTGGATTGAAAAAGGTTTTTTAAGTCAAATGCCAAGAAGTTATAGATCAAGTCATATCGAGAAGTTTGTCGAGTAGTCAAAAATGACTTGTAGAGAAGTCACTCTACTTGTAGAGATGTCACTCTGCTTGTAGGAAAGTCCAAAGAGATATCGACAAGTCAAACTGCTTGTAGAGACTAAAGATATCGACAAGTAAAAAATATATGTAAAAAAATGGAGATATCAACAAGTCAAGAGTCTATATAGAGAACTGAAGATATTGACAAGCCAAATTATATATAGAGAACTAGAGATATCGACAAGTCAATCTGCTTGTAGAGAACTGAAGATATCTACAAGTCATAATACTTGTAGAGAAGTGGAGATATCGATAAGTCATTCTACATATCAATATGTGACTTCTCTATACGGTAAAATAAATCTTGACTACGGCTTCAAAATTCAGAATACAGACAACTTGAAGATCCAAGATTATCAGTCAACAGATTGTTTTATCACTGAAACAAAAAGTCTACAAATGCAGCTTGATGAATGTAAGATTAAGGGCCAAGATGAACTGGCCAAATGAGGGTCACAGACCTGTTAGATTGTATGCAAATTTGCCGCTCTTAAAGTGGAAATAGACAAAAGTGCTTTAGAATATATGTTAGTTTCTTTTAGTGCAATTTCAGTAAACTGTGCATGTTGATATATAAAACATGTCACGGGTCATTTGTTTAGATGTAATAAAAACAGATCTAGAAGTCTTGTATTCTCTTAAAAGAAGTAGCTGAGTTTTTATTATTCAATAACATAGATTGTAGCATAACTAATTTGATTTAATATAAATCAAGTGAGTTTTGATAATTGCTTGTGTCTCTTATATTAAGTTATTTATCACTATAAATTTAATATTTAGCTGTTTAAATTCCATAGCCTAAACACAACCTGATTTTCAAGATAACAAAAAGAAAAAATATCAAGAAAACACATTCACCCCCCCCTTTGCGTTGCATATCATACCTAACAAGTGGTATCAGAGCAAAATATGAAAGTAAATGTTGGGCTTTCTGAGCAAACCTAACTCCATATTAGTATGATATTGCCCGCTTTGGGCCGAGCCCTCACAGGTTTATTTTTGGGTACCTCCCAAAAGGCCTCATACTAATGAAGTTATCTGGCTGCTTATATTCTAGCAAACTACCCCTCCCACAAATGATGTGGGACAACTCCTAACAATCTCCCTCTTCACACATCGGGCCCGACACCTGTCAATTATGCCTCCTGATTGTGTGATCTGACTCCCCCTGGACCATACTGGAAGTTCATCTGGCTATCTGCTCCCCCTAGGCCCATACTGGAAGGCCTACCTGCATTTTCCTTGAGCTCATACTGGGTAGCCCATCTGCCTCCTCCTAGGTACAATTTGGAATTCCAACTGAGATTGTTCTGGATTGTTATAACCTGAAGCTCTGATATCACGTGTTGGGCTTGTTGAGCAGACCTAACTCCATATTAGTATGATATTGTCCACTTTGGGCCGAGCCCTCACGGGTTTGTTTTTGGGTACCTCCCAAAAGGCCTCATACTAATGGAGTTATCTGGCTGCTTATATTCTAGCAAACTGCCCCTCCCACAAACAATGGGGGACAACTCCTAACAATAAATAGATTAGATCTTGGAAGTATGAGTGTATAGAAACTTAGTAGTACCAAGATTCATGTCTTTGACAAAATGAACCATACTCTATGGAAGAACAAAATGATGTTGTTCATTAGGATGGCTCAACCACTATATCTTAAAATTCTCAAGCATGGACCCTTTATTCCTATTGTGAGGGTACCTGAAGCAACTGAAGGTGATATGGTCATTCATGGTCACTTTGCTCTGAAAGATCCATCTACATATACTGAACTAGAAAATGAGAAGGTTTCACTTGACAATAGCTTGCAACTCATTATGATTGAATCTCTTGATAATGTCATGTACAACAACATTATCAACTGTGAGTCAACCAAACAGATATGGGAGATGATATAGATTATTTGTGAAGGTACTGAGGAAGTGAGGTCAAACCAAAGAAAAATTTTGTTCTCATAATATGAGAATTTCATGGCTAAACTTAAAGAAGGCATTACTGAGGTTTTTGAAATGTTCAAAAAATTGATAAATGACTTGCAGCTGCATGACAAGTTCTATGAAGTTGAGGAGGTTAAATTAAAATTTTTGCACACTCTTCCTAATCATTTAGAACAAAAGATCTCTGCAATAAGAGAAGGGAGAGATCTAGGGTAAATAACTTTGGAGGTTTTATATGGTATTCTTAAAACCTATGAGCTGGAGATGATGCAAAGAAAATCATTAAAGCTAAGTCAAAGATATATTGTGGATGTGTCAAGTGCCTTGATAGCTAATGATAAAAAAAAACTAAAGAAGAAACTGAATCTCAAACTCAAGTTATACAACTTGTTGAGCAGAAAAACAGGGAACCTAAAAAATAAGTCATCCTGGAGTTGGAAGAGGATGATTATTATACTCTTGATGAGCTGGATAAAATGGACCAGTCTATGGCCTACTTGCCAAGGAAGTTTTCAAACATAAGAGTCAAAAAGCCCAGGTACTTCAAGGGTAAAGGTCAAACATCTTACAATAACAAGTGCAAGGAAAAACTCAGATAAATGTAACTGGAAAAGATGGCTATAAGTCAGGATCTACAAACAGATCTAAGATTAGGTGCTATAACTGTGATGAGCTTGGTCACTTTGCCACGGAATGCAGAAAGCCAAAGAAGGTGAAGAAAGATAAGGTATACTTGGAGCTTGAGGCTAAGTATGAAGCACTTCTGAAGAAACAACAAGGAAAAGTTTATTTTACTGAGGGAAAAGGTTGGGATGACACAGATGATGAAGATAACTGTGAAGAATATGGAAATTATGCTCTAATGGCTTTGGAGGAAGGAGACTCATCCACATCAAAATCTGAGGTGTCTGTCTTAACCACCATTCATTTGAATGCTTCACAATAAAAGAAAACTGTTAAAAAGATGAGTGTAGAAATGTTTCACATTCACACAAACATGGTGGTTCCTACTAAAGAGATGAATAGACTATCAAAAGTAAACGAGAAACTTGAAATTGAGAAATAAGAATTAGACTTGCAGCTTGTAAGCCTAGAGTCAGTCAGGAAAGAAAATGAATATCTTAAGAACAAGCTTAAATGTGCTGAGGAAGTAGAAGCTGTATTGAAGGATAAGATCGAGAAAAATAAACTTAAACTTAAGTCATTTAAAAATTCCTCTCAACTGGTTGGTCAATACCATGAAAAGAACAAGCCATGTGCTAACATAGCTATTGGAATGGACTACGAGGTTGGTTCATTTCAAATGAAAATTTAAATTGACAAGGGAAAGGAAAGTGCGAACAAAGAAGTTCCTGTTGTGCTTCAAAAGATGAGTGCACCCTTGTTCAAAGTCTGTGAGGTGATTTCAGTGAAGAGGAGCTTATCATCAAGCAAGAAATTACAGATGAAGATGAAGAAAAGAAAAATGCCAAATCAACTGTCAAAACTGAGAGTGATAAAAAGCCCGAGAGTAGTCCATTCATCAAAACACCAGTAACTGAAGTAAAAAATAAAAGCATAATGAAGAAAAATAGAAACAAAAATGGAGAGATAGAAATCAACAAAAGCAACAACTATGCTTATGTTGCAGATGCCCCCATAAAGCAGTGCCAAATATGTGGCTCAACAAATCACCGAACTCATCTTTGTAAAAAGATTGTTAGTGGGCTAAATTATGGGGCATGCAAGTAAATGAAGCTCAAACAGATGACCCCTACTCCTTCTGTAACAAATTTGATTGCATTCCATACAACATGAAAGTTATGACCAGCTGTCATAAGCTAAGAAATTATCTAAAAGAAGTGAACTTTAGACCTGTGATAAAAAATGAGAATGTTAATCAAATTAAGAAGGTTTTCTCTTTTGATTGCTCTAGTTCTACTCCTGTTAACTCTACCAATAAGAAGAATGTACCCAAAACTGCTTGGGTAGCTAAAAACACTTAAGCCTCATTGTGTGCAGGGCAAGAAGAAAAAATCATGTCGATCATTAACAGTGGATGCTCCAGGAACATGACAGAAGATAAAGCCTTGTTATCATAGTTTGAGGAGATGGCTGGCCTTTCAGTGACCTTTGGAGACAACATCAAGGGATTCACAATGGGATATGGCAGTTTAATTTGTGAAAATATTGTCATGCGGGATGTAGCACTGGTTGCAGGACTTGCAGTAAATCTTATAAATGTCACTCATTTAAAGATAAGGGTTTCAAGGTTACTTTTGACAAAGAAGATTGTTCAATCACAAGAAAGAAGAGTAGTGAAGTTGCTCTCAAAGGAGTGAGAAAAGGAAGTCTGTTTGTTGCTGACATGAACTCTGAAAACAATGACAATGTATGTTGCTTCCATACTAAGGCATCAAGTGAACAAAGCAAACTCTAACAAAAGAAGCTCTCTCACTTAAATTACAAGGCAATCAACACTCTTGTGAAAAGAGAATTGGTGAGAGACATGTCATTATTGGAGTTTTTTCAGAATGAAGTTTGTGAAGCTTGTCAGAAAGGTAAAATTAAGAGATCAAGTATCAAAAGCAAAGCTGTGACTTCCATCAATGCTCCACTACAACTTATCCATATGGATTTGTTTGTATCTGTAACTCTTATGTCCATTTTTAAGAAGAGATGTGCACTGGTAATGATGGATGACTACTCAAGATACACTTGGGTGGAATTTATGCATTCAAAAGATGAAACTCCACACATTATCATTGAACACATAAAGAATATTGAGAAATATGCTAAAGATCAAAATTCTGTGAAAAAATTGAGGAGTGACAATGGTACTGAATTCATAAATTCCATATTAAATGAATTTTGTAAAGACAAAGGCATCACTCAAGAGATCTCTGCTCCAAGAACACGTCAACAAAATGGTGTGGTTGAAAGAAAGAACATAACTCTAGTTGAAGTTGTAAGGACATGACAATGTTGCAGGATGCCATGCCAAGTTGCCAACCAGTTTTTGGGAAGAAGCTGTTAACACATCATGTTATACTCATAATAGATACTTGGTGAACAAAAATATTGGCAAGTCACCCTACTCAATCATGTCTAATAAGAAGCCTATAGCTAAACATCTGTATGTATTTGGAAGCAAGTTTTTTGTGTTAAAAGAAAACTCTGAATATGTTGACAAATTTGACTCAAAAGTATTTGAAGCTATCTTTTTTGGATACTCATTGGAAAGAACTGCTTACAGAGTTTGTGTGCTAGAGCCAAAGAAGATAATGGAGAAAACATATGTGATATGTGATGATGACAATTATCCTGGCTTGGAATGCCTTGATAAAAATGAAGCTGAAGCTTTAAAATTTGAAAATTTCAACCTTGACAGTGATTCAGAAGATGAAGATGAAAATAATACAGACAACAAAGAAGAAGAAGAAGAAGGAGCTAATGAACCTGTGAATTTTGAAAATGAGAATTCATCTCAAGACAGAAGCTCACTTGAATTTGATAGCACAAACTCGGGGGGAAAAATAGATGATAGTTCTGCAAGTCATGCTAATAATGAAGAAAATGAGGATACCTCTAGTAGTCAAAATCATCACACCAAAAAATGGGGTTGGAGTCACACAAGTGACACTATCATTGGTGACCATAATGTTGGTGTGAGGACTAGAAGTGCCACTGCAAATGAATACCTACATGTATGCCTTTTGTCTCAAATTGAGTCTAAGAAACTGAAGACACTCTACTTCATCCTGACTGGATAACTGCTATGCAAGAAGAGCTAAATTAATTTGAAAGAAATAAAGTTTGTGAATTGGTTCCTGCACCAAGAAATAGAAGCATCATTGGAACAAAGTGGGTGTACATGAATAAAATGGATGAAAATGTTATTGTTACTAGAAACAAAGCAACACTGGATGCCAAAGGCTACTCATAAGAAGAAGGAATTGACTATGATGAAACTTTTTCTCCAGTTGCAAGACTTGAAGCAAAAAGAATTTTTCTTGTATTTACTACACACTCAAATTTCAAAGTATATCACATGGATGTGAAAAGTGCATTCCTCAATGATGAACTAGAAGAAGAAGTCTATGTGCAACAACCTCCTGGCTTTGAAGATCCAAAATTTCCAGATTTTGTTTACAGACTATTAAAAGCTTTTTGATGGTTTGAAGCAGGCACCAAGAGCATGGTATGATACCTTGCCAGAATTTTTAATCAATAATGGATTCACTAGAGGCACAATTGAAATAGATAGAAGCAACTTATAGACCATCTTAGCAAACTTTGGATCAAAAAAACCTCATATTATATCAAATATACATCCTCTTTAAGGCTCCCATATAAGAAAGTGGTTTTGACATCCATTTGCTAAATCTGATAGTCAAAGTAAGCAGTTATTGCTAGCAAAATCCCTGATGGACTTGACCATAACAACTGGTAAAAAGTCTCATTATAGTCTATACCATAAATTTGTTTGAAACCTTTTGCCACTAGTCGCGCCTTATAGGTCTGTACTTTACTGTCCATGTCGGGGTTTTTTCTTGAAAACCCACTTGCACCCTATAGGTTTTACCCCTTCGGGTGGAGAAAGTCAATACTTTATTTTGATACATGGATTTTAAATCGGATTTCATGACCTCCAGCCATCTCTCGGAGTCTGAACTATTCATATCATCTTGGTAGGTCAGAGACTCATCATTGTCCGTAAGCATCACATCACCATCTTGAGTCAAGAGAAATTCATAATTTCTCTCAGGCTCATGGTTAATCATACTAGATCTATGTTAGATATATTTGAGATGTCATGTCTAATCTGATTTGTGTTTAGTTTCAGAACTTAATATCAGGACTTATCAGGACTTACTGGAAATCAGAACTTACTGAAGTCAGAACTTATATCAGAACTTAAGGTCATCAGGATTTATATTAGGACTTAAGTGTGGGTACTTCAGATAAGGAATGCAGCTGATTTACAGGAGAGGATCTGGACTAAAACAAAGAAAGATATGTTTTAAGGAGTTGGATATCTAGAAGACTTATAAAAAGATAAAATCTGATTGATATATTTTAGGAGACAGAATTATATTCCATATCAATTAGAAGATATCTTGTAACCGTGTACTATATAAACACAGCTTAGGGTTTACACTATATGTGTTATCATTCACGAGAAAGATTATTCATTGTAACCCTAGCAGCTCTTAGTGATATTGTTCATCACTGAGAGAGTAGTTTAACCTACTTTGTAACAGAGCTTATTATATTGAATAAACTTGATTACTGTTACAACTTGTGTTCTAAATCGATTTGGTTGTATAAATACTATATTCAACCACCTTCTATAGTGTTGTGTGACCTAACAAGTGGTATCAGAGCCTCTCCGTTGATATACAAACAGTGAGATCCGGTTTACAATCATGTCTGAAGAAACACAAACTCCACCGAATCCCACCAAAACTCAAGATACTCAAAACAATCAAACCCACAGTCGATATGAAACCATTAGGGTTCCCATACTGAGAGCATCTGAGTATCCTATATGGAAGGTAAAGATGGCTATGTTTCTGGAAGCCACAGATCCAGAATACCTTGATAGAATTAATGAAGGACCATATAAGCCTACCAAGCTTTCTGTTGCAGTTGCTGATCAACCAGCAAAGATCATACCAAAGGAAAAAAGTGATTATACACCTGAAGACATCTCATCTATTGCCAAGGATGCAAGGGTAAGGCATTTGCTGCATAGTGCAATTAACAATGTCATGTCAAACAGGGTAATTAGATGCAAGAATACAAAGGAGATATGGGATGCTTTGGAGACAAGATGTCAGGGAACTGAAGCCATCAAAAAGAACAGAAAGACAATACTCACTCAGGAGTATGAGCACTTTGACTCAAAAGCTGATAAATCATTAACTGATTTATATGACATGTTTGCCAAACTCTTGAATGATCTGTCACTGGTGGACAAGAAATATGATCTTAAAGATTCAAATCTAAAATTCCTTTTAGCTCTTCCTGAAAATTAGGATTTGAAGTCTACTACCATAAGAGACAACTATGACCTTACTGAAACTACTCTTGATGAAATTTATGGTATGCTCAAGACTCATGAACTTGAGATGGATCAAAGGAGCAAAAGGCAAGGAAGGAAGTCAAAGACAGTTGCTCTTAAAGCTGAAGAGGAATCTCCTAAAGTGGTTGTCTCAAAAAGGGGCAAAGGAAAGGCTCTCATCATAAAGTCTGATTCAGAATCATCAGATTCTGATGATGATTCAGAAACTGAAAGTTTATCTGAAGTGGATGTTGATGCAGAGATGATGCAACTGTGTGCTCTTATGTTGAAGGGTATCACAAAGATAGCCTACAAGAAATTCAGAAAGGACAAGAAGTTTTTCAGGAAAGGTGGAAGTTCTGAAAAGAAAGGGTTCAGAAAGTCTGAAGGCAAAGGAGGAAAGTCTGACAGAGGAGACAACTCAAATGTCAAATGCTACAATTGTGGTGAAAGAGGCCACATCTCTCCTGACTGCAAGAAAGGAAAAAGTGATAAAGGCCAGACACCTATCATAAAGAAGAAAAACTGGGCAGACACTTCAGATTCTGAAGAAGAGGTGAACTATGCCTTGATGGAAAATGCTGATAGCAGTTCTAAAACTGCTGAATTGAAGGTACCTCAAACAAATCTTGCTTTTCATACTGATGATATTACTGAGTTGAGATTATATCTTAAAATCATGTTCATTAGTTTTAGAGATCAGACTTTAACAAATGAAAGATTAACATCTGAAAGTCTTGCTCTTAGAAACAGAAATGACTACTTAGAAAAGGAGTTAGTTTTTCTTCATCAAACTCAGAAAAAAAGAGATGAGGCTTTGTATGTTAGAGATGAAGTGCTAAAACTGAATAAATCTCTTAAATTTGAACTGGAAAAGGAAAAGGAAAAGGAGATAATCAAAACTTGGACTAACTCTGGAAGAACAACTCAGAAAATATTAGAAAATGGAAATTGGAAAGAAGGACTAGGTTACCTAGATGATAAAGAAGAAAAGAAAACCGAGTCATCTAAATCAAACTTTACCAAGAAAGCTGAAAAACCTAAAGATAATCCTGTTAAATTTGTAGCAAAAACTGTTGTGTCTGATTCTGAAAAGATGAAAGATTCTAAGACAGAAGTCAAAGAAAAGTCAACTTCTGACAAATTAAAATAGGACAAACCAGCTTCAATAAATATAGGTTTGATGACAAAGAAGCAGCTTAAGCATAAGCTGAAAGAGATTAAAAAAGTAAACAAGGTAAAGGAAGCTAGGAAAAATAGCAATGAAAAGGAAGGTGTGAATAAAAGCAATAATTATATGCCTGTTCCTAATGCTCCTAGAAAGAAATGATATAATTGTGGAAACTCTAACCATCTTGCTTCTTTTTGCAGGAAAAATAAAGATATAAACTTTTTACCTCCTAGATCAGGAGTTAAGAGTCAGTCTGTTAGGTTTAAACCACAAAATCCTTGTTTTCATTGTGGTAGTTTATGGCATTCTATTTATACTTTTAAGGAATATCATAGTTTGTACTATGATTATTATCAAATAAAACCTTCTTTAAAGAAAGTTAGTGTAATTCCTTCTAGTATAAATTCTGATGCAAAGTCTGATATAAAATCTGATAAAAAGCATGTTAGCATAAACTCTGAAACTAAATCCGCTGTAAATGCTAACAAACTTAAAAAGGCCAAAGGATCCAAGAAAGTATGGGTCCTTGAAACTAACCATTAGTGGTCTTTGTGATTGCAGGCCAACAGGAAAAACATCCTAGTTCTGGACAGTGGATGTTCAGGACATATGACTGGAAATAAAGCCCTGCTATCAGACTTTGTGGAGAAAGCTGGCCCATGAGTTTCTTATGGAGATGGCAACATGGGAATGACTCTGGGATATGGATATATCAATCTTGGGAATGTCATCATTCATACAGTAGCTCTTGTCTCAGGACTTAAACACAATCTGCTAAGTGTGAGTCAAATCTGTGACAGAGGCTATCATGTGTATTTCTTTGAAGAACATTATGAAGTTGTAAGTAATTCTATAGGCAAAGTGGTTCTGAAAGGTTACATACATGGTAACATATATGAAGCCAGACTTTCAACAAACTCTGATGGTTCTGCAATCTGTCTGTTAAGCAGAGCATCAATTGAAGAAAGCTGGAATTGGCATAAGAGACTCTCTCATTTAAATTTCAACAACATAAATGAGCTAGTAAAGAAAGATCTTGTGAGAGGACTGCCAAAATCAGTATTTGCTCCTGATGGCCTTTGTGACTCATGTCAAAAGGCAGAATAAAGAAAATCTTCATTCAAAAGTAAAACTGAATCCTCAATTCTTGAGCCTTATCACTTACTGCATGTTGATCTATTTGGTTCAGTCAATGTCATGTCCATTGCAAAGAAGAAATATGCTATGGTTATAGTGGATGAGTTCACAAGATATACTTGGGTGTATTTCTTGCACAAGAAAAATGAAACTGCATCTACTCCAACTGATCATGTCAGACAGATGGATAAATTAGTCAAAGATTCTGTTAAAATAATAAGAAGTGATAATGACACTAAGTTCAAGAATTCAATCATTGAAGAGTTATGCAAAGAGCATGGAATAAAGCAGGAATTTTCTGCACCTGGAACTCCACAGCAGAACGGAGTTGTAGAAAGAAAGAACAGGACTCTTATTGAAGCTGCACGAACTATGCTTGATGAAGAAAAACTACCAACCTATTTCTGAGCTGAAGCTGTGCAGACTGCTTGTTTTACACAGAATGCTACACCCATAAACAAGCATGGAAAAACACCATATGAGATGGTGAAGAAAAAGAAGCCAAATATGAAATACTTTCATATATTTGGATGCAAGTGTTTTGTTCTTAAGGCTCATCCTGAACAGCTGTCAAAATTTGATCTAAAAGCTGATGAAGGAATTTTTGTTGGATATCCACTTTCCACAAAAGCCTTCAGAGTCTACAATTTAAGAACAAGGGTTGTCATGGAATCTATCAATGTATCTTTTGATGATAAAAAGATTACTAGACTTGAAGATTTCAATGATCATGATCAGCTGAGTCTGATGACCTAAATCCTGATCCTGTAAATTTTGATGACCTAAATCCCGATCCTGTAAGTTCTGACGGGTTAAACTCTGATGTCATTGAAACTGTGGTAACTGCTTCAAAGGAAAATGCACCTGTTCAGGGGGAGCAATCTGATGATCATACCACATCTCAAGACTCTCAAGAAGCATCAATACTTGTCACTGGCTCTTCAAATTCTGATTCATCAAGTGCTGATGAGCCAAATTCTGATAATTCTAGAAACTCTGATCCTTCAAATCCTGAAGGATCCAACTCAAATTCTGAAATTTCAGAGAACATAACTTCAGGGGGAGCATCAGAAAATGCTGATGGAGATAGCATGGATCATGGGGGAAGATCCAGTTCTAGAGATCAACTTCCATCTGCAAGAAAGTGAACTAAATCACATACACCTGACTTAATAATTGGAGATCCTGAAGCAGGTGTCAGAACTAGAACAACAACATCAAATGAATGTCTCTATCATTCCTTTTTATCTCAGACTGAACTAAAAAAAGTGGAATAAGCTCTTCAAGATGCTGATTGGGTGTAAGTAGTGCAGGAAGAGTTAAATGAATTTGAAAGAAATAAAGTCTGGACCCTAGTGCCAAGACCAAAGAACAGATCCATTTTTGGCACAAAATGGGTGCTCAGAAATAAAACTGATAGTGATGGCATAATTACAAGAAACAAAGCAAGGCTGGTTGCTAAAGGTTACTCTCAACAGGAGTGTATTGACTATGATGAAATATTTGCTCCAGTTGCTAGATTGGAAGCCATAAGGATCTTTTTTGCTTTGCTGCTCACAAGAAGTTCAAAGTCTTTTAAATGGATGTGAAAAGTGCTTTTCTCAATTTAGAATTGGAAGAAGAGGTATATGTTGAATAACCTCCGGGCTTTGTAGATCCAAAATTTCCAAATCATGTCTACAGGCTTGACAAAGCACTTTATGGCCTTAAGCAAGCTCCAAGAGCATGATATGAGACTTTAGCTCAATTTCTTCTGGAAAGTGGATTTAACAGAGGCACAATTGAAAAAACTCTGTTCTACCTCAACCGTGGAAAGGACTTACTTTTGGTACAGATATATGTTGATGATATCATCTTTGGCTCTACAAATACAAAGCTTTGTGAAAGATTTTCCAAGCTAATGCAGTCAAGATATCAAATGAGTATGATGGGAGAACTTTGCTATTTTCTGGGACTTCAAGTCAAGCAAACTGAAGAAGGTACTTTCATAAATCAATCCAAGTATACCAGAAATTTACTCAAGAAATTTGGAATGCAAGACAGTTCAACTGCATCCACTCCCATGACCACTACAACCAAGTTAGATAAAGATACTGGAGCATCAGTAGATATTACTAACTACAGAGGTATGATTGGCTCACTTCTATATTTGACTGCAAGTAGACCTGATATCATGTATGCTACCTGTCTTTGTGCAAGATTTCAGGCTGATCCAAGAGAACCTCATCTAATAGATGTGAAAAGAATTTTCAAGTACCTCAAGGGTACAACTGATCTAGGATTGTGGTATCATAGGGAATCAAATTTTAAGCTAATAGGTTACTCAGATGCAGATTTTGCAGGATGAAAAATAGACAGGAAAAGCACTAGTGGAAGCTGCCAATTTCTTGGAGGCAGATTGGTTTCTTGGTTTAGAAAGAAACATAAATCAATTTCCACATCAACTGCAGAAGCATAATATATTGCTGCAGGAAGCTGTTGTGCACAGATTCTTTGGATGAAGAATCAGTTACTAGACTATGGGTTAGAATTTTCTAAAATACCTATTTACTATGATAATCAAAGTGCTATTGCTATGACAGGAAATCCAGTTCAACATTCCATGACAAAGCACATCAGCATTAGGTACCATTTCATAAGGGAACATGTGATGGAAGGTACAGTGGAATTGTATTGTGTCCCAACAGATCAACAACTAGCAGATATCTTCATAAAACCACTATGTGAAGCTACTTTTACAAGACTGGTAAATGAACTTAGAATGGTTTCAGGTTCTTTCTCAAAATCTATTTAGTTTTTGTTCTCATGCATCAGACTTTATGATCAGTGTTTACAAATTGTCTTATCTCCATGTAATTTGTGCTTAAATTGTAACATATTAAATACTGATTGTTATCTGATGTGATTCTATAAACTCTGAAAGTGTTTTGAATGTTTTGTGACTATTCACTCCAATGAGGATTATTTGTTAGATGCTGACTTAGTAGTCTTTAACACACTGGTTATCCCATATTTGAATTAGTCATTTATGTGGAAATCCATTACAAAGCAAATTCTGATTTTGATCTTAGTCAAATTTACTTTGTGTATCTTATTACTAAGTCACAAACTAGATTATTGCTTCTTATCTATCAAATTATGATGTCAGTAAATCTTAAGGATGAACTACATGCTTGATAAGCCTCACTTATTTGAAGAAAATAAAAGAAAAGAAAAATTTGGAATCAGGTACTCCTTTGAGATCTAGAGTAAATATGTGAAAGGGAAGACCCAAGTGCATTGCTGGTATTAAGTAATATGCATTAGAAAAGTAAAATAATTTTTCTTGGTGACTTTTCACATTCTCTGATTACTGGAGAAATACTCTGATAACAGCATAAATTCTGACAGCAGTTGTAACTCTTTTACACTGAGAAGTCACTGTGTAAAGAATTTCAAAAGATGCATTAAATGAGCACAAATAGTTGAGGTGGACTCTTGCATAAATTTATTCTATAGTAAACTTCAAAATTAAAGACAGATTTTAAGCATTTTTCTTAGTTATGCCTTATTTCTAAGATATACTGAAGTTTATCATACTTTAATCTTTATCTTATCATTTGCACATACACACACTCTCACTCCATATGAATGATGAAAATTACTGTGGTGATTAAGTTGTTTCAGATAAACAATTAAGTATTATTTGCATAAATTCTGAGGACAAGTTCTGATGAAATTTCTGATAATTAAACTCTGAAGAAACCAGTCAGTATTTGTGTAAAGAATCACAAAAACAGTCATTCCCTTTTTGAGTACATAAGCCATATTCTAATGATAGTTAAATTCTGATAATAGTCAAGTTCTGATGCAAATCCTGATGGAAACTCTGATGCTTACGTGGCATTATTTAATTATTTGACTTGTTTTTGGTATTTACTGTAATGGTCATTTTTATCAGAAAATGATTAAGTGAGATAAAAACAGTAATAATCATTTGGTTTTTGGGTTGCGTGTTTGTTTTGAAAACATGTGAGCAATAATTACTGCACATTTCCCGTGCCCACTAACCACTGTTTTGACTATTTACTGCGTGACATGTGTCAAATGTCTGTTTTACTTCCAAAAAGAGCCGTTGAGTGGAAAGAGTATATATATTAAAGTTAAAAGATTTCACAATCTTTTACCTACTCTTACTTTATCTATTATTTCTTTTACTCTCTCTCTCTCTCTCTCTCTCTCTCTATTTTCTGACGGACTCTCTTACAAGCATTTTATCAAACACCTTTCGTACACACAATTTTTCACTTAATTTCTTACAGATATGGCACCTAAGGATCTTATCTATGATGGAGCCAAGTTTGTTCCTAACAACTACATGGCTGTTCTCAACAAGGACGAGGCTCCTTCTGAACTTCACTTCATTCAAGACTTTCTATCTCGAAGTGAAATTGGGTATGCTCTGACCCAACCACAACTTCTCTCAGGAAAGCAAATTCTGGAGTTCTGGAGGTCTGGGGTTTATGATGATGGTGCTGAAAATGGGTCCCCAAGCATTATTTTTACAACAGGGGAAGATGAACACTTGGTTACCTTGTCAACTGTTCGACAAACATTGCATCTGCCAGAGAACTGTACTTATAATTCACAAGTTGGGGAACCAGTTCTTCAATAGATGATGGCAAATCTTGGTTATGAGAAATATTTGTCAAAGCTGGGACAACTGAAGAGGCCCCATATCAGGAGGGAATGGAGTTTGTTTTTCGATTGCATCACCAAAGCCTTTGCCAACAAGTGCTCCAACTTTGATGCTATACCAATCATGAGTCAGCAAATTGGGTATGCTCTTCTTCATCAAACCCATTTTGATTATGCTAGTGTTGTGCTAGGTTTTATAGGTGATAGGATGCAAGAAGATAGCAACACAGTTTATTTTGCTAGATTCTGTCAGCTTATATACAATTTCTGTTGTTTTGATGCACCTCAAAACTTTAGTGAGACAATTAAACCCTTTAAACTTCACAAAAGGGCTTTCACAGACTTATTATCTACTGATAACAAGAAGAATATACTAAGACCCCTCCAAATTCCACAATCTGTTAAATAATTCTTAGTAAATTCTGATCCTCACACATACTCAACCATATATCCTGATGTTGTACCTATACAGCCTTCCACTACTCAAACAGCACAATCTTCTCAACCTCCACCAACACAACCTTCTAACTCTCAACCACAGCCTACCATCAGAACCTATTTCCAACCTAGCACAATCTTCTCAACCACAACCATCAGCACCTACTACCAAACCAACCTCTGGTACTTCCCAAAAGGTGCCAGTTGTAAAATCTGCTACAACATCCAGACCCAAATCTTCAAGAGCAAAATTTGTGCCTAAATCTCCACCAAGGAGAAGAAGGAGGATTCTTCTAAGGGATGAATCAGATGAAGATGAGCAAGTCTAGGTTCATGCATCAGAACCTGTGACAATAGCAGCTGAAGAATCAATTCTTCAGAAAGAAAATGAAGCTGAAGGTTCTGAAATTCAGAAAAGGAAAAGATCTGCAAATTCTGATGCATATCATGTTTCTCCTTCATCTAGTAGAAAAATGAAGACTAGAGCAGGTGTGAAAATTGCACAAGCTCAATATGAAGATGCTGAGGAAGGGGATCAGGAATCTCTGATCTCATCAGAACCAATAGTGATTAAAGCTTTGTGACCTCCACCTTAAGCTGAAGACACTGTTCAAGATACAGTGATCACACCTCCTGTCTCTCCAATCAAAGAAATAACTACAGTTGAAGATTCATGATTAAGTCCTGAAATTGACATTCATAGGCTGAACATTCCATCTGTCTTGTTTCTGAAAGCACCACAAGGACAAGTGACAACTCCACTTGTTTCTCCACTAAATGCTGAAATACCAACTACTCCAATTCTGGATGTGGAAATAGATGAAGTTGTACCAGAATCTCCTACAACCACACACACTCTTGTGTTGTCAGAAGATGATGAGCTTCTCTCAAGTTCTGAAGACAGTGCTCCAGTAAATGCTCCAATTCTTGGAAATGAGGCACTACTTAAAAAGTTTGTTGAAAAAGATGCTCCTGTTCCTTGGGAAGAAACTCACAGAGGAGTTGACTGGATCAAGAAGTGGAATGAATCTAATTTCATTCCCAGCTCAAAAGTTTGTCAGATCATATTGCCAAAGCTGATGAGTTGTTGACACATTCTGACTTCTAAGCTCAACTTAAAGTCACAGCTCTCAGTACTAAAAGTCTTTAAGATTAACAATCCATTACTCATGCCAAAGTTGATAAGCTTCAGGAAAATACTGATAAGCTGGACCTAATGCTCAAGCTAGAAAAGAACAGGTTTATCAGATCTATTCATGAAAAAGTAGAGGTTATTGAGAAAGTTCAAGAAAAGCAACAGGCCCAACTGAATGAGGTCTTGCAGAATCAAGCCTCTCAACAGACTTAACTGAATGAAATCCAGTCTTCAGTGGAACTTCTTCTTTCCCTACTCCTATCAGATGATGCCAAAAGGGGGAGAAGGTAGTTAAGTCCAAATGCTCTACTATTCAAACACTGAAGAAGAAGGATGATAAAGAAGATGACCAGGGAGGCCTAACAAAGGTCAAGGTCAAGGACAAAGCAGCCAAGTTTCTTCACAGAAATTAATTTCTGATTCTAGCAAATCTTCTACACATAAGAATACAAGTTATGAAGCTGTGAATGCTCAAGTTCTGAAAGCAAGTTCTGACAATCAAAGTCTGATATCAAGTTCTAATATTCTGATTCAAGCTGAAAGTCAACACTCTCAGAAGTTTTTACAAACTCTGAAGCTTAAGGGAAGGGAGACTACTGTCTACTATAAGGATCCCAAGATTCAGACACTTGATGAAGAAATTGCTAGAAGATTATTTCTCAAGCATAATCCTGGAATGGATTTAGAGACTCTAAAGGAGGAAGAAGCTAGATTTGCAGCTGAGAAGACAAATCCTAATTCTAAAGCTTCTAATGCAAAGAAACCTCCAAGGCCTAAGGAAAAAGACATTGTGATCAAGGAAAAATCAACTACTGAGGCTTCAAAGTCCAAAACAAGATCACAAGTTGAGATTGATCCCAAAGTAAAAGGGAAAGAAAAGGTTGATGAACCAACAAAGATTCAGAAGAAGAAAATTCCTTCAGTTTTAATAGATCCTGCCTATGAAGCTACAATGTATGATGATGATGATACTCTGATAAAAGAGGAAGTTGAATCTTTGAAGAGAAGGAAGAAACTGAAAGAAACAGAGTTAACTACTGATAATGCTCAAGCTACTCAAACTCTGGAAGTTTAGAGTTTATCAGATTCTGAGAAGCTATCTGCTCAAGAAGATAATGAAACAACAAATCCTGATCAAGTCATCAAGACATCAACCTCTGACAGAGCTCAAGTTGATTTGAACAAGATGACAATTACTGATAAGAAGAAACTCCTATGGAAAAATGTTAAACCATCAGATCCTAAGAAAAGTTAACTGTTGTCTGATTTCATGACTGTTGGATTGAAAGCTAGAGAAGCAAGAGACAGAGCTGGATTAGGTTCTGAAGAAGCCAAGATCAAAACTGGAGTTGAAGTAATTACCAGATATCCATACTTATTAACTGAAAAGCCACTTGAGGAAGTTACACAGAAACACCTTGACAAGGTTATATCTGTTCAAGTGGTACTGGATGTTCATGATAGGAGTAATGTCAAAGAAAAGCTAATTCTATTTCTTGAAGATGGAAGAACATACAGAATTTCAGAATCAGATATGCTGAACAAATCTCTAAAAGAACTTCAATTCTTTCATTATCTTTTGGAGATAAAGTCCGAGATTACCAGAAGATGGTCAAATTTCATCATGAAGACCATAAGGGATAAAGCCAGAATCTCTGAATCAAGGGTTGCAGAATTTATTCCAAAGATAGTTGAAGATGATGGAAGTGAAATTCCAATGAAGAAAAATTCTGCTAAACTTGAAGTTATTCTGAAAGAGAAATGTGCTATAATGAAGACTCATCTCATCCAAGGGTAATCAGACTTGGTGATGGTTTGGAAAGAAATCACATCTCAGCACTTGGACTGCAATCTACCAGATTGGAAGTCAAGATGAAGAAATGAAGCAAGTCAAGGCTACATTAGCTCAAGTCCTGAGAAATGCAGAAGAGAAGCTGATATCAAACTTTGTCAAGAATCACTTTGAATTCAGATTGACTCAGTAAAATTGGTAATAGCTGCAAGGACTGTAAGTTGTAGTTAGTTGTCTAAATAAACTCTCATTGCATTTGTACTTAAATGTTTTTGACATCATCAAATCTATTAACTTGTATATTTTTCATAATTTACAAGTTGGGGGAGATTGTTAGATATATTTGTGATGTCATGTCTAATCTGATTTGTGTTTAGTTTCAGAACTTAATATCAGGACTTATCAAGACTTACTGGAAATCAGAACTTACTGAAGTCAGAACTTATATCAGAAATTAAGGCCGTCAGGATTTATATCAGGACTTTAAGTGCGGGTACTTCAAATAAGGAATTCATCTAATTTACAGGAGAGGATCTGGACTAAAACAAAGGAAGATATGCTTTAAGGAGTTGGACATCTAGTAGACTTGTAAAAAGATAATATCTGATTGATATATTTTAGGAGACATAATTATATTCCAAATCAATTAGAAGATATCTTGTAACTGTGTACTATATAAACACAGCTTAGGTTTTACACTATATGTGTTATCATTCACGAGAAAGATTATTCATTGTAACCCTAGCAACTCTTAGTGATATTGTTCATCACTGAGTGAGTAGTTTAACCTACTTTGTAACAGAGCTTATTATATTGAATAAACTTGATTACTGTTACATACTTGTGTTCTAAATCGATTTGATTGTATAAACAATATATTCAACCCCCTTCTATAGTGTTGTGTGACCTAACAATCTACGAACAACCTGTATTTCCTGAACATGATTACTTTCAACATTTTGATGTACATCCTGATCTTGTTCCAACTCTGGTTCAATGTTATCTGTGGATTAAAAAATATTCCAAGTCAAATGCCAACAAGTCACAAATCAAGTCATATCGAGAACTATGTCGAGAAGTCAAAAATGACTTGTAGAGAAGTCACTCTACTTGTAAAGATGTCATTATGCTTGTAGAGAATTCCAAAGAGATATTGACAAGTCAAACTGCTTGTATAGACTGGAGATATCGACAAGTCAAAAATATATAGAGAGAAGTGAAGATATCAACAAGTTAAAAGTCATAGAGAACCGGAGGTATCGACAAGCCAAACTGCATATAAAGAATTGGAGATATCGAAAAGTCAATTTGCTTGTAGAGAACTGGAGATATCTACAAACCATAATACTTATAGAGAAGTGGAGATAACGATAAGTCATTCTACATATCGATATGTGATGTCTCTAGACGGTAAAATAGATCTCGACAACAGTTTCAAAATTTAGAATGCATACAACTTGAAGATCCAAGATTATCAGTCAACAAACTGTTTTATCACTGAAATTCTAAAAATGCAGCTTGATGAATGCAATATTAAGGGACAAGATGAACTGGACAAAGGAGGGTCACAGGCATATTAGATTGTATAGCGATTTGTTGTACCTAAAGTGGAAATAGACAAAAGGTCTTTATAAAATATTTGTCCATTTTAGCAATATCTGTAAATAGTGCATGTTGATCTATAAAACATGCCACGGGTCCTTTGTTTAGATGTAACAAAAACATTTCTAGAAGTTTTGTATTCTCTCAAGAGAAGTAGTTGAGTTTTTTTTTATTTAAGAACACATATTTGTAGCACTGGTAATTTGATTTAATATAAATCAAGTGAGTTTTGATAATTGTTTGTGTCTCTTACATTAAGAAATTTATCACTACAAATTATTATCTAGATGTTTAAGTTCCGTAGCCTAAACACAACCTGATTTTTAAGATAGTAAAAAGGAAAAAAAATCAAGAAAACACATTCACCCCCCTGTGTTGCATTTCATACCTAACAGAGATAATTTATAATATTTTATATTTCAAATATTTTGTAATAAATTCTTATTTTGACATTTTTTTAATAAATTCATTTTTATTTAAAGATACAGAATCAATGTATTTTGAGGAGTACTTATCACTCGTTATGTCCCATTTTGCTGATATTTGAAGGTTTGACACACATTTTAAACCGAAAAAAGTACTAGTCATACTTTAATAAAATATTTAGGTGTTATTCAGGATATGTATTCAGCGGTAAGGACATGTGTTCGGACGCCTTTAGGAGATACTTAGTATTTTCCAGTTGAGGCGGGCCTTCATTAGGTGTCGGTATTAAGCCCCTTACTTTTCATTGTTGTTTTGGATGTGATTACTCGTACAATCCAAACTCATGTTCCTTGGTGTATGTTATTTGCGGATGATATTGTGTTAATCACATAATCTAGGGTTGAGTTAAATACAAACTTAGAACGATGGCGTGCATCATTTGAGGCTCCAGGATTGCGTTTGAGCCGTTCTAAGACTGAGTACCTTTGGGCTAATTTCAATGAGGAGAATCAAGAGGAGGACATTTATGTTTACATTGCCGCTGACTATATTCCACAAACTGATAGTTTTAAGTACCTTGGCTCTATCATAAAGAACAACGATGATATTCTTGCTGATTTTACGTATCGTATTAAGGCAGGTTGGGTTACATGGAAGGCCACTACTATAATTTTATGTGATAAGAGCGTTCCTTTGAAGTTGAAGGGTAAATTTTATAGATTGGCAGTTAAACCAACATTGTTATATGGTTCTGAGTGTTGTCCATTGAGGAAAGTCGAAGAACGTAGGTTGGAGAATGCAGAATTGCGTATATTGCGATAGATTTGAGGTTACACAATAGTGGATAATATTCTGAATAATATTTTTAGAAGAGTTTTGGGTGTGGAATTTATTTCCAATAAAATAAGGGAGGGTGTTTATGTTGATATGGGAATGTTAGACGTAGACGCACTTCCTCCTCAGCTAGACGGGTTAAAACTATTTTGATAATTTGTTCTTGCTACCTAAGAATTTTAAAATTCAAAATCCGTTAATCGTACCTGTAAAGTTAAAGTCAGATGTGATAATGAGTACAAATAAATCAATAGAAGAGGATGTATCGGAGGCAGAAAGAAAGTTGATATTCGATGAAATATATATATAGAAAAAAGTTAGTTATAGTGTGATTTACAAATTTAAAAATTCCCTCCATGTATTTCTCGATATCAATACACACAATTAATAAAAAGGACCATGTGTATGGTTATAGCTAGTTATAGCATGACCATTTGAAACCTATTAGGTAGTCATTAACCTTGAAACATCTATCTTTGTAATGTCTAAAAATTTTAGAAGTCACAAAAGTAAGGCATCTTTTTGGATTGGTAGAGTTTGAATAAGTATTATCAGTGAAAAAATAAGAAAATTGGTCAGAACTGGTAGAAAATGAGCATTAAAACGTGTGAATAGAGTCCGATTTATATCGATAACATAAACAACAGATTTATTTGTAATAAAAGTCATTTTAGAAATCTATTTGTGTCTTCACTCATTTAAAACATAAGCAAATTTGAGAGATTACCCATCGTGAGAATATGTAATCTATCATTAACAAATCATTTGATACATTTATTTAAAAATTATCGGTCATTGATATTGCTATAACTTTAGCACTTTCTGGGAAAATAACGGATAAAATTAGTACATTCATAGATATACACGAGCTTTAGATTATCATATTCATGTGATATCTTCTTCAAATGAGTAGAAGAAATAGATAAAATAATATTATCTTGTGAAATTTGTGAAACTTCGTATCCAAATCATAAGACTGAGCCGAAGAAACTTGTCTTATAAATATTTAGTAAATGTCTTTCATTAACTAGTTAATCAATGTTTACTATTGAAAATCTCTCACGTAACTCATTTCACACTTCAGCAGCGGCAAGTAACATAATTTAGTCGATCACTTAAATTATTTATCTTACGATTGTTGTGTGGATTATGTGTTTTTTTAATCCTAAATGTTTTATTTATGAATTAATGTAACGATAATATTTCCATTAATTTATAATATAGACTATTATTATAATTTTTAATTAGATTTCGTGATAAAAAAAAATTAAATACGGGTTTTACAAATGCAAAGTTAAAAGACCAAAAATATATATTTTTTCGCAAGCACATAGTAATAAATCAGCACAAATATATAGTATATACATATAATTATGAAAATTAAGGTTATTCGTTTAAAGTTTGCAAATACATACATGTTACATAAATAATATTATTCAGTGTATAGCTCATATATTATAGATTAATTATTTTTTATGGGTGATACTCATTATAAGTTGGTAAGATAAATACTTAATGATAAAGTATTTACATTAATTTTACATATTAGTTACTCTACAATGACATGACAAACTTTTATTTAAAAAAAATATTAAAAAATGAGTGTTGTTAATTCTTTTTTATTTAGTTTAGGTAAAATATCTAATATATATGCTAATGTAAATTCCCATATTTATTGCATGTCATTACTTTTTTTAATTTTGTTTAGGTAAAACGTCTAACGTACATACTTATGTAAATTTGTAGGGTGAGCTTGGTGCATCATTTAGTAACTTGATTTGGGATTTATGAGCACCGTAATTCATAGGCAGAGTTACCACAAGTAGCTCCTTGTCCATTTAGGAACAAACTATTACGAGTTAAACCATAATTTCAAGGATATTTGTAACATGATACTCATATTTATTTTTTTTAATAAAATTAAATTCTATAAGGGCGTGTGTTCAATTTATACTATTCTAATTTTTATATTTTCTGAAAAGGACTTCACATGTTTTCTTTAAAGTCAGATATATAAAAATCTTAAACATATCGTTGAAAAGTATTGTTTGAAGTAAATTATTGAGAAAAAATATAAAATAGTTGATTTATGTCAGGTTAGTATTTTAAAAATCAAGTATCTCAACATAAAGTAAAAATTCTCTTTTTAAAGAGTAAACTCTTAAAATCTCAATTCCGATATTTATTTATTTATATAATTCCACATTAGAACTTCAAACACTCAAATTTCATGTGCAAGATATCATTAAATTACTTGGACTATCAACTTCTCAAGAACGAGTACACAAGAACATGAACATAACAATTTTATTTGAGAATCGGATATATTCGTTATTTGTGTGTTTCTAATGTTAGTGATTTGTAACAGTCGAGAAGTACACCGAAAAAAATGGAGCTATAATGTTAGTGATTTGTATCCGCTCAAATATGATAGAAAAGGTGCCTGTATATGTAAATCTAAATGTACTGTAGAATATTTTTGGGAATAAAGTAATAGCCGGAAAAAATGCATCATAAAAGTATGAGTTGCAATACTAATTTATTAATTAACGAATATATGAACTATAACCGGCTTAGCTCTTTACACGGGCCTATAAAAATATAAAAATTTGAGCGGATATAAGGTAACATTATATAATGTGTTGGCAGAGTAGGAACAAGATAGGCGTTAAAATAATTGTTAAATTTTGAATTCAGAAATCATATTTTGTTATTTAAGATATTGATTAATTTGTTGATATTCATTACTTTTTATTATTTATTTGCACATGATGGTACTATATATCTGCAATTCTATATCTGATTTGGTAAGTATTATCAGTTGATTAAATTCATGTCCAACTGATTATTATATGCAGAAAAAATTCAGGTTAACATTAAGGTGTTTAATATGAAACAAGAGCCCTTAGACACTAGACACATTCATATTTTTTACGTTGCCAATAAAAGTTTTTTGCATTGATGACATCGTCAGCTTCCACTTATAATGTGGGAACTACCAAACAGTGAATAATACTCACAGTGAAACTCCATCCATCTTTATATAGTTACCCGAAAACTTTTCAAAGTAAAGAAAATTTTGTTCTTGGAGAGTGGTGATTAGTTTTTAATTTTTTTTTATATGTAGATTTGTTGTATTACTATAGAAGGTTCGTATGAGTCTTTTAATTGTTATCGTGTATGTTTCAATATAGTCTCTAATTCTAAAGATATTATTTTAGAAAGGTAAATTATTTCTGTACAATTAGAAATAAAAATTAGCATTACATATATTCTCGATGGTTATTATAGATTTTGATATTTAACATTAACTTAGGTTTCTAATTTGTTTGATACTGAGAACGGTGCAGTGATTTTCTAAAATGAAAAAAAAATGACATCAAATAATAAACTTAAACTTTGAACTCTTTCTTAGATCCCTGTCATTCATTTCAAAAAATTCTCTTCTGTGAATGAGAAATTGGATACTTTCGTCAACATTCTCATACATGACTTCAACTTGTCCAATTATGTAGCCAAAAAAAATTAATCCCGAAAAACATATATAAGCTTTATATGACATGATAATCACATGTTATACAAAGATATGGTCACTATAAATCATTTATTAAAATATTACTTTGTTAATGTAAATTTTAGATAATAAAACAATTGACATATAAAGTGATAAAACGCATATGACTATATGTACATACCTTTTTTGTAAAAAAAATTGAGAGAATGACCCATCTTTCGCTTCCATTTTTCTAAAATAAGATATTATTTTATTTCCCCTAAAAATAGAAGTTGTTAACATAGTGTAAATGTAAATGTTAGGTCTAAACATAAGTACCCCTAGAATACTTGTTTCTTAATATTATATATGTTTGGTTTAGTATTTTATATTCGGTCATGTCTTTGCAGCTCCTATATATTAATAGGTGTATGAATGTGATGATTTAGTTGTATCACCCGTTGATGAGGTAATAGTACAATCTAAAGTACAATCTGAACGTGTATACATTATGTTCTAAATTCACGGACAAATATTGTTGTTATAGATTAGTGCATCGGTATTTTGAGTACAAAATTTATAACGCGTTGGTGAAAATTAATAATATATTACTGTTAGTTAGACACCATTATTCGTCATTGTTTATATCAACTTGTCACTTTTTTGTATCAGTATTTCAGTTAATTTCAATTTATTAACATATTCTCAGTAATCTAAAAATATAAATTTGAAATGAAACTCTTATTGCTAGTTTTTTTATTTATATCATTTGTGTAGATTTTTCTACAGAATTAATAGTGATTGCAAAAATAGAAGATAATTTGAAAAAAATACAGATTTATAAAAAATATATATGAAGAGACTAAGTAACATAATAATTCTGAAAATGATGATCGCTCGTGCCCAAAAAAATATATTAAGGTGCAACAATTTACCTATAAGATTCAGATTTAGTAATGACATTTGCCAAACTTGTTGAGTGTATGAGACTTCGTCATAAATGTGAGGTAGAGAGTAGAATTTTTTATTTTGATTTTTGTAAGAAGATCTAGACTGTATATTTTTTTGTGAAAAAATAATGTCTTTCAAAGATTTAAACACTCCAATGGCAAAAAATAGTGTAGAGGTCTAAGACCATGAATCAAATTCATCTGTTTAATTGAGAAAATTGAGACGGATCCCTGGGAGCGGATTAGAAAGAAATTCTTACATCAGTTGCAGTAGTGCATTCAACAACTACTTCCATCGAGACATAAGGACCATTCAGTAATATTCCAACATATAATGGATCTGAAGGTTTCATAAACAACATCATTTTCTTCCATAGGTTGTAATTATCTTGTCCAATGAGGGAACCTTGATACTTCCAATTCTTTGGTTGTTCATCATCTTGGCGGAATTAAAATTATTTAAAGTTCAAAAATTTCAAGAAATGAGAATTTTTGAAAATTAAAAAATTTCAAGAAATTTTTGAAGAACTTGTTCCTTTCTCCGGATCTTGATTTGTATGTCAATCAACGAGCTCTAATACCAATTTTTAGTCCCAAAGTATCTTAGAAGGGGGTTGAATACGATACATACAATCTTTTAAGTTCTTCATTATATATACGGAATCAAAATAGACATGAAACAATTCGAGAAATATATCATTTTATTAATATAAACCTTGAGGTTGCTACAATCTAATAAAACAAATGATTATCTACAATAAATTCGATAGCACAACTTTGTGTTTACAAGCTTAATAAATGACGTCTTTAATGGTGCTCTCGTAAAAACACTTCTGTTGTTGCTAAGGAAGATAACCAAAAAATTTACATTTATTCTGCTGCTTTGTAGTCTTCGATTGCTTTGGACAGGTGGCATGATAATATCCACACAAAATTCATTCAATTATTTCTCTTGTTCAATGAATACAAAACAAGTAAATTATTGGCGACCAGAGGGAATTGTATTGCATTGGTCTTCTTACTTGTGACCACAAGGAAACAAAATTGCCTTGGTCAATTTCTCTAAAATGTTACTGGCGACCACAAGGTGAAGTAGTCCTGTTAGAGTTACTTGCGACCACAAGGGTATAGGATTGCCTTAGAAAATTTCTGGTTAGTGGCGACCATAGGATTGTTATTTTTACTTAACCATTTTCTTCCATCCACCTCTAACTTGCGATCACAAGGCAATCAATTTTGCCTTGGACTTAATTCTTTCTTGCGACCACTTAACAAACAACTTTCCTTTCTTACTTGCGACCACTAGTGTAGAATTTGACTTAGCATATTTTTCTCTTCTCAAGCTTCAATAATTGTATCAATAACAATTCTTCTGTATAACTTAATTAATTCCTTTCTGATATGTTGATATTTGGTGCACTGGTCTGGTCCACAAACAATAAACATGAACTGATTGAATTCAATTTCTTCTGCAGTTCTGAGCTAATACATCTTGATTAATTATTCAATGCTTCAAACACTGAACCCCTGATATGTAATACTTCAAATCAAATCATTTCACTGATTCTGGAAGTCCTTTGATATCTTATTCTTCATGGAGGCTTGAACATATTAATGAACTTCTTCCCATGACCTGATTACGGACTTAGAGCATTAAATCTCCATCTTTTAATTCTCTGTATTTATCCAGTCTTCATCTTCAGGGTTCCTGTGCTTCATAGTTTAATATAATTTATCTCTTTCTGTTACATGTTGAGTTATAATTCCTCGATTACATATTACGTTACATTATACTTTACAATCTCCCCCTATTTGATTGTTAGAGTTCGACAAGCAAATCCCTAAGGATGACTCAACTAACAATAAGAAAAAGTACAACCTCAAAATAGATAATGATATTAAATACATTCGGGATTATATATACAATTCTAGATTTCTTAAATTACAAATTACAAAGAAGTGTTCCTTTATCCTGAATAGATAATCTATGTCTTCTTTGTTTTTGTCTTCTTTAGCTTCTTGCCTTGACTACCTTCTCCTTCTTGGGTGGATTGAGTCTGAACAGACTTTCTCTTGGTAGCTTTCTTTCTGGGATCTGTTGATTTTGTTGAATCTGGAAGAGATGATCTTTTGCTTCTATTCAAAAGGTCATTCGGTCTAGCGTGGACAAAATCACGAGCTTCTAATTTAAGTACATTAATGGGAGGTGGATTATTCAGTTCATTAAGCGTCAACTGGAGATATCTGATTTTGGAGCACTTAGGAATAAGTTCAAACAACAGAGTATATGTTTTTGCCATTACGAAGACTGTTATCCTTTTAGGATGACCTTGTACTCTCTTAGTGTAGTTGATCGATTCTTCTTCCACCAACTCATCAAGTATCTTCATGATGGGAATCAAAGCAACCTTGTCTACTTTACATGTGGAAAGTTTGACATCCATCAAGGCTTGTTGTATTGCTTCTGATCCATTTTGTTCTAAAATCCTTGATCTTAATCTTCATTTTATTAATCTCAAAGACTAGACCCCCTTCATTATTAGTGCTGATGATAGGTTCACTATCTTTTAAAAGATTAATTTCTGCCTCTCCATTTATAAGTACCATATCATGATGAGCTCTATTTCCTTTCTTCATGTCCCTCTCTAAATCCCTGATCATTTTATCATTGAGCCTGTAAGTATATAGAACTTCAGTAGCTCTCATGTCTGCTTCTGATCTCTTGACTCCTGGTGCCTCCAGTTTTGCTCTTTTGCTCCTGAGTTGACTTTCCAGAAAAGTGAGTTGTAGAAAATGAATGGATCTTAAATGTTGATTAGACATGGTGATGTTCTGCATCCTACCATCTGCAAATACCTTGATCACAAACGGATAAAGAAATGCTTGAGGAGACACATCCACCATCATCTTCCGAAGCTTGTCTCTGAAGTATTCATTTTCATTCGATTTCAACCATGGAATCTTCGATGCAAGGATAAACAGTTCAACAATTTTTAATTTCTTCTAGACACTTGTGGAGATCTTCATTTGTAGTCCATAAATGTGATTAACAGTGATTTTCCATCCATTCTTTAGAATATTCACAGTGGTTCTAGTGATTATTCTATTAAACTGGTCATAGAACTCATGAATATTGACATAATCCTCTCTGTACTTCTCCACAATGTTTAAAAGATTCCAGTTGCTAGGGTCTAAATTATGATAGACTTCAGGTTTGTCCATTTTCCTTTTTATCTCATCCCATTCACTTCCTCTCCTGTTTGCCCGAAGATATGATTCTCTTGCTTCTCTGGCTTCCCTTCTCTGGACAGCTCTTTGCACTCTTGCTCTTGATCTTTCAATCTCTCCTTGAATTTCTTCATAAGATCGGTTGAATTTCTCCGACAATCCATAGAACACACAGTCATCCGAGAAGGCATCTTCATCTTCATATTCCTCGTCCTCAGAGATAATCTTTCTCTCTTCTGTCACCACCTCTTCAAATCTGGGTTCACACCCCTTAGAAACATCGCTCTCATCTATCTCTCATTCCTCCAGCAGCTCATATTCTGAGAATAGGGGCTTTGGAGCATATACCTCTGATAGAAGATTCCTCTGAGCTTTAATGACTTTGTTCAGATGATCTTGTTTCAATGTTGATTTCTCCTCCTGAGTTGTAGAACTCTTCTTAGCAGTTCTTGATCTAAGTAACACCTTTTCATCAATCCTGTCCACTTCTTCTTCTTGTAGCTCATCTCCAAACTCATCATATCCTGAGCCAACTGCTTGAAAAACATCTTGAATTAAGTCCACTGCAACAACTACTTTTTCTTGCTCCACCCTTTTCTCCTACTCAGTTGTGTTATTCTTCAGAGCTGGGGTTGATTGAGCTAGCAAGATCAAGGCAGGGATCTCTAGAATAGATGGTTCTGAAATAGACACTTGCTTACTGACTAAGGTCTTTGGCCCAGTACTGGAAAGAGCTATTTTAAAGGAGACAAGGATTGGCGCTTGCTTGCTAATGAGATCTTTGGCTCAATATTGGCAATTGCCTTTCCCTTCCCTGACTGTGAGAGAGATTGCTCCACGAATTCCCGCAAGTTTGCAAATGATGCTTGTTGAAGTTCAAGTTGCTCAGAAAGATGTGCAATTTGGTGATCCTTGATAGACAATTCATTATTGATATATTGATCCTTTAGAGCCAGTTGTTCTTTGAGATAGCTGTCTTTGAATGCCAACTGCTCTTTAAGATAAGATTTAGTTATATACTGTGACATGTCTATAGGTAATGTTTGGAAGGTACAGTGTTTAACTCATCACTCTATCACTCGGTTCAGGAATTGGTGTTTCACTCATCCTCACGGATACACTCCGCTTATAGCTCTGAGATCCAGAAGATGTACCTGCAAGAAACACTGGAGCCATCCTTAAGGAGGTCAGCAGTGGTGCAATGGGAGTTCGCGATTCCCTATCCTTGTATAAGACAAGTTGCATGTCATCATGAGATGACTGGTCCAGAGTTGGAATCTCTGGGAGGATCACTAAGGCCATCATATATGGCATCTGTTCCTTAGCTTTCTCTAGTGTCGGTGAAGACACTTTCCCCTTAGGCTCAGCAGTTAAATCTGGTTCATCGCCAATGGGTTGCAAATCCACACCTATGTCGGATCCCCGATCCGCAGATGCATCCAGGTTTATTAGTCCCAGGGAGGTAAGTGTTGTGCTAGATGTGGCAGCAATTATCACACTCTCTCCTAACACCTATAAAGGTAGTTGATCCATTGAAGGACCTTGAACAGGATATTCTAACCGTAATATGGTTGAATGCCCTGTTACCATCAATTCATCCTCACCGAATAATGCTCTTCTAATCGACTCATTTAAAGCTTCAAGAGCTTGAATATTGGAGAGTGTGTTTGACTTAATACAGGATATCGTGGACGATGGGCGAATTTCAATAGACCCACCTTTTTGATAAGATGGATCCAGTAACTGTTTATGTGCCTTTTCAGCCATTGTATCCTTTTGGGAAGATACATGGGAGGTTACAGTTGTCTCAGTGGGGGTACTAATTTGCTTCGTTGGAGATAGAGTTGTGGGTTCACTCAAAGTACCTTCCTTATTTGCTACATCGAGTGCAGTTTCTCCCTCTATACTCATAGGATACTTATACTCCAGGGATTGGGCTAAGAGAGATTGAGTTGTGTTTATTGGCTCTCGAAGGTGGTTATGAATTTACGGGAAAACAAACTCACCGCCTCTTGTAACTATTTGCTCTTGGGCAAGTTGTGTGTGAAAGTCACCAAGGTGAAATGAATCAATGTCAATTAAATCATCATAAATAGTACTCATAAAAGATTCATTCATACATGTGAAGTCTGGCCTGTAAGCATTTGTCTCTAATTGTGTGGGCTCAGCTTCTTCTTCTTGTTCAGCAGCTTTGGGTTGAATAACCTCTTCTGGTTGTTCAGCAATAACATGTTCTTGGTCAACATCCATAGGTTAAGCCTCAGGGTTAGGCTGTGGATCAACTTCATGTTCAGCTTCAGCTTCTGCATCATCTTCATTTCCAGCATCAGGTTCTTGATCATCTTCAGACTCAGAGACATGTTCTGGAGCAATGGAAACAAAGTACTCTTGCATTAAGTCCGTCAAATGAATGGGGTTGTTGTTAGCATAAGGAGTCTGTCTGAGCAGCTTAACCACCATTTTTTAGGACAAGACTTGAGAATCTTCCAAATTGTCATTGTGAACCAGGGCATTTTAATCTTCAGTCAGCTTACCATTAAGAATAATCTGGAGAAGCCTGACATACAAGATGTGATCTTGTTTCTGAGCTTGATTCTCCAGGATCTCTGCCATGAAAAAACGTCCAAAGTTGATTAGAAGATTATTAACAATAGCTACTCCAACTTCCTGATTGAACTGTGTTAGTCCATGAAATCCACCGGTCTTGGGAACCAGACACTATGACAGAATGTTAAAGAACAAGTTCCAAGGTTTGGGTAGATGACTTTTGTTGAAGTGCTTTGGAAATGTGTCATTGGGCATGATGCTCTTGATAGCTTTGAAGAAGCTATACAGTTCCCATTTCTGTGGTAATTTATCGAACTTATCCCGAGGAAGATGAAGATATTGATTAAAAACATCCTCAGTGATTTGAATTGTTTCATCACCAATGTAGAATGAGAAACCTAGCTTATCATCATCTGATGTGTCTTCAGCTCTACTGTGTATGTATCTGAGGAGCTCAACATTCAATTATGCATTAGTAACTAAAGCATAGTGCACAATCGAGTGCTCGTTTTGTAAAATGAATCCATTTTTCAAAATCAACTATATTAATTAGATTACGTTCTATAACCGAGACATAATTTATTTTTAGTATCTTAATATTATCCGCCATTTTTTTTAAAAAAAATGAGAATAAAATTTCGATCGTAAACCAAATTAATCATGCACGAAAATTAAAATATATAAATTAAGTCAAACACACAAATTATCAAAGAACAAAATACTCGTGGTAAACCCTAGAGAGCAAATTTATAGACTAACCAATTAAAACCAAATAGAACTTAACCAAACAAGGCCTTAGTCCAAGGAAACCATGATTTTGGATCTCAAAAAGTACTTGGTGAAACTCAGAGAAATTTGTACCAAAATGTAGTCCTTGTTATGGGCTGCAATAATCTGTAATCCGTATAAAATTTGGCAGAGTTTAGTTATGAATTTAATCGATTAAAAAAATGCTCTCTATTTTATCTTACAACTGTGAGTATTGTATGTATATAATGATAAAGAAAATAAAGGAAGGTTTATATACACACACATGAAGGAGGAAAAAAACTTCTAAGTGCTAACTTGCAACTCCTGAGGGGATAGGTCGCAAGTAAGCAAAAGCAAGTCCTTAGAATTATATAAGTGATTACTTGTGACAACAAAGGCTATACAAGTCGCAAGTAAACAGATAGAAAATTTGTCATTGTAACTTGCGACTACAGGGGCTGTGTAGGTCGCAAGTAAAGTAGCTAGAAAATTTGTCAAGTTGTAACTTCCGACTACAGGGTAAGCTCCCAAGTGCTAACTTGTGACTTAGCATTTTCCCTATTGAACAAAAACAAAAAAATTCTAAGTACTTGAAGTGCCCTCTAGTCGCAAGTCAAATTTTTGAATATAAAATCTAACTTGCGACCCCAAGGTCAGATTCTTGCACTCATAAAAATTTGAATTGTTCCACAATAATTATTTTGTTTAACTAATTTATTAATCAATTTTTAGAAAATAAATATATTAATAAATCCAAAATAAATAATGTGCTGCTATGATATCAATTGTAAGAATTCTTTTAAATATTAAATTATTTAAAATTCATTAAATTGATAATTCACATTTTTATTCATAACAATTATTATCATTAACTTGATAATATTATATTTTTATGAAATAAGTTATGCTGCAATTTCACAAATTAACTTTAATGAACCCTTTTAAATATTAAATTATTTAAAGTCCACTAAAATCAGTAAATCACAACTTTGATTAATTAAAATTGACACTTTTTTTATTGAATTGATAAAATCTTAATCTATTAAATCAAAATTATGCTGCTTTATTTTACTCATAACTTAACCAATTATGATTAAATTATTTTCAAATAATTTATCAATATAAGTGTGTTAAAAATATATATCAACTAGATTCAAGCACACAAATATTTGAAATACGAGAAATAAATAATGGCATATAAATTCACATGTCCTTAAAATATTGAAATTAACTAACAAGTGAATTTATCCAAGGCAAATTGCAGTGTCTGACTTCTAATTTATTAATTAGAAAGATTTAACATCTCAAGTTTACTAACCAACATAGAGAAAGTGTTTTTATCAAGTGGTTTTGTGAAGATGTCTGCAATTTGATCCTCTATGGGTACAAAATATAATTCCACAGTACCATTTGTGATATGCTCTCTGATAAAGTGATACATGATATCAATATGCTTTGTTCTTAAGTGCTGAACTGGGTTGTTGGAAATTGCTATGACACTAGTATTGTCGCATAATATTGGAATCTTTGACATCAATAGACCATAATCCCGGAGTTGGTTCCTCATCCACAAGATTTGAGCACAACAACTTCCCCCGACTATGTATTTAGCCTCAGCAGTTGATGTGGATACTGAGTGCTGCTTCTTGCTATGTCAAGATACCAACCTTCTTCCAAGAAACTGACAGCTTTCTGAAGTACTTTTCCGATCCATCTTACAACCTGCAAAATCTGAACCTGTATAGCCAACTAGGTTAAAACCTGTACCTTTAGGGTACCAAATATCAAGATTTGGAGTCCCCTTAAGATACCTAAAAATCCTTTTAACAACTATAAGATGAGACTCGTTAGGATTAGTTTGAAATCTAGCACATAAGCATGTTGCAAACATAATATCTGGCCTACTTGTTGTCAGATATAGTAATGAGCCTATCATACCCCTGTAGCTTGTGATGTCAATTTTTTACCAGTTTTATCCTGATCAAGCTTAGAGGCTGTTGGCATTGGAGTTTTTGTCGGAGTTGAATCTTCCAGATTGTACTTCTTGAGAAGTTCTCTGATGTACTTACATTGACAAATGAATATACCATCTTTCCTTTGACTCACTTGTAATCCAAGAAAATAGTTCAACCCTCCCATCATGCTCATTTAATACTTACTCTGCATTAGCTTGGAAAATCTCTTGCAAAGATCATCATAAGTAGAGCCAAATATAACGTCGTCAACATATACTTGAACTAATATCATATCAGATTTATGCATTTTATGAAACAGAGTTTAGTCTACAACACCTCTAGTAAAACCATTTTCAAGTAGAAATTCTGAGAGAGTGTCATACCATATCCTTAAAGCTTGCTTGAGTCCATAGAGGGCTTTAAATAGAAAATATACAAAGTCTGCCATATTTGGATCTTCAAAACCTGGAGATTGTTCCACATACACTTCTTCTTCTAGCTCCCCATTCAGGAATACACTCTTCATATCCATTTGATAAACTTTGAATTCTGAATGTGCTGCGAATGCCAGAAACATCCCGATTGCCTCAAGCCTAGCTACTGGTGCGTAGGTTTCATCATAATCTATACCCTCTTCTTTAGAGTAACCTTTAGCTACCATCCTGGCTTTGTTTCTCGTTACAATGCCATCTTCATCTAACTTGTTTTTGAATACCCACTTGGTGCCAATTACTGACCTGTCTTTTGGTCAGGGTACCAGCTTCCATACCTTCTGCCTCTCAAACTGATGGAGTTCTTCTTGCATTGCAATAACCCAATATGGATCTTCAAGTGCTCATCCACTTTCTTAGGTTCCATTTATAGGAGAAACTCTAAAAAATGACATTTATTTTATGTGGAATGTCTAGTTCTCACTCCTGTGTCAGGGTCACCAATGATCAGTTCAAAGGGATGGTCTCTGTTCCAAACTCTCTGTCGAGGCAGATAAGATCTTGATATTTCCCCTTGTTCAGCATGATGTTGAGTGTGAAATGTAGATCCTCTTCCTGCTCCCCTGAGTTGCTGCCACCATGACTTGATGATTATGATATTTAAGTAGTAGTTCTTGAAGGAGTTCCTGTATGATTATCATAATCAACATTACCACCACTTGATTCAGGATCAGCATTGCCATGTACTATAGGTATAGCACGAGCAATCTCAGGTTCTTCTTCATCCAAAGGATCATCTGAAAGATTTTCAAATTCCAGAGATTCGGAATCCTTTTCTCGTATTGGTGAAACTGCATATTTGTATGAACAGTATACATGATAACTCAACACTAGATCAACACTAGAACATGATAGGTAAATAATACTATGCATACACACGAAATCAGGAAGAAATGAAGGCAAGGCAAATATAAAGAATCAAAAGATTAGAAGAAGGCTTGAAGTCTGTTTATAGTTCACTGAAAGAAGTTCATTAATATGTTCATGCCTCGGTGAAGAATAAAATTTAAAGACTTTCAGGGTTTCAAAAATTTTGAAGATTCGGTGTATAAGTGATACCAGAAGATTTCAGTGTATTAGCATTGATTGAAGATAGACAGTGTACGAAGCATAGGAATTTGAAGAATTGAAGACATGGTATAGACAAAAGTTAAAGAAGACAATTGTAGTCTTGAAGTTATACTTACTGAAAAGAGTTCATTTTTATGTTTAAGTGTCAGTGAAGAACATTGAATGAAGTATTCAAGATTTTAGTAACAATGAAGACATTGTCTAAGTACCAGAAATGATTCCAGTGAAAGTACAATTATTTATTGACAGTCAGTGTTCAAAGTGAGAAGGTTGTTGCAAGCTTAACAATGATTTGAGAAGATTATAGTACGAAGGCCTGAGAGCAGAACTAGTCACCTGTGAACCAGACCATTGAACTGGGTGTCAGTGATTCGTGAAAGGAAACTAAGTACTATCATTAGGAAGATTGTTAAGTGAGTATTCGCATCTGGATATGAAGGTTATATGGTTTATATGAAGACTCAGAGAGAAGACTTGAAGACGGGACAGTTTAAGGGTTACAACGTTCTACATAATCTAAGTCAAAGTGATCACTACCTTGTAGTAGGATTCACCATAGCCACTCTATTGCTTAGAAGAAGAAATAACCTTGATGTATAGCTCAAAATCTAAGTACTAGAGTTGGTTTTGACCTAGTAGAAGCAACTGGGAAGAAATGGGAAAAGAAACTATCTCAAAAATGCTTGTTGTTCCTTGTGGTCGCAACTAACACCTCCAAGGGGAGCAAGGTTCACAACTAACACTCCAAAGGGGAGATATGGTCACAACTTAGGACCCCTAGAGAGCCAAGGTCGCAACTTAGGCCTCCTAGGAAGCAAGGGGTCGCAACTCAGCACAATCAGCTCAAAAACTAAGTCAAAAATGCATACTAGTGAGCCTTGGTCGCAAGTTAGCTTGCCATGCATCCTAGGTTCACAAGTTAAATCCCCATGGCCTCCGAGTCACAAGTAAAGTCCTCCTAGGGAGAGACATGGTTGCCAGTTAGGTTTTACAAGGGAATGATGGTCACACGTTAGCAATGCACTTAATTTTTCTAAGGCAAAACACACTTGCATTCAAGCAGTCGCCAATAACACTCCTAGGAATCAAGGAGGTCACAACTAACATGTAAATTTAGAAAATGGCTAAGGCAAACCTCCTTTCCTTCCCCTGGTCGAAAGTAAGAATGAATGGAATTATTTCCAAGTGCTAAAATGCATTCCCTAGTCGCAAGTAAAAGAAAACAGTCCGTGGAACAAGTCATCTCAACAACACTTTATTGAAAAAATAAATTGGTTTATGTGTTAAAGAATTAGCCACGTATTTCAATAGATATAAAAGACTGCACTCAGCAGCAGATCAAAATAACAATTTAGTCTGTAATTGTTATGTTCATCTTCTTCTCCAAAAAAATGAGAGCTGATAAAATAAGCAGCAACGATTTACAGAGAAGTTAAGGCACATTGAATATCCGTTTAAATTCTCACCGGAGAAACGTTATAATGCCCGATTTAACTCTTGTATATTCATTGGGGAATTATAATGGTTATCAGGTTATTGAATCCTTAAGCAAACAAAAAGTTAGATCATTGTATAGGATTTTATTTGTAAATCTTTGTAGTAGCTAGAAACTTTGTTATTATTAGATTGTAGTCGGTTAATTTATTTACCGGAGTGTAGCAACACCCCCGAGGATTTATATATGAATATATACTTCCCCGAATATCTTGTGTTCGTTAATTTATTGTTCCAAACACTATTCACCTCAAGAACACGAAAATTATTTATCCGTAAAAGATCCTAAAGAATTTTTTAAATTTAGTGAGTATCGTATTCAACCCCCCCCTTCTACGATACTTCGAAACCTAACAATTGGTATCAGAGCTTGTTGATCGATATACAGATCAGATCCGGTGTGTCAGCCCAAATAGTCAAGTTCTCATATTTTCGGATTTTTTAATTTTCAAAAATTATCAACACTTGAGATTTTTGAATTTTAAATAATTTGGACTTATTCCCGAAATATATCTAACTCTCAAAAAGTTTGAAATTTGTGGAGTTTAAAATATTTCAAGCCAAAGGTTCTTAAAGGATTAATAGACTCAAGATTCCTCTGAGCGTTAAAGATGATTTTAATCTTTTGAAGAAAATGAAGACCATGTGCTATTCAAAAGAAAAATTCCCGGATACAGAAATTGAAGATAATGGTTTTTTTATTCCAATGAAGCTGATTTCAAGACCTACGGAAGAAAATTGTGGAATTTCCTCAAAGGGGATACCATTGGATTTTCAGATGCAGGAAAGGAATGAATTTTCTAGGGATACAATTTTTCTCGAAGATTTTAAGATAACTCTAATGATTCTAGATTATACAGCCACACAGTGGTTTGTACCAATGCTACATTTATCCAGGAATCAAAGAGATCATAAAGGCAGGAATTGTGGAGGTTAGAGAGAATATCGTGGACATGCAAACATCTCAGTTACATGCATTTAAGTTGGAACCTCATGATAAAATGTAAGTGTTACTGATAGATGAATCAGAGGAAGCTTAGGTAGATGAAAGTGACTTGTACACTTTAAGAAGACTTGAGGGACTGGACGACAGGGCAGTATTTCACATGTCAGGAAAGTTTAATCGTGTCAGATTCACAAGGAGTACATAAGCTATATCCAAGGATCAAGCCTATCTATTCCGAAGCAGAGTCTCTAAAAGATTTAGTTCAAGAGGTGGCTACAAGACTGAGATGGGAACAAATACAAGATTTGACAGCTACAGTTATGACGAGATATATGTGTCAAAGAACTATCAGGGGTTTTGCTACAACAGAACAAGAAGCTTGACAGACAAGGATGAGTAGGGACTCAGTTAACGAGATGAGACAAAGGTGGAATGTTTTCTTAAGGAAGCAGCCAGTCAAAACCTTTAGTGCATTTGCATAGAGTTGGGATGGATCAGATGATGAGAATGAAGATCATGAATATCTTGCTTTTATAAGAAATATCTGAAGATGATCCGACTCACATATCTCAAGTTTCACTTCCTTGAACCACTACAATATTTTTCTCGCAATATTCAATCCATGATAAGATCTTAAGTGTTTAAATGTTTAACACTCGCACAAGCATGATAGCATCACACATAGATAATGTTGGACTAGTTCACTAGAATATTTTTCTGGTAACTAGGATTGATGTCTAACTTGTGCATGTTACTTTAGATGATCTTAAATATGTGTTTGAATATTTGTTAAACATGAATTATTGCTTTAGTGAGGTATATGTTTTCCAACACTTAAGATCTTTGTTTATTCTTACTCTCTGTATCCTATTACAATGTGATTTATTCATTTGATCTGAATTGTTTGTTAAGATGTATTAGTTTATAATTGGATTGAGATAGCTAGATGAGATTCATCAACAGGATTGGAATATATAGAATTAGTGATTTATTTGTTGATTGTTCTTGTTCCATATCATTCATGTCTTGCTTAATTCTCATGTGTGATATTTCTGAATGACATATACTCCTAATTCAATGCTTGCTTATTTTTATGTTATGAATGCATCTTTTAGTATTTGCATTAATTATAGAAACATAATTTTTAGGATTGTAATAGGGCAAAGACTGCTAGTCCTCCTTATGTAAGGTTGGAATCATTTTTCCTTAGCCCATAGACAAATTCGTCAAGGGTATTAAAAGGGAGAAAATGGTCAGTCAAATAAAGGAATTAGCATGATAAGGTTGCAGTTGTTATTATCTATGTTTATAGTAAAAAATCTCTAATCCATCTGGACCCAAACTGAGAAGTTGGGTACCAAGAAATGTTAATCCATTTGTGAGTGCAAGACATAACATGTTAATTGATTCATATATATTCTTGGTAATTGATACTCAAGGCATATGATCAAAGAAAGAGCCTCACAATCAAATGTGATTAACAAAAGCTATTTCGTCAATAATCTTTAGAGATGACAGCAAATATTTTTATTACGGGATAAAGCTATACAGAAAAAGGGATGTCATCATGGATTCAACAATTGCTATCACAGATAAAAACTGATCATTGGTGTCACTGATAACAGTTGAAGCATCTTTCTTGATGAAGAATCAAGGCACAAATCCTCTAATCACACGGTTCTGCATCAAAGGACAAAATGTCAATTCAATGAAGGATTAGTGTCTCATCTGAAGCAGGAATGTTGAGAAGCTTGCTCTTCTTAAGAGTAAGGAAAGGATATGATCGTGGCTAGACTGAAATCTCAGAAAAGGTGAAGTCAATGGATTCTACTGTAAAGCTTCAACTGAAAAAAGTTTAGCTATGGCATTAGAATCTCTCACCCTTGAACATAAACTCAAGGAACTCTTTTGTGAAAAGAGGTTAGTGAGAGGACTGC